>NW_024424341.1:56474199-56493948 GCF_017311325.1 Ursus maritimus | reverse complement strand
CCCCCCCCCCCCCCCCCCCCCGTGAAGGCAGGACAGGAGGGAAAGGGATCCGGAGCCTCAAGTCCTCCCCCATCCTCCCCCTGACCTGCCAGAGCAGCTTAATGTTTCCATATAAAGGAGACATGGGGCTTAAGGTGTGTCAACTTGGTGTCAAAGTCACTGTCTAATCTGAGGCCAAGAAGCTCCGCCCCCTAGGCCCCAACCTCCCTCCCCCTCAAAAAGCAGCACTTTCACACTTCCGGAGACCCTGGGTGTCACCCCCACCCCCTGCTTTTCCCCCACCTACCAACAGGGTCTGAACAGCAGGTTGGAGGGCAGAGATTGACAGGGTGGGGGCTGGGGTGTGAGGGGACACAAGACTGAGCAAAGACAGAGGCTCAGAATGGACAGGAAGGGTGCTGAGAGACGGAGCCTAGAAAGAGGGAAAGACAGACCCTGCATGGGGTACAGGGACCCAGAGGGAGGGGGACAGAGACCAGGCGGTGGTGGGGTACACAGAGACCTCGGGGGGTTGTCAGAAACCTAGAGAGTGGAGACAGAGACATGGCGGGAGGGGACAGGAGAGACAGGCAGACCAGGAGCAGTTGGGAAGGGGAGAGGATGTGTCCAGAAATGGAAAGCCGGGGAGCTGGAGTTGTGGACAGAGAAGGGCGACAGAGGCTCGTGATGACAGGGATGAGGGGGCAGTAAGCAGATGGAGATGGGGTCAGAGACGGAGGCAACCGACCAGGGGGGGAGAGGTTGTTCTGGGGCTGGAACTGGTCACCAAGAGTGAGGAAGGACCTTCCTGGGGGAACAGCGAGGACAAGGAATGTGGGGCAGAAGGGCCCAAGCAAGGAGGGTGCAGGGGGGTCGTGGGGGAAGGTGGGATAGTTTCAGCCCAGGACCGCCCCCCGCCCCGGGATCTCTGTATGGAGGCACATACCTGGTGGGGCAGCCCACCCCCATGCCCTCCGCTGGGGGATCCTCTGCTAGGGCCGCGGGGAGGTCTCTGTGGGCTCTGAGGGGCAGCGATGTGTCCGGGGCCCCGGGGGCCTTGTGCCGGGCGCCCGACCCGTGTGTCCACAGGCGGATCAGAGGCCCGGCCGAGGGGGGGCAGGGGGTGGGGCCAGCTCAGAGCCGCAGAGGGGGAGCCAGGGAGGACGGCCAGGCAGAGCGGCTGGGCCGCAGCCCAAGCAGGCTGGAGAGGAGACGTGGTGGCAGACACAGAAGGGGGAGGGGGCAGGGAGGCACAGGGAGGTGGGGACACGGATGAGGGAACAAAGAGAGATAAAGGGGACAGTGGTGGAAGGACAGAGAAATGGGGGGCTGCCTGGTTCTGAGATGAAGCCTTAAGGAGTCAGGGGACACAGGTGAGGTACCCTTCCAGAGACCTGGACTGAGCTCCACATGGATACAATTTAGGGCAGGTGGATCTGAACAGCACCCGATGGGGGGCTGAGCGACCACACGAAGCAGGGATTCCCAGTGGCCTCTTCCAGCTCGGTGGCCTCTGGACAGCTGGGGGCCCGGTTCCCGCGGCCTCCTCCCGTTTCTTCACAGGGAAGCAGCCTGCAGATGAGTCCCACACACATCAGGCCCCGTTCTCGTCCTTTACTGCCTCAGGAACCCCTGACCTTCCTCCCTGCACAGCGCCTGGCTTGGATGCGGGCGGGAGGGGAAGAAGACCCACACAACCCCCCACTGGGAAGTCCGGGCCAAACCCTGTTTGGCAGGAAGACAAAGGGCAACACCGGATTCTGCTGGAGGAACCCACGCCCCAACTTCGGTCCACCCACTGTAAAGTCCTCGAGTTCCCTGGGGGAGACCAGTGGCCACAACCGGGTCCCGGGACAGGGAGGTCAAAGGGTCAAGCCAGGTGCCAGAGCTCACAAAATATCCACAGCGACACCGGCCACACCAGGCCCACCTGGGAAACGGGCCAGCAGGTCCTCGCACAGGTGGGGGCGGGGGGGAGGGGGCAGCCTGGGCCAAACCAAGTCTTTCCACGGGAGGGGTCCCCAGCATCAAACCGAGCCCTGTGGTTGGAAGGCTCTCTGGACCAAACCAAGTAGTTGTACAGTCATCGGTCAAAGCAGATCCTTTGGCAAGAGGGGTTTGTGACACCAAACAAAACATCAAACAGAATCTGTCATGGCAACTATGGGCCAAGCTAAGTCCTTCTATGGGAGGAGGGCTGGTCAGCAGAGCCGAAGGAGTCCCTAGCGGCGGAAGCAGCTTCGAGCTCGGTGGCGGGAGGCCGCGAAGACCCCGCTGTCCTGGGGGTGCCACTCGACCGAGGTCACGGGGGCCACGTGCTGCTTGAAGGTGGCCACTGGGGAGCCAGACTGCGGGAAGAAGGGAGGCCGGGGCTCTGAGCACCTCAGCCCGACTCCCCGGGGTGACCCAGGCCGAGCCCTCACCGCTCTCCGGCTGTAGGGTTCCACCAGGGCGCCACCTCTGGGGCCCCCACAGGCCCACGTTCTCAGAAAGGGACGGAGGGCCAAGTACAACTGGTGACAGGGGCCTAATATCCTAGGAGCTGCTGGGAACTGTGGTTTCACCTGCAAAGAAGCCCCTTCCAGCTCTAGATCATAAAATCCCCGCCGCTAGTCCCGCCTGGGCATGCCTCACTTTCCCTTCCTATAAAAAGGGGTGGTTCTCAGGGCCCCAGGGTGGCTCAGTTGGTTGAGTGCTGACTCTTGGTTTCAGCTCAGGTCATGATCTCAGGGTTATGGGATTGAGCCCTGCATGGGGGCGGGGGGGGGGGGGTCCACGCTCAGCAGGGAGTCGGCTCGAGATTCTCTCCCCCCCTCCCTCTGCCCCTCCTCTCGCCCACGCGTGCACTCTCTCTCTCTCTCTAAATAAATAAATCTTAAAAAAAGGAGGGGATGGTTCTCAAACCTGCTGATTCTATGAACGCCTTAAAGAGGGCAGAAGCACAGCTCCCAGGCTCCAGAGGCAGCCGAGGAAAAGAAAAACAGCACTTTTACTACAGCGAAGGTGCTGCTGGGGACCGGAGTGTCTCTAAATTGGACAAGTGGTTCCAAAGTTCCAATCAACTTGGACACGGAACCTAGCCATATACCTGTCTTGGGGGCTGGAACCCGTTTCTAGAAGCTTCCTCAGAGCTGACGCTAGAGAACTCATCATATCAGAGGGGAGAAAAGATTACATCGTGGGGGTTCCGGGAAGGCACAGAGCTGTATTTAGTAATGGCTTCGGCCGGAGGGACGCCAGAGTTGCAATCCTCCTGCCCAGAGCCCTGCTCGGCTCTATGAAGTCAATTCTTAGCTGGGTGGTGACGTCACAGCTGCTTCTGTCCTTTCTGTACCTGTTTCCTCTCCTGTAATGAACGACGTGGGTTCCCACTCTCAGCTGATTCCACAAAGTTCGCTAACAAGAAGTCTACAACTCCAAGGTGCCTGAAGCACCGGCTGCAAAGCCAGCTGCCCGGCTCGCCAGCAGGCAGATGGGAGTTGGGAGTCTCAGCTGTCACTCGGCCTCTTGTCTGTCTCCTCCCACCTCTCCAGCTGGGGGAGCAAGCGACCCCACACCAGTCACAGCCTTCCTCCCGCTCGGCCCGCTTCCTCACCTGCACCCCGGCAGGGCTGGACCCCAACTTGCCAGGCCTTCCCAGCTCTGGCACAGACAAGCACCGGAGGAGGGAACCCGGTAAACCCCGGCGGCTGCTGGGGCAACGTCCGGCTGGGAAGATACCTTGAACTGCCGCAGGTCCCAAATCTTGAGGGCGCCGTCGTCCCCGCCGCTGAGCAGGAAGGGTTCCCGGCGGCTCCAGCTGATGACGTTGACATCGCCGTCGTGGGCGGCGGCGGTGGTGAGCATGCAGGCCTTGCTGGGGGCGGCCCGGATGTCCCAGATGCGAACGGAGGCATCCGCTGAGCAGGAGGCGAACACCTGGACGAGGCGGCATCTGAGTGACCCCGGGGTGCCTGCCACCCCAACCCGGAGACCAGGGACGAGTGGTGGGCTGCCCTCTTCTTTAGTGTCCCCCTCTCTGGGACCCAGCCCCAGTCCCCGTCCCCCCCAAGACCCAGGAGCCCGGCGCCCCAGCCCGCCCTCACTGTGTCCTCCGTCGGGGACCACTGCAGGTCCTCCACAGAGCGCGTGTGGCCCACAAAGGGCCGCTGGTCCACGTGCCAGGAGCCGCCGTCCGTGGGCGTCCAGAGGTGGATGTTCTTCTGACAGTCACCAGTCAGCAGGCGCCCTGGGAACGGGAGTCACGAAACCACCAGGCCCGGCTGGCCACAGCTCCCTCCTCTCCCTGCACTCTTAGCCCCCGCTCTTCCTACAGACCCTGCTCCCTCTCGCCCCCCACGACCTAGCGTGCACCCCCGGGACTCACCAGACACACGGGGGGACCAGTCAAGTGCAAAGCCCTCGCCCATGTGGCCAGCGAAGGCGAAGATGGGCTTCACACGGGCCTGCTCGTCCCGGAGGAAGGTCGCCAATGCCTGGGAGTCATCCACCGCCTGCAGAAGCCGCCGCAGCGCGAACACCTCCACCTGGCCCTTCTCTGACCATACGCCAGCCACCGGCTCCTCGCCCAGCCACGACACCTGCAGGGGGACGGAGAACGGAGAGGGACGTGGGAGGGACAGGAGGCTCAGGGTGGTGACCACCGCTCCCAGCATCGCTGAGAACCAGAACTGCAGTTTCTCAGGACTCCTACCGCCCCAGGGCTGGGACTCCAGCTCCCAGAAGCCTTTGTAGGGACGGAATCACAGCCTCTAAGACCAGCATGGTACCTGGGACAACCTTCCACACTGTGTAGGGGCAGCGATGTGAGACGGAAAACGCCTTCCAGACCCCCAGGAACGGAGGCTGTAACTCCACTAACCCTTGGGAGGGGGTTCAGACTACCAGTGTCTGCGACCCTCTAAATGTTGGTGGGTCACAGGCCTCCGTCCTTCGGTCCCTCTGCCCTTAACGACTGTTCGCCAGGAGATCCCATTCGGCCTCAAGGTTTCCAGTAGCCCCTAGCCCTGACCTCTCTCCTCAACTCCAGACTCCTATGACACCGAGTGTTCAAACACGACCAAAGCCAGGCTCCTACTTGCCATCAGCAACTTCCTCCTCCCTGGGGCTCCCCGCCTCAGGCCCCAAACTGTGGGACACATGGACTTGTCTTTTCCTCCTCACACCCACCCTGAGCTGGCTACACTCAAAACACACCACTTCCAACTCTTCTCAACCTCTACCGTCAGCATTCCCGCTACCCCTGTCATCCTCGCCCTTGAATTATGGCCTCCCTGCAGTCTATTCTCAATACAGCGGACAGAGGAATCTCTTTAAAACACAAGTCAGATTCTGGGGCGCCTGAGTGGCTCAGTCGCTTGAGCGTCTGACTCTTGATTTCGGCGCAGGTCATGATCTCAGGGTCCTGGGATCAACCCCTATGTTGGACTCCATGCTGGGCGTGGAGCCTGCTTAAGAGTCTCTCTCTCCCTCTCTCAAAAACAACAAAAAAACAAACCCCACAAGTCAGATCCCATTTGCCCTCTGCTCTAAACCCTCCAATGGAAACCCTCCTGGGGCGCCTGGGTGGCACAGCGGTTAAGCGTCTGCCTTCAGCTCAGGGCGTGATCCCAGCGTTGTGGGATCAAGTCCCACATCAGGCTCCTCCGTTATGAGCCTGCTTCTTCCTCTCCCACTCCCCCTGCTTGTGTTCCCTCTCTCGCTGGCTGTCTCTGTCAAATAAATAAATAAAATCTTTAAAAAAAATAAAAAAAAAAGGAAACCCTCCAATTTCTCCCCAGGTAAAAGCCAAGTCCTTCCATCAGCCTACAAGCCCCACATAATCCATCACCTCCCACCCCCTAAATGCTGTCACTCTCTCCTTCGTCCATCTCCTCTAGTAAACGCATTGGTCTCTCTGCCTTCCCCTGAACCTCCTCAGACATGCCACGTTTGTCCCAGGGCCTTTGCACTTGCCTTTCCTCTGCCTATCAACCCTTTCCCAACAGAGATCTTTGGCTCATTCCCTGTGGCTGTCTGTTCAAATGGCACCTTATCATAATACTTCCCCGACGGTACTATTTAAAATAGCAATGCCACTCTAGGAACATCCTAATTCCCTTCCCTTACTTTGACTCTTCTCCACAACACCCGGCCCCTCTGGATCCACGCACATTTACCCAGTTCTTGCTTGCTCCCTTCCCCGCTAGCACGTAAGTTTCACAAAACCAGAAACCTGTTGCTCTCTGTTAAATCTCCAAGGCACAGAACAGTGCCTGAAACATGGCAACCCCTGCATGGGAACACACAGCAAGGGCTGTGGGCCAAGCACTGCCCTGAATGCTGTTCACACATCGTCTCATTTTAATCCACACATCAGCCTGCTCCGAAGGCGCTATAAACTCAGCAGCGCAAAAGTGACCCCACAGCCCAGGACGGTTCTTGAGCAGTAACAGAAAACACACATCGCTACACTACAACCAAGTGCTGTCTCTAGACACCCAAAATAACTGTACGTTATTCCACTTCACTCTCCTGTCAGCTCCTCTGGCAAGCTTTGCAATTTTCACCAAGAGGAAAGAACGCAAAAAACAGCCCCCTATTGCTTCTAGCACACCGTGACAATGATGACAATAGCTAAGACATGTGTGAACGAACATATAAAAATCATGTGCCAGGTAGTTTTCTAAAAGCTGAAAGGCACTGACAAGGGGGTTGTGGGGGGAGGTCAGAGAATGTAGAGAAGGCTCCTGGGACTGTATCTACCCGGACTCGGTTGATGCCACCATAGTGGGGCACCATAGCCAGCTCCAGCTGAGGCTTCCGCTCTTCTTCATCCTCTTCATCTTCCTCCTCTTCCTCCTCCTCACTGCCCTCAGATGGTGGGGGCTTTGTCCCATGCAGATTATGCATCCGAAGCATCATCAGTCTGGGGGAAAGTGTGGGGTGAGTGAGGCACTGGATGCCAGGATCCTTAGGAAGGAGGGAGGAGAGAAGCTGGAAACCCTGACTTCTAGGTCCTGGTGCGGGTGGGGGGGGGGCTGGGGGCTCAGATTCCTGGTCTTGGATAAAACCTCAGGTCTCACTCACCTGTTGCTCTGGGCGCTCTCGGCTTGGGTCCCAGCACACAGGTAAAGTGTAAGAGGAAGCTCTGTCCGGTTGTCTCCCAGGTGATCCCGGACTATGTCGAAGCTAAGACAGGGGGCTCCTGAGGATAGAAGAAGGGGTTGGAAAATTAGGATGGGACAGAGATCTCAGCCCCCTCGCGTGTGATGTTTTCACCCATCTTAGACACCAGTCTTCTCTCTCAGAGTGCCTCGTAAGTTAAAGACTCAGGACTAGCCCCTATCAGGACTCAGGATTCCTGTCCCCTCCTAACTCAGGACCCAGGAGTCCTGGTGCCCAGCCCTACCAGTCTGCGCTCGGTGGTACAGCACGTAGGCCTCCTCGTCCATGACCAGCTCCTCTCCTTCGCGCAGCGGCGGTCCGCGGCCGGGCAGGTAGACCTGGGCCCGGCCTTCGGTCCCTGCGTCGCTGGACTCGGCCTCCATGGGTTCCCCGGTTTCACACGTGCGCCGCCTTCCCTTGCGCGCCGCCATCTTCGAACCCTCTCACCGCGGGCGCGATGTAAGGACGTCACTTCCGGGTTGCGTTTTCCTCCTTCGGAGATCCGCCCGGCTGGACGGTTGCCTTGGAAACCTCCCAGCTCACCAATTTGAGAGGGCGGTGGGGAGAGGGTGAAGGAGAGCTCAGGTAACGGCGTCCCAGCCTAGCGACCGAGGCCTGCGGGTACGGAGAAACTACACCCTTCGCGTGACTTTGCGGCGCTTTTCCGCAGAGCAGCGGCAAGGCCTCCTGGGAGTTGTAGTTCTGTACAAGGCCAGTTTTCTCCTTCTACTGGAGGAGTCCCGACTCCATCTTCCACCTTTGACTCTTATTGCTTCCTTTCCGCTACATTATTCATTTATGCAAATAAGAGTTCTTACTGCAAGTAGACTGGGTTTTTGCTCCCTGAGGACCCATAAAGCCCGTTTCCTTTTTCCTCCTTGTTATGATGGCTATAATTCACTTCAAAATGCTTTAGTGTAGACAGGATGATATGTGTAAGTTAGTCGGTCGAATCAACCCTCTTGGGGCAGTCAATTGCCTAACCAGGCGTTCACATTGCAGCTATGGTCAGCGAGCACTTAATCAGAAAGTCAGCCCCCTGGAGACCACTATTACAAGTGCTTCGGCTCTCTTTATCGCTCATCAGCACCAGAGGTTTGGCTAATTGGTATAATGAAATGCTGGAAATAGATTCTCACTGGTGAGATTAACGGCATTCAAGATAGGTGCATTGGCTAGGATATACTAGACTCTTCCCTCGCTTGCAAGAACAGGATATGAAGAATCTAGCAAACCGCTTGCTTGCAGCCATAGGAATGGGACTCTAGACTTAATCCTAAAATGTTTTGATCCTGGATCTTTGTTGAGTTCGCTGTTCCTCCTTCTCTCTAGGTCTCTGTCCGCCCTCACTCCTTCTCATTCCTTCTCTTCTTAGGATCTTTTCTCACAGCTTCCTTCTGGGTCTTTGTCTCCCACCTCCCTCCAGGGTCAGTGTTCTCAATATCATTTTTCTTTCTGCCCTCTCTTCCTCTGTGGGACTTTTCTGTTTCTGTTTCCTCCAGAGAAGTTTGAGGGTGGCTGAGACAAGCACGGATCTCACACTTGGACTGAGGAGGCATAAAAACATGGTTTATTCCAAACACTGCAATGTGTAACAGGAGAGTGGGAGGGGAGGTTGGTGGTGGGTGTGGAGTCCCAGACTGTCCCCTCCACAACCCAGCTCCAGACCCGGCTGGAGATCTAGGAAGAGGAGGCTTTGGGGGGGGGGGGTCTGCAGGTCATCATGGGAGGGTCACAAATAAGGGCTGGATTTGGTGAGGCTGTGGTTGGTGGGACATGGGGCTGGTAGTGAGGTGCGACAGGGTGGGAAGTTGTGGCCCAACGTTGGTTGGGATCAACGCTGGGGCAGCGGGAGGCCGGGCTTCCGTTGGGAGTGTCCTAGGTCAAAATAAGGAAAAGCGACAGAGGGTGGAAAAGGAGGAGGGCGTGTCAAGGTTTGACGTCAAGGGTCACAGTCTGGTCGGGGTACAGTCTGGGATTCGGGTCACAGTTTGGGGTCGGGGGTCACAGTCTGGGGTCGGATGACCATTTTTAGGGGTCGGAAGTCACAGTCTGGGGTCAGGGGTTTCTGTGTGGCGGGGCCAAGGTCTGGGGTCACAGTTTGGCGAACGCGTCTCACAGTTTTGAGTCCCAATGGATGAAAGGTTAAAAACGGGCTTCCCCGGAGGCGTGGCTGGGGCCGGGGAGCTGCACAGTGATGAGGGGGCCACGGCCCCGGGCGTGGGGGTGGGATGCGGGCGTGGCGTGACTCCCCACCTCCCGCCCCATCTGGTGACGTTAAAAAGCCCTTGTCGGGTTAAAAAAAAAACAAAACAAAACTCCAGTGGGCTCCGAGACCCCCACCTTTCAGGCTGGGTGAGATTTGGGGGGACCGAATCCCTTTCGGCTCGCGGTGCCCCCAAAGCGAGGGGGCGCAGGACGCTGCTCCAGGCGGGGTCCGGCCAGGTCCATTTTTTTCCTTCCCAACCCACGCGGGTCCTGTTCATTGCGCGTGCCCCCTCGGGCCGTGGCCTGCGCTGACCGAGGGGGCGCTGGGGCCCCCGGGGCCGCGTCATACCTCCGACTCGAGGCTGGAAAAGTGCGCCGAGCCCCTGCGGGTACCCAGGTCCCCGCCCCGGTGTCTCCGGTGGGGCGCGGCGGGCAGCGGCGGCCCCCAGTGCGCGGCGTGCGGGCACCGGCGCGCGTGGCGGGAGGGCCCGGTGAGCCTGCGCGTGGGGGCGGCGCGGGGGCACGAGCTGAGGTCCTCGAGCGAGCGCGAGGTGGGCGCCGGCGGCGGGAGGTCCCAGCCCCCCGCAGCGCGCCGGTGCCGGTGGTGGTGCGGTGCGGCGGCGGCGGGCGCGCGGTGCGAGGCCCGCGGGCGGTGAGGGTGCGGCCGCGGACACCCGCAGCGGGCTCGGCGCCGGGGCGGGGGTCCCGCGGCCCAGGGCGGGGGCGGCGGCGCCCACCAGCCGCCGTCCAGGCCGTCGTGCGAGCAGCTGAGATGGCGCGGCGGCGGCAGCAGCTCCAGGCTGGCGCAGTGACGGCAGTGCCAGGCGGCCGGACCGCTGCGCGGGGGCAGGTAGTCCCAGCTGCCGGCGCGCCAGCCCCCGAGCTTGTCGACCGACCAGTAGCGGCCGGGCGGCGGCCCGAGGCGCTCAGCGTACGGGTAGGGGAAGTCGGCGAACCACCAGGGCTCCAGGCCGCCCAGCGACGCGCCGCCCAGGCTCTCCGAGTCCTCCGAGTCAGACGGCGACGGCTCGAGGTCCAGGTAGGGGCATGGTGGCGGCGCGGCGCGGCACGGGGGAGGCGGGGCCTGTGCCCCGCCGCCTGCGCCCCCGGGGCCCCCCGCGCCGCCGGCGCCGGGCCCCAGCAGGGGCTGGCTCTCGGGGTCAGAGCGCGGCCAGCGCGCGGGCGCCGGCGGGCTCTCGTCCTCGAAGGCCAGGCGGCAGAGCGGCGGCCCGACGGCTGTGGCAGCGGCGGCGGGGGGTGCGGGCGGCGACGGGAAGCCGGGGAAGGCGCCAGAAGGGGGCTCGGCCGGCTCCTTGTCGCGCACGATGGCGAAGTAAGAGGGCGGCGGCTTCTGCGGCGGCTGCGCGGCCGGCGGGGACAGCGGACGCCCGGCTGCGCCTCGGGGCGCTGCGCGCGCTTCGCCCACGCCCAGGCCCTGCGGCTCGATGGGGCCGTAGTAGCGGTGGAAGCCGTCGGCCAGGCCCGCGGCCCCCGGGGGCCCCGCACCTTTGGCGCGACGCCAGCGGTCCACCGCTGCGCGCTCGCGGGGCACGAAAGGCGCGGGGCCGGGCGCGGGCCGCGCCGCCGGGTACGCGGGGCTGGGCAGTGGCTGCGGCGGCGGCGGGGGCTTGGCCGGCGGCGGGGCGGCCTCCGCGCTGCAGCAGCTGTACATGCCCTGCAGGGGCCGCGAGAGAAGCAGGGTCAGCGCGCGGTGCCCGGGACCGCCGGCCTTGCCTCCGTCCCTCCCACCTCTTGCGCACCTCGACCCAAGTCTCTTGCACTTGTAGGCATCCCCGCCGGCCTTCCCCCATTTCCGCCCTTCTGCCTCCCTGTCTCCCCCCTACCCTGGAGAAGGCCAGGAGGAAGTCCATGCGGTGGGTGGGCCCCAGGCAGTGCCGCAGGCGCCAGTACACCAGGTGCTCCCAGGCGAAGACGAGCAGGGAGAGGCCCATGGCCACCAGGAGCATGTAGAAGACCCCCGCCATGTTGTCGATGTCCAGCTTACTGCTCATCACCTCGATTTTGTCATTGTGGCAGATCCCAGAGAGCCACAGCCGCTCCAGCATCTCGATCTCATCTGGAGAAAGGGGGCGCGGGGCTGTCATAGGTTACCTTCCACAGCACGGTCGGAGGATCATTTTCAATGATTTAGGAGTCTAGCCTCCCAGCCCCCTCTTTCCTCAGACCCTAGTGTCCCGATCCTCAGCCCATCCCTCGCCCAGGACCCAGGGCTCTGGTCCCTCACGCCCCACCCCCGAGGCATCCCGGTGTGCAGCGCACCATCCCCCAGGAACTGCAGCAGCGCCAGGTCGATGGGCCGCTTCCAGCGGGAGCCCTTGTGCAGGGCGATGCCATAGCCCGTTGTGGCAAAGACCTTGCCTGAGCCGATGGTGACGAGCTTGCAGCCCTCATCCTTGCGGGCCATGTAGTTGAGCACAGCCGCATCATAGATGAAGGCATCCAGCTTCCTGGGGGCAGGGGGGCATGAAAGACAGCATCAGTCCCACCCAGATGCCCTCATGGCCCAACCCGGAACCCCCCTCACCCCTAACCTCCAGTTGCTCCAAATCCTGACCGGTGGTGAACTCTTGAGCAAGTCACTGAACCTCTTGGTGCCTCGGTTTCGATCTGTAAAGTGGGGATAACAGCAATACCTCCCTTCCGGGTCGTGGCAAAGGTAAGACGGTGCTTGGTGCCAAGAAAGTGCTGGAGACATGTTAGCTGTGATTGGTTAAGTTCACTCTTCGCGGAAGCCCTCCCCAGAAGGTTCTGCATACTCTTCTATTTTACAGGGGAGGACTGAGGCTCAGAAAGGGGACTCATACGCAGGGTAATAATGCTAACGATCACTTATATCGTGCGAGGCGCTGTTCCAGCTACTGTAATAACTCATTCAACCCTCTCAACGTTCCTGTGAGGTAGAAACCGTTATCTCCATCATTCAGATGGGAAATGCAGGCCCAGACATGCATCTTACTGTGCTTGGGTTCTCCCACTAGACCCTAATTTCTAAACCTTGATGGAAAGACAAGCAGGGAGATAGAATGAGTGCTCACAGACGGATACATTGTGGCTCACGCCACGGGTCACTTCCTTCACACCTAGTTCTGTGATTATATGATTAATCTCAGCCTCTCCCATTAGACTGTGAGCTCCACTCGAGCAGGATCCAGCTAGGACACATTCCACACTGTGACCCAGCACACTTCCTGGCGCATGCAAGGTGGTTGTAAATATTTGTGGAATAAGTGAATCAATGAATAAATAAATCCGCGGTGGGGAACACTGGATAACTATTCTATGAGACAAGATACATGCCTATGATCCGACATGATGTCCAGGGTGTATTCATGAGGAAAAAAAAAAAAAAAGAGTCCCAGAATCCCATATAGAGCATAACTCCACATTAATTTTTTTTAAATGATGCATTTTTGTGGGGTACAATTTTGGTCATCTCAACTGCAGATACCAGACCAGTTCTTAGAGGGAGGTACCCGTCTTGCCCAGCATTGTCCAAAAGAACGCTCTGCAGTGATGGGAGCCCAACATGGCGGCCTCCAATGAGCCCCAGGGATGGAACTTTCAATCTGATTTAATTTTAATTAATTTAAATTTAAATAGCATTGAACAGAGCAGGTCTGAGGAAAACAAGACGGATCAAGCCGTGTGGCTGGACACTGGGTCGTGGAGAAGGCAAAGGAGTTTTGGAGCTGTTTGCCTATCTGTGCATGTAAATGCCTCTGGGACCCCAAATCTTCAGTAAAGCCCTGTCCACGCTCTCACACATGAGGACATAAATGCCTTGTTGCATTTATGCAACATGACTGGTTGCAGAGAAATGAAGGAAAAGGACAGAATTAGTCCATGGTCCCCAAATGGGGAGACAGTCCACACTGAGTGGACTGCAGCCGAAGCAAAAACCTGGGGGGTGGGGCAGAGAATTTGAGGATCTGGAGAAGGAGCAGGACTTGGGGAGGCCAGTCAGCATCCCACAGTTGGAGAATGGGGTTTGAATTAATTTTATGGGGCTCCTACCAGGCCGGGAGATCCCAGCTGACATCTGGAGATTATATCTCTCTATCTCTCTATCTATCTATTTATTTATTTATCTATCTATCTATCTATCTATCTATCTATGTAGATGAAGAAAAATACCACAACTGCCTTCGGGCACCGCTGCCTTGTAGGCAAACTGTAATTTCTCTCTGGGTTTCTCTTTGTTTGGGAAAATGCCCCTGGGAGAGAAAGGTGACTCTCTTCCCTGGTTTAAGTGGAAAGAGCGGGGGGTTTCCAGAGTCAGGCTGAAGAGGAGGGATGGAGGGGCTGAGGACTAGGATAAAACGGAAGGAGGGTGTCCAAGAGGTCCTTGAGGGGCACGAGGGAGAGGTGTGCGGGGTAGGGGGAGACACCTGGGGGCACTGCAGACAGAGCCAAAAACCAAGGCTTTCCAGTGGTGGGAGGTTTGAGGGGCTTTCAGGAAGAGGGGATCTAAAGAGCCTTCACTTCTAATCCTTTGCTCAGTCCTTATGCAATGTAATGCCTACCTCCCTTCCCCCACCCCTACTCCCTATCTCCTGCCATTGCCCCCAAACCTCTGCTGAGACTCAGCCACGTTCCACAGCCTTTGTTTAGGCTTCGGTTTGGGAAAAATTAAAAACCCCAGCATCTTTGTTGGGAGTCTTTGCTTTCCTGTTTCCTCCTGCCCTGTCGCCACAGGGATCTTAACATTTGAGTCAGCTTCCGGTCCCTCTGCTGCTCATTATCCTCCCCTAGCTCCCAACTTCACTTGGTCACTGGAGTTACCTTGATGACAAGGCCCTACAGCACCAAACACCCCTGGATCCCTCCTACTCCTCTGCCGTCATCTTCCGCCCATACCTTCCTTGCTCACCCTGCTCCGGCCACCCTGGCCCTCATGCGCAGTTCCCGGATGGCTCCAACACCCTCCTGCCTCAGGGCCTTTGCACTGACTGTTCCCTCTGCTGGACCATTCTTCCAGATAGCCACCTGGCTCTGTCCTTCACTTCCTTCAAGTGTTTGCTTAAAAGACAGCTTCCTGAGCACCTTATTTAATACTGCAACCCGTAGCCTCCTCCCCAGGTCTCCCAAATTCACTCACCCGGCCGTATTTTTGTCCATAGCACGTATCCCCTTGTAACTATTATACGTTCTTGATTATTAGGTTTATTGTCCATCTCCTCCCACTGGGATTTAAATTCCGCAAGGGGAACAGGTCTTGTCTGTCTGGTTCACTGCTGTATCCACAGGGTCTAGAACCGCACCTGGCATACAACAAGTGTTTCATAAAGTAGAGCTTGATGAATGAATTCAGGCTTGTGCGAGATGGGCATTCCGCGGGCCAGGCATGGAGCTGGGAGGCAAGACTTCATTCATATGGAAGAGATGCCAAGAGGTTTTTCTCCAGGGAAAAAGCAAGGCGAGAACAACGTGTGCCCTCAGTCAGGAATGCATAAAAAGGTGTGTATGCACACATAGTGTAAGTGATGGGAGAGAAATTTAAAAAAATAATAATAGGGGGCGCCTGGGTGGCGCAGTCGTTAAGCGTCTGCCTTCGGCTCAGGGCGTGATCCTGGCATTCTGGGATCGAGCCCCACATCGGGCTCCTCCGCTTGGAGCCTGCTTCTTCCTCTCCCACTCCCCTGCTGTGTTCCCTCTCTTGCTGGCTGTCTCTCTGTCACATAAATAAATAAAATCTTTAAAAAAATAATAATAATAATCCTTACTTTACGGAAAGGGGACTTGAGGTTTCCTCTTTTGCCCTTCCTGTGTGAGTGACAAATTAAACATCTCTCACCAGATGGGCTTCCACAAATGGCTGGGAGGAGAAGCCATGTTTCTGTATTTCTTCTTAAGAGATGTATTTCCTTTCTCTTCTTGTGAGCCTGTTTGCCCTCTGTGGTAGGGTGAGACCACATTTGGGATGTGAGCCAGCCAAAAGCATGCGAGGCTGCCAATTCTCTCGTACCCCTCTGTAAGGATGGAATTTTCTAGTGCTGTCCATGGTGGTAACCACTAGCCACACAGAGCTATTTGAACTTGAATTTTTAATTAAAATTTAGAAATTCAAAAAAATTTAAAAATTCAGTTCGTTAGTCACACCAACCGCATTTCAGACCATCAGGAACTTGTGGCTACCACATTGGACTGCACAGATCTAGAACATTCTCTCATTGCAGAGAGGGCTACTGGAGACCGATGTTCTAGGAACACACATGTGTCTGTCTCCCAGACTGGAATGGACGGTCCAAGAGAGCAAGACTTGGGTTTGTTCACTGCTGTATCCTCAGTGCCTAGCCCAGTGCCTGGTGCAAGAAAATCGTAATAAATACTTATTGGATGAATGAAAGAATGTCTTTTTTTTTTTTTAGGTTTATTTACTTATTTAAGTAATCTACACCTAACATGGGACTCAAACTCATGACCCTGAGATCAAGAGTCAGATGCTCTCTCAACTGAGCCAGCCAGGCGCCCCTGAACGAATGTCTTTTAACTTTCATATCACTAAGGGTTACTTTGTCAGGGGGATCATGATTCAGTATTTGTTTTCCTTGTTCCTCTGTATATTAAAAACATTACATATATAATATATGATACATGTACACATACATGTATAATACATATGTATTATAGACCTATATATGACTAAGATAAAAGACGAAAGATAAGACAAAGATAAAATACAAAAAAATACTGACATTGGGAATTCCACAACAAAAATGGTCCAGACAGATCACCTATGGTGAAGTTCAGTCAACAAGCCTGCACATGTAATCACAGCCCCCCCCCCCCCTTCCAGAGTTTTGGACTTCCACTCCCAAACATGAAGAGACTACTGAGGATTTCTAGACCTCAGTAAAGTCTCAGTAAGAAAGATAGAAACGAAACCAACAAATGGGAAGAGGGGGCTTGGAGGAAACAGATTATGCAGAGAGGAAAAAGTGCAAAAAACCCTACAACTACCAATATCATCAGAGAAACAAGACAAGGTATTCAACTTTGAACTCTGAATAGCATATCATAAAATATAGGATACTATCAAATAATACCATAACATTTACAAAATACTATGAAAATTCAGAGATCAGAAAAAGAGTTCTTAGCAGGGTGCCTGGCCGGCTCAGTCGGAAGAACATGTGACTCTTGATCTCAGGGTCGTGAGTTCAAGTCCTGTGTTGGGTGTAAAGATTACTTAAAAAAAAAAAACTTAAAAAAAAAAAAGAGTTCTTAGAAATTGAAAATATACTAACAGAAATGAAAAGCTTAAGAAAAGAGTGGAAGATAAGGTTAAGAAAAACTCTCAGGGGCGCCTGGGTGGCACAGCGCCTGCCTTCGGCTCAGGGCGTGATCCCGGCGTTCTGGGATCGGGCCCCACATCAGGCTCCTCTGCTGGGAGCCTGCTTCTTCCTCTCCCACTCCCCCTGCTTGTGTTCCCTCTCGCTGAGTGTCTCTATCTCTGTCAAATAAATAAATAAAATCTTTAAAAAAAGAAAAAAAAAGAAAAAAGAAAAGCTCTCAGGAAGTAGGGAAGACAGATAAAGAGATGGAAAAATAAGAGAGGATAAAAGAAAGAGCCAGTTCAGGAAGCCCAATATCAAATTAATAAGAGTTCTAAAAAGAAAGGATGAGAGTTACAGAGAGAAATGGAGAGAAGGGGGAAATCATAATTGAAAGAAATCAAGGAAGTTCCCCAGAATGAATGCCGTGAGGGTACAACTGAAAGATCCAGTAATGAAAATAAATGAAGATGTTGCTGAGAAATGTCAGCACACTAAGCACAGGGAAAAGAAAAACAGGTGACACACAGGCTTATGGATCAGAATGACTCTGGAATTTTAAGACTAATACTGGAAATTAGAAGACAACAGAATGAAGCCTTCAAAATTCTAAAGAAAATGATCTCCAGCCCAGAATTTTATACCCATCCAGAAGGCCTATCAAGACTAAAGATGTTTTCAGATACGCAGTGTCTCTAAAATTTTACACTCCCCCCCACCATGTGCTTTTTGTCAGGAGGCTCAAAAGAACACAAGAGAAAAACCCAGGAAGAGTGAGAATTAGGATATGACAGGAACCAAACCAGGGGCAGGTGAAGGGATTGAGATGGTAGCTATTCAGCAGACTGGAGCAGGCCAGAGGCCCAAGAGAAAAACTTCTTCAATATGATGAAAGTAATAGAGTACCTGAGGCGAATGAATATGTGAAGAAACGATTCATATAGTTAACAGCGAATTTTGAATTAACAAAGAAAACTCAGCCGCTAGGCAACTGAAAAAAAAAAAAAGACAATTATTAACTCCAGGAAAAACAAAGAATCGTGTGGGAGAGGAAAGTAATCACGGTTTACTACTTGTGGCAGCTGTGGGAGCATTTACACAGTCATAACATGTAAACACTGCATATTCATCTAGCCAGAACCACAGTGTGGGAGGCTGGAGTAATTTAAATAAGAGTATGAGTATGTGTCTTCCATAGTAAGCAGTGAATGGAAAATACCTAAAATTGGAAGATCAAGAGGTAGCCACACAAACACGGTATTTAGACACAGGGACACAAATAGCAAGATGATACAATAAATAAGGTAAAAGCAGATTCCTCTGGGGTGGGGGAAATGGAGGGGTAAGCAGATGGAAGACCGTGGGTTTTCATTTAAAAAAAAAAAAAACTTGTATTTGACTTTCCCAACTATGTGGCTGTATAACTCTGATAAAAATAGAACTAAAAGTTAGGGGAAAAAATGTAAAAAGGAATACTGGGGAGAAAAAGAATTCAGCAGAAGCAGAAAATCAGAGCAAGAGGTGACAGTGAGAAACCATGGTATCCTTTGTGAATCCAAGAGGATGCTGGGGAGGGGCGCAAAGAGGATAATTCTGGAATTTTCACCACCCACCTGAGGCAATATAGTGTAGTGGTTTAGGGGCCCGGCTCAGAATCCGATAGCCAGAGTTCAAATCCCAGCTCTGCCACTCAGTAGCTGTGGGATCTGGCTGTGCCTCAATTTCCTCATCTATAAAATGGGAATGAGAATATTCACCTCTGAAGTATTATGGTTTGAACTGCCTCTCCCAACAATTGTATACTGAGGTCCTACCTTCGTTGGAGATAGGGTCTTTACAGAGGTAATCAAGTTAAAATAAGGTAATTAGGGTGCGCCCTCATCCACTAAGACAGGTGTCCTTACAAAAAGGGGGAATTTGGACACAGAGACGCATAAATGGGAGACAGTGGGGAAGATGCCCATCGCAAGCCAACGAGAGTTCCTTCCCTTGCCCTGAGAAGGAACCCGGAGGACTTCTAGCCTCCAGGTCCATGAGGCAACAAATTTACAGTAGCCCCAGAAAACAAATAATGAACTAATTAAATGAGTTAGAGCAGAACTTGCTATATAATAAACACTAGAGTAAATTAAAAAGATACGGGAATGATCCAAGCCTTGGCAAGGATAGGAGACGCGTGGAACTTTGTACTGCTGGCGTGTAAGTTGGCACGACCGCTTTGGAAGGTGTCTGGCAGCATCTTTTGAAGCCAAGCCTCTATCTCCCTATGATCCTGCCGTTCTGCCCATGGGGATTTACCCAAGAAAAATGAATGCGGACGTCCCCCAAGACTTGTACAAGAATGTTCACAGTAGAGCATTCATAATGGCCAAACACTGGTAACAGTCCACATGTTCACCGACAGGAGAACGGACAGAATTCTGGTATATTCGTAGAGCAGTGTGCTAATGGGGTACAGCGAAGAACGAACCCGGTAAAAGCAGCCAGACACAAAAGCTGCTACCTACACTGTTTGATTCTGTCCACGTGATACTCAGAACCAGGCAACACTGATTTGCGGTGATCATCTGCGGTGACTGGTGGGACAGAGGGGAACTGGAGATGGTCCACGCCCGTCCACGTGATACTCAGAACCAGGCAACACTGATTTGCGGCGATCATCTGCAGTGACTGGTGGGACAGAGGGGAACTGGAAATGGTCCACGCCCTAATCTGGTCATACGAACATATCTGCATGTTATATAGACAATCGATGAGCTTCACACTTAAATGTGCATTTACAACAAACAAGACACAGATGAAGCCTCAAGCAATTTTTACTTCCTAAGGGCGGGGGTTGTGGCTGACCTTTGGATGGAAAAAAAAAAACTATCTATCTATCTATCTATCTATCTATCTCCAACGTTCTCTGAAGTCAGGGGCGGGAGAGATTTGAATTCATTATTTGCGATGGGGCTGCTCTCTAAAACTCAGGAACCAAGTGGATTCGGGACATGGGGTCCCCCCGAGTGTCTGAATTTTTGCTCTCTGAAGGTGAGAAAATAGACCGAGAAGGTGACGCACACCTTTGGAAGTACAGAGGAAGACAATTCCCTGCCTCCCAAGGAAGAGCGTGTCCTGC
>NW_024424341.1:56463122-56474178 GCF_017311325.1 Ursus maritimus | reverse complement strand
GTAGGGGTGGGTGGGCAGAGCCTGGGGAAGCTGCCCTGCTTTGCAGAACAGAGGGAGAGGATCTGGAATTCCCAGGGGCCTTCTTGGAGGGAGGGGCTGAGGACAAACCGGAAGAAGAGGGAAGGGGGAGAGATGAGTCAGCTGGTTGCCTGGGGAGGGTACTCTGGGGGTGAGCAAGCAAGTGAAAAAGTCCCAGGGGGCTGGGGGTGGGGGCCAGGGCTGTTCCTAATGTTCATTAGGAAAATTTGCATATACATGATGTAGACCCGGCTGCCCAATAGGGTAGCTACACACCACGTGGCTATGCCGAGCACTTGAATGCGGTGAGTCTGAAGAGATGTGCTGAGTGTACAATGCACACCCGACTTCGTACTGGGGGGGGGGGGTATGTAAAAGGTCTCAACCATTTTTATACTGATTACATGTTGCAATAATATTCTGGATACACTGGGTTAAGTAAAATGCACTGTTAAAATTAATTTCACCCGCTTCTTTTCACGTCTTTTAACGTGGCCACTAAAAAACTTGGGAATCGCGCTGCAGCGTGCGCTGCGTTCCGGCGGACAGCGGCTCCCCAGGCTCACTCCCAGTCCCAGCACTGGGCACTCAGGTCTGAGCCCAGCGGAGAGGCTTTTATGGGGATTAAGGGAGGGGTGGGCTTCGATTCTGGTTAATAGCTGTGGGGCTGGGAAGACACACTGGGGGCCAGTGAGATGCTCCAGAAAGCGAATTAGATGCGGCAAAGAGGAGCCTGAAGCCAGAGTGAGCCTGAGAAGCACAGGGATTTGCAGACTTCTTGGGAGGGGAGTTTGGAGGCAATGTTATAGCGAGCCTCAGGGGCAGGGAGACCCTGTATGACATCTGGGGGTGGGGCAAGCAAAGAAGATCAGGAAGGGGAAGAAGTCCAAGTAAGAGAAGAAGAGGAGGAGGAAGATGATACGAAGGAGGAAACGAAGGGAAAAGAAGGAAGGGAAGAAAAAGGAACAACAAAAGAGCTAAAAAGAGGGGCGCCTGGGTAGCGCAGTCGTTAAGCGTCTGCCTTGGGCTCAGGGCGTGATCCTGGCATTCTGGGATCGAGCCCCGCATCAGGCTCCTCCGCTAGGAGCCTGCTTCTTCCTCTCCCACTCCCCCTGCTTGTGTTCCCTCTCTCGCTGGCTGTGTCTATCTCTGTCAAATAAATAAATAAAATCTTAAAAAAAAAAAAAAGAGCTAAAAAGAGGCTCTGGCTGGCTCAGTCGGAAGAGCCGACGACTCTTGATCTGGGGGTTGTGAGTTCCAGCCCCAAGCTGGATGTAAAGATTAAAAATAAATAAATAAACTTTTTTAAAAAAGGAAGTAAAAAGACAGAGTTCTGGATTGACGCTGTCCACAATGGCAGCCACTAGTCAGGTGTGGCTCTTGGGCCCTTGGAGCGGGCGAGTCCAAACTGAGATGTGCTGTGAGTATAACATACTACAAACACAAACAAAAAAACCCCCAAAACCAAAACCAAAACCCCAACTCATTAATTTTTCTATTACATATCGAAATCATATATTGCAGATATTGGGGTAAACACAATATGTCAATAAGATTAATATCACCTGTTTCTTTGAGTGTGGCCAATAGAAAATTTTAAATTACATATATGGCTCCCCAGCTTGCTCTAGGAAAAAAAAAAAAAAAGGCTGGAGGAAACTCCTGGAATCATGAACAACGGATAAGGAGGGTAGGGGTTGAGAGCTTCTCTTTTTACCTTATTATTTTTAACAACAAGGAAGTGTTATGCAAGTAAAACCGCTACAGACAGGTTAAAAGACATTTGCGGGAAGGGAAACTTTGCTCCAGAGGTTTGGGAATGTGAAGGTGAAGGGCGCCAGGCACAGAGAAAGGGGGTGTCCTCCAGAAGGGGTAGCCCTGGGGAGGGGGCAAAGGGGTCCAGGCTGGCAGCTGAAGAAGGCCAGTGGAAGAGGGGTGTTCTGGAAAGGAGCACAAGACTTTGTTTGCCCATCAGTCCCAACAGGTTCATCTTTGAGAACCTGCGTGGTGTAGGGGCGTGGCAGCCCAGAATCCATGTGACCAGGCCCCGCCCCGCCCGCCGCTGATTGGCCCCAGCATGGACACCTCACTCCTGGGGGACCAACTGGATTCTCTCTAGTGGCGATGTGAAATTGAACCCAGGCGTGCCCGAGATCGAGCTCACACTGGACCCCGGAGCTGAAAGGCTGCAAGGAAGCTGGGGGCCATAGGACATCCCTGGCTATAGCTGAAGCCAAGATAATGTGCACAGAGACAGAGATGACAGCCAGTGGCCCCTGAGAGGAAGAGACAGCGAAGCAAGAAAGGAACGTTGGCTCCTGATGTTTCATTTCCCAGAGCCGCTTTGTAACCCGGTGGGATTGTTGACGCCCTATTGTGCAGGCAAAAATTTAAGTCTCAGAAGCTCAATTCGCTGGCCCAGGGCCCTCAGCAAGAAGTAGCTCCCATCCCAACCCCGGACCATCCAGTTTAAAAATCTGTTGTTAAACACCCCCAGGATTCTGCTGGGAACGCCCGGGCCACGGGGGACACCAGCACCCCCACATTCTATGGGAAGATCTGGACAAGTGGTCTTTAGAGAAAAGAATAGATGGATGGATGGATGGATGGATGGACAATTTAAAAACTGGTTTTTCCTGTTCTGTGCTGTGTCCTAGCACCCCTGCCCAGGATTCTCCAAACTCAGTACCCACCTTGGACCTCTGGCAAGGGAGTGCTGCTCTGGACCCTGTGTTCTTGAGGACTCTCCCCACTCTCCCCCCCATTCCCAGAGGAGTCCCTGGGGCCACGAAGTTGTGCCCACCCAGATTCCAAGCCTGGGTTGGAGATCATGCTCTGGGAACCTGGGGTAGGTAGAATAATGGTTCCCCAAAGATATCCACACCCTAATACCTGGAACCCATGAATATTGTTATCTTACACTGGAAAAGAGACTTTGCAGATGTGAATAAATGAAGGATCTCGAGACGGGGAGATTAGCCTGGATTCTATGGGTGGACCCAATGTCATCACAAGGTCCTTTCAAGAGCAAGGGGGGAGGGTCAGTCAGAGAAGAAGCTTTGACAATACCAGCAGAGTTTCAAGGATCCAGGGCCATGAGCCAAGGAATGCGGGCAGCCTTGAGAAGCTGCGAGAAGCAAGGAGACAGATTCAGGTGGGAGGTCAAGGAATCAGGTGCTCTCATGGAAGGCAGAATTCTGAACTTGAACTCGTTTAGCCTTTCTGTTTGTTAAGGTCTATTCACCGAGGCAGGAGGACCCAATGTAGTGAATGGTCGGCTAGCATGATCAATAACGTTTCAATAGTTCGACATAAGGTATGCGAGCCTCCTTGAGTGCTCTTCTGCAAGCGTTCGCGATCGGGCTGCTCCAAGTCTCGGTTGAAAAAGAAAAGCCTGTGACTCAAAATGCCTCGAGTTCATGGTGCTTTAAGGGGGAGGGTAGAATAGAAAGGGGCAGTTCTCTGCAGGAGGTGAAGTGGGCCAGAGAGAAAAAAAGAGGTGACTAACGAGAAGGGGCCGACGTCCTCAGTGTCTGAAATGAGAGGTCTGCAGGGAAAGAAGGCACAGAGAGGACACAGGGAGAGACGGAGACGAGAGACCCTGTGACCCCCAGAAGTCAAGAGAGAGGAAGTAGGGCCCTGGGGAAGGGAAAGAGGCAAGAGAGAGGCTGCCTGGTGGAAGTAGAGCCCCGGAGAAGGAAAAGAGGCAAGAGAGAGGCTGCCTGGAAGCTGCCATTGTCTACAACAGAGCCTGGAAGGCTAACACACTCAATTTCCCAGCTTCCTCTGCAACTGGGAGTGACCATCCAACAGGCCCTGAAATGCCACAAGTTCCTCAGAAAGGCATACTTTCCCCAATAAAAAGGCAAGGCCTTGCCAGGAGGAAATCCTCCACTGTTTCACTCTTCCTCCTCCTTCTTGCCTGGAACCAAGATATGCCCCACGGCGGGGCAGCAGCCATCTTGTGACCATGAGGCAATCACAATGAGCAAGAAGGTCTATGCGCCAAGGTTAGCAGAACGAATACATGGAAAGAGCTTTGATCATTGATGGTATCTTTGAGCTATCATGCCGGCCTTGGACTTGTTACTGAAAGAGAAAAAGAAACTTCTAAGTACTCCTTAGGATCCAGGCAACTTACCTCTTTTATTGACTATTGGTATCCAGTGCAGGAACTGTGCCTGGCACAGAGTTGGTGCTCTTTAAAACATTTCAAGAGGAATGAAGGACATTCATGTTCCCACAAAGCCTAGGTTTCTTTTCTGCTACTGGTTCTGAGAGCCTCCCGGGCATCGCGATGCTTACCCAACCATCTTCCTTCCTTACAGGTCGATTGGGTTTCTTTTCTTGCAGCTCAATAATTCCAATCAAGACAGAGGGGTAAAAAGGAGTGGCTACTTGGGGAAGGCGATCCAGAGGACATGAGAGCCTCCACACCGGTCCCACTGATACCTGTCCATCCATTCTCCACTTGGCAGCCAGAGGGGGCATTTGCAAACAGAAATCAGATCACACCCCTCCCCTACTTAAAATCTCCCCTCCTTGTGGCTTCTTACTGCCCTTTGAAGAAAACCCAGCCCTGACCTCAGCCTCAGGGCGCACACCCATGTCCTATTCTCATCTCCCCTCTAACGTCAGCTCTGTGCCCTTCGGCCACATTGGCCTTCTTGCCGTTCCTCCAATCATCCAGGACCACTCCTGCCTCAGGCCGTTTGCACACCCTCTTTCCTCTGCCTGCCAGGCTCTGCCTCCACAAGCCCATGTGGCTAGCTGGCCCTCACCTCCCTCAGGGCTCTGCTCCAGTCACCTCCGAAAGGCCCACCCTGAACACCTTGGTGAATATAGCCCAGCTCAGTCAGGCCCTGGCTCACCGCCACTTTCTGGATCACGGTGATTCTTCCATTTGCACGTTTCTTATTCACGTCCCACCTCTGGACCCTAAGCTCCCTTGAAAGCAGGGACTCTGGTCTGTTTGTTCACTGCCTGGCATAGACTAGGCGCCAAGAAAATAAATGCGTGTTGAGTGATGAAATCAAGGAGGGACAGGGAGAGAGTTCCTGTGCTCAGCTTTGTCCCCCGGTCTGTACTTTGGAGCCGGAACTTCACTTTACCCCCACGATTTGGGAAACTGACGTTAAAAAAAAAAAAAAAAAACAAAAACACACCCCAAACCAAAAAACAAACAACCTCATCCAAGTATCCATTCCAGTGAGTTCAGATCTAATGATCTAATGAAAATAATAGTAGAGCTACAAACACCCACAGCAAGCCAGCACCGCTACACCGAATAATATATATACGAACCAATAATAACAGTTACACTAATTCTTACAACAACCTTATGAGGTGGGTCCTTTTGCTATCTGCATTTTACAGAGGGTGAAACGAAGGCTCAGAGTGGTGGAGTAACTTGCCCAAGGTCACACAGCCATGAAGAGCCAGAGCCAGGATTTGAACCCTGGCAGTCCGGCTCCGGAATCTATAACTCCTGGCTCTCTGAAGACACATCACGAGGACCCTGGGTCTGGAAGGGGGGGGGGTGTTTCCCTCCCACCTGCAATGACCTATGTCTGCCTTCCAAGCCGACCTCCGAGGCTGAGGAGTGGCCCCTGGCTCTCTCCTCCGAGCGTCCGCAGGGCCCCCAGCGGCCCCCCCCCCAGCCCGAGTCTGCGCTGACCCTGCCTTGAGCTGAGTGAGCGCTTCCTCTACGCGGGGCTGGTTGTAGCGCACCATATAGCTGTGCATGTCGGGGTAGTTGCTGCGGATGTTCTTCTCCGTGGACCCGTTGGGCACCGTCCCAAACTTCAGGGGCGGGTACTGCTCCTGGGGCCGCTGGAACTGGGGCAGAATGGGAAGTTATTAGGGCGCCCCCCTGGGGCCGTCTGGGTCAAGAATAGCCTTGACCCAGATGCTCTGTTCTGGGGGACACCTGCCACCTGGCAGGCGCCCCAGCCCAGAAGCGTTTCTCCGACGTGCTCACCGCGACCCTTTTCTACTCCCCCCTCCCCAGCAGATCCACGTGCAGACAGCCACACCTGTGCGTGCAGACAAGTACACCAGACATACGGACATGCGGTTGGGAGCAACACTGAAATATTTAACACCCGGCAATCAGAAAAGTCACTGGCTATAGCGTTCCAGAAGGGTTGCAGTGGCCGCTGAGGGACCAGGCGTTAACCCTTAACTTGCTGGATCATGGGAGGTCCCAGGTGGGGGCTGGAGGCAATTGCTATTTACCAATCCATTCAGAAATAGTTCACTCTTATTTATTTATTTTTTTTTAAGAGAGAGAGAGAGAGAACTCGTGCACATGCAAGACTGGGGGGTGGGTGTGTGTAGGGGGCAGAGGGAAAGAGAGAATCCTAAACAGCCTCCAGGCTCAGCGTGAGCCCAACGCGGGGCTCGATCTCACAACTCTGAGAACATGACCTGAGCCAAAAACCAAGAGTCAGACGCCCAGGCGCCCCAAAAGTTGACTCTTTTAACAACAGACAGAGCTATACCGGCGTGTGCTGGCTCAATGTCAAGTGTGTATATGATTGAAACAAAGATGCAGACATATTTTCTATTCTATTCCATTAAAAAAAATGCTCATTGGGGCGCCTGGGTGGCACAGCGGTTAAGCGTCTGCCTTCGGCTCAGGGCGTGATCCTGGCGTTCTGGGATCGAGCCCCACATCAGGCTCCTCTGCTATGAGCCTGCTTCTTCCTCTCCCACTCCCCCTGCTTGTGTTCCCTCTCTCGCTGGCTGTCTCTATCTCTGTCGAATAAATGAATAAAATCTTAAAAAAAAAAATGCTTGTTGCAGTCCACTGAACTGATTTCTCAACCTTCTAATAGGTCATGATACCCAGTTAACCACTTTAGTCTCGAAGTGTGCTGTGCAAACCACCCGTCCCCAAACAGTGATCTGTGATGAGGTAAGTACAGAAATCGAGAGAATGAGCACTTAGAGCAATTTTTTAAAAAAGATTTTAAAAATTTGTTTATTTTTAAAGTAAACTTTACACCCAATGTGGGACTCGAACTTATGACCCCGAGATCAAGAGTCACATGTTCTACCGACTGAGCCAGCCAGGCGCCGCACATTTGGAGCAATTTGACAGAATAATTTTGTCTGTCGAAACTACATAAAAATCTGGGTTTGAATTGTGCATGTCTTGGTTTTCAATTTTATGTTTCTTTTCTCGTAATTCATTTCTATTGTATTTTACAAAAGCATTGATCGCCACTGGACAAAATTCAGAGATGAGCCCTTCATCACACTTGAGAGAAGCACTCGTCTAAAATATCCCATTTGGCACTACTGCCCCCCAGGACATTTGGGGTCACTCTCTTTTCCCGGAATATTTAAACAGTTCATTGTGAAACAGAACCTTTCTCTTCCAGAACATTCTATTCTACCATTTTGGAACTCTACCACAGTTCTTTCCCTGGGAAAAGACCCCTGGGAATCCTTTTCTGACCTCCCATGTGCCAATTTCTGGCCTGACCTCCAACCCCAGCCAGCTCCCCACCTCCCCGAACACACACACACACCTTTCGATCGCTGAGTCCAGACACGGTGTCCACGTACTCCTCCTGGATCATGAAGGCGGCCAGGTTGGCTGTGTAGCTGGCGAGGAAGATGACGGCGAAGAAGGCCCACACCAGCACCATGATTTTGCTGGTGGTCCCCCGGGGGTTCTCCACGGGCACGGAGTTATTGAACACCAGGGCCCAGAGCAGCCAGATGGATTTCCCAATGGTGAAGGTTGAGCCGCCAGGCCCTGCAGGGGGCCAGGAGGGGGACATGGACCCCAAATCCCTTCTACTCCATGAGGGAGCAGAAAGAACTACGATTCCCAGCAGCCCCCAAGGCCTCTGGTGTCTCCAGAGGCCACTGCTCTACCCCAGGGTCTGTTGGGAAATGTAGTTCTATCTGTGGTCCGGGTGCTCTGAGGTGATGGAGGAAGGGGACTCACGCTTGCCCGTGGCCAAGCTGCGGTTGTAGCCGACGGGACTGAGGTACTCGAAGATGAAAACGGTGACGGCGACCACAGTGAGGCACATGACGAACATCATCACCCACACGGCAGGGCTGTAGGGCTCTGGGGGCAAGGGGGTGCGGGGTCACGGCTTGGCCAAGCAAAGGACTGGGGGGGTCACAGGCATGTGAACATGGTGCATCGCGGACTGGACCTTGTCCTACTCTGTCCCCGTCCCAGGCTCCACATCTCAGGAACAGACCCCTGGGAGACAGTCTCTCTCAAAGACAGCCAACTCAACCATTTCTGTGGGTTCAGTCACCAGATATATCCTAAATGTTTCCTGAGCCCCAGACCCGAGTCTCCACCTGGCCACTCACCATGTTCCACACTGAGGCCAGCACCGACGCCCAGGCTCCCCATCCTGAGAGCCCCACCTTCCATCTAATCACAGTTCAACCCCCCCATTTGCCAGCCTCACCCCCTCCTTCCTTCCCTCTCCCTCACCAGCCACAGCCTGTCCCCCCACCCCTGCCCCCCACCTCGGCCTTTCTCCCATTCTCTCAGCCAATGGGCTCAGGCCTCATCCTCTCCCCTGGACCATCACCACCCCCGCGCTTCTGCACCCAGAGGTGACCTGGCCTCTCCCCTGCTCACAGCCTCCTGTGGCTCCCCAGCGCCTCCATGACAAAGTCACTGCCCTCCGCCTTGCTTCCGCCCTCCTCCCTGGCCTGATCACTCTCTCAACAACCCACTGCTTTAACCAGCCAGAACTCACAGTTCCAGAATGAGCCTCACCCTCTCTGCCTTGTCTCCACCACTCCCCTACCAGGGGCACCACCCTAACCCATCTACCAGACACACTCGCACCCACGTGTCTCCTCCTCACACTGCCGCCGGGAGTTCACCGACAATACACCCAAGTCACCACTTCCTTGAGATTCGTACCAGGTGATCTGCCCTCCCCGGGCCAAGCGCAAGCGGCCAGGACTGCCCCTGTCACAGCAGGGTCACCAGCCCGGACTGTCACTGCGGCATCTGGGGACACTCCTGTTGCCTCTGCTGGGCAACGTGGTGGGGCATAAGTATGACCTTGTCACTTCCCTGCTGAAGGCAGGGGCCCCATGTGGTGCATCTCAGGGTGCCCTGCAGAGACCTGGGTGCCAAGAGACAGCCACAGAGAAGCGCTCGGTGAAATACACAGAAACCAAATGCAAAGGAAGAGATGCACCTTGTCCCAGCCTTCCCGCTCCCAGGAGCTTTGCCCGGACTTCAGAGAGCAAGAGGGAACTGACATGAACGACTGCCCTTGGCCTGATATGCACTGTTCCTTCTCTTGTCTCCAAGTTCAGTGAGATCCCTACCCAATCCACCTCATGGCCACCAACCCATCGGGGGCCAGCTTCCTAACCACACCCCAAGTCTGGTTACTCGCCTCGTCCTCACTGCCGTCTTCCTATCCCACCCCCACCTCCTCTCGGCACGGACCTCTGCCTTCTCACGGGCCTCCTGCCTCCACTGCCTCCAGTGGGGTATTTTAAAAGCCTGGATCTGATCCTATATCCCCCCCCCCCACCAGCTACAGTTAAAACCTTGGCCATTGCCATAGAGTAAAACCCAGCTTTCCTACCAGACCCACCAAGGCCCTGCACCTTCCCCCCACCCCCCGATTTCCTCTCAGCCCTTGTCTCCCACCCCCTCACGATCACTCACTGCCCCCTCCAGCCATACAGACTTCGGCCATTTCCCAAATACCCCACACACATTCCTGCCTTGGGGTCTTTGCCCTTGCTGTTTCCTCTGCCTAGAACGGTTCTCCGGCCCAATCTCCAAAGGGGCCTTCCTGCCCTCTCCTGGCAGCACCAACCCCATTCCTCTCCACCTCCCACCCCGGCTTAATTTCTCATACTATTGATCACCACCTCAAGTGATCTTGTCCACATATCGCCTTAAGAGATTATTTTCTGTCTTCCCCATGAAGCCAAGAGCTCTTAGAGGAGAGGGGCTTGTGTGCACAGCGCAGAGCGTGGCACATGACAGGCGCTCAGTAAACACTGAGCAGTGAGTGGAGCCCTTACCATGGGCCCCTATCATGCTAATCTCTTTTCCTCAACTCATATACAGGGGAAGACTTGGGGTTTCTGGGGCCTGAAGCTTATACCATGTGGAGGGTTGTCTTTAAGAAAAAAAGACAAAATGATGAATACGAGGACACAAGGTACAGGGCCTTGAAGAGAATGTGCAAGAGAAGGTTCCTGAAGCTTCAGTTTCCTTGGCCTCATGGTAAAATGGCTTCTCCCATTTTACAGACCGGGAAACCTAAGGTCAGGAGTGATGCCACCTCACCAGTCACACCGCGGGGACAGGCAATACCAGGATGGGAACTGGGCACACAGCTGGCCCAGTGTTGCCGTCCCAGGGGCCCGGGCTCACCGAGGAAGGCCGAGGGGGACACGGTGCCGTTGCTGCGCGCCACCATGACGCTGATGCCCGTCTCCACGAAGGGCACAGAAAAGTCCACGATCTCGGACCGCTCCTCGTTGATGGTGAGGGAGCCGATGGCCATGTCCGCGCGCTGGTAGAACACCTAGGGGGAGGGCGAGGAGGGGGTGAAGGAACCTGGCTGGCTCAAGCAGACGGTGGCCAAAGTCCCGAGACCAATGACAGGGTGAGAGGGAAGGCTAGGAGGGTGACGGGGTGGCAGAGGGGCACTCAAGACTGGGGCAGGAAAAGAGGAGGTGAGAGTCGGGGAGCCAGGCGGGAAGAGGTATCCCCAGGTCCCGTCAAGCTCCCAGAACAAGCTCTCTGGATGTGTGGGCTCCATCCTCTCGGTCCCGCCCCCTTCGTGTAAGAGGGCCACTCTCGTGGCCCCGCCCCCGCCCCAGGTCCCTCCTTGAGCCCCCCACCCCCAGCAAAGGCGGGTCTGGGGGTGGCCCCACCCCTCCAAAGCCCGGGCTTCACTCCTCTTGGCCACGCCCCTCCACCCAGAGAGCTCCAGCGGCGTGGCCCTGCCCCAGCCCCCTCCATCCCCCCCATCTGGTGGCGGCGCGCCCCACCTCGCCGATCATGCCG
>NW_024424341.1:56458966-56463112 GCF_017311325.1 Ursus maritimus | reverse complement strand
CGCCCCACCTCGCCGATCATGCCGTTCCAGACGCCATCGATCTTCTTCCCGTGCTTGCCGTTGGTGACCAGGTAGAGGTCGTAGCTGAAGCCGATGGTCTGCGCCAGCCGCTTCAGAATGTCGATGCAGAAGCCCTTGCAGCACCGCTTTTCCGGGCGGGGGGCGTCCGGAGGAGGGCTGCGGGGAGCGAGCAGGCTTGGGGATGCTGGGGACCCCCCACTTCAGACTCTCCCGTGAGATGAGGGTATGGAGGGAGAGACAAGCTGCAGCTAAAACTATGGCGAGCGCTTTCTGGGGAAACTGAGGCTCAAAGGAGTTCCGTGACTTATCCAAGGTGACTAAGCTGGAAGGCTCTGCGGGTTCTGAGTTCCAAGGGAGAAGGGGGCGGGGGCCAGGACTGCTGGGCTTCAAGGGATTTTGAAGCCGGACCTCCTGGAGCCGGGGCTGTCACCTGTGGGTGCGGTTGAGCTGGCTCCGGCAAGGCACGGAGTCTCGGATGCAAGTGCCGCTGATGGGGTCGGCGGGCTCCACAATGACAAAGGGCCTCTCCTCCAGCGTGGCCACGGTGAGGTGCTGCGTGTCATCCACCGGCTGCAGGAAGCGGCCGTAGCGGGACCACAGCGGGTACTTCAGGCGGAGAGTCTGCTGCTCCCAGCTGCCCACCTTGGCCAAGACAAGGGGCTTCAGGCTCCGGGGCGGGGACTTTGGCCATCGTGGCCCTCCTTCCTCAAAACCCCGGGCTCTCAGCTCCTTCTCCCTTAGATCCAGGAGTCTAGGCCCCATTTCCCTCCTACCCCTAGGAACCCACGGGTCTGGGCCCCCAATTACTTCCCCCAGGACCTAGAAGTCTGGGCTCCTTCCTCCCTCAGAGGCCAGAGTCCAGGGCCTCAACCCTCATCTCTGTCAGGACCCAGGGGTCTGGTCCCCACACCCTCTCCCTCAGCACCCAGGAGTCCAGGCCCTCTCTCGTGCCCAAGGTTGGGGCTGGGACTCACCACCTCCCAAGTCCTGTCTCTGGTGAGGGAGATGACCACCAGAGAGGGGTTCACCAAGAAGCCGTCCTCATTGAAGGAATAATCCCGGTTGTCCCAGGTAATATTCATGAAGTACCTGGCCGGGAGGAAGGGAGGGGACATGTGGGTTCCTGGACTGGACCTAAGTGGCTGAAGGCCTTTCTACTGACCAGCCCTGCCCCCTAGCTGGAATCTCTCCCCCAAGATCCTGGACACCCAAATATTCCTCTTCTTTGTTCAGCACTCTCTGCTCGTGACCCAGCCCCCCTGAACAAGGTTGCAGACCGTCAGCCTGAGTTTGAGGCCCTCCTGGAGACCCTGTGTGTCCTGGCCCCGCCTGCCTGTGCAGCCCCATCTCTGATCTCTGCCTCCCCTCAAACTCCTTCCACCCCAAGCCCTTTCTGTACCCCACCAACATTGAATGCAAAGTGTCCCCAAAACATATCAAGCGGTTTCCTATCTCTTGACCAATGTAGGTGCCTGTACTCTGTGCCTGAAAAATGCTTTTCTGTCCCTTCTCACCCGGATTGATTCTTATGTCTTCAAGATTCAGCTCAAGTGTCCCTTCCTCTGGGAGAAGCCCCAGAAGGTCTCTGGACTCCCAGACAATCTTCCTGATGCAACGGTACCTGTACCGTGAATGCCTGTCCCCAGGCCCTGGTCACTGCACCAGACCCTCAACTGCCATCCTCCCTCCTCACCCCCCCACCCTCAGTCCCCAAGTGCCACCTTCCTGCCCCCAGGATCTCTCCATGTCATCCCTCCTCCCCATCACCACAGACCCCCTGGACCTTTGCCCCAGCCCCCTGCCTGGCCCCCAACTTCCATTCTCTCTCCTCCAGTCTGTTCTACACTCCACTCCAGAGGGGTCTTTCTGTACGCAAAACTGACTCCACTTCTTTCCTGCTCATAAACCACCCATGGCTCCCCAGTGCTCTACAACAAAATCCAGCCTCTCAGCCTGGCATTCCAGGCCTTTGTGGCCTGGCCCTGTCTACCGCCACCTGCAGCCTCATCACCCCCGATCCCAATTCTCCCACCTTCATCCACCCTGAGCTGTTGTGGTCCCACCAACCTGCCTGAGTTTTCTCCCCTCTGGGCCTTTGTGCGACACTGTTCCCCCTGCCTGGAATACTATTTTTGGAGAACTCCTAACCACTCTTAGAATCAAATCCAAATCCCTTAGCCTGGCCAGAATGCCATACATGAGCTCGGGCCTACATGGGCCTCACTTGTTTCTCCATAATGCCCTGTCCCCAGCCTTGCTCACTAAGCTCCTGCCACAATGGCTTTGTTTCAGGCTCCCAAAAAGGCAATTCCAGCCCGAGCGAGAGCCTCTGCACCTGCTTTCCCCCCTCCCTTCTCTTCATTCACATCTTCCAACACTTGGCTCTTTTTCTTTGTCCTTTTTTTTTTTTTTTCTTACCTCCAGATCTCACCTGCTCAGAAAGACCTTTCCAGACGACCTCACCTAACCTAGCACCCTGGGCATTTCTTATCACATTCTACCTGTTTTATCACCTGCTGGTATTTCTGCTTCATCATCTTGTTTGTTCACTGTTTGTCTCCCCTATGAGATTGTCGGCTCTATGAGAGCAGGGACCCTGTTCAACACCATGTACCCCTGGGCCCAAAGCAGTGCTTGGCACATAGCAGACTCTCATAAAGTCTCATTCAATAAATGAATGAATGAGCCATTCATCCGTCAGGTCTCAGCTTAGATGTCTCCTCCTCTTGGAGACCTCCCTGACCCCACAGGCTGATCCGTGACTGAGTAGCCTAGTTTGGAAGGCTGATTGGGGCCAATGAAATTCATCTTTTGGGAAGATGTTGGCTGTGAGAATTGGGTGGTGGTGGTGGTGGTGGTAGACAGGATGCGATGAAATTATGAGTATCAGCAGACAGCAGAAATTCCGGGTAAACAGTGAGTGCTAAGAGAAGAATTGGACAGCCTCTGGGAGGGGCAGGTCAGACAGAGAGAGAGAGAGGGAGAGGCCAGGGCGGAGAGAGTAAGACAGAGACAATCAGAAAGCGATGAAAGAGTAGCTGGTCCCCAGGCTTGGCCTGAATTCCTGGCATCTGGGTTTCTGTGCGTGTTTATCTTCCCAATAAACCCCCTTCTCCCTTAGGAAACTTGAATGAGCCTCTGCTTCTGGCAACCAGAAATGTCCTGGCGCCGACAGTACTCCTGCTGGTGCTCCCACAATGCCCGGGCCACCTCCATGATTGCAAGCATCACACTGTGTTGTCATTATCCCGTCCCTGTCTGCCACCCCTACAGGACCCTGTGTTCTTTGAAGAGAAGTCCACGGTCTTATTCATCTCCGTGTTTCCAGCGCCCAGCATGAGCCCTAGTTCCTAGCGGGCGCTCAGTAAGTATTTATGAACGAGGGATGCTTTTCTCACCCTCTTGTCCCCAGATCCTGTCCCCCAAGTCCCCGATTCTTTAATTTTCCTCCCCTCGGTTTTCTTCTCCACCCGTCACCTCTTCCCAGGCTCAGCTCGGCCTCATTTCGGACTCAAACGCCTCTCCTTCCACGGTGCCGTCCCCAAATTCATCAATTTCTCACTGCCAACGCTTCCCATGGTGGTGATGCTGTTTCCCACCAAACCCTGTTCTCTTCTAAAACAACAGTGTGTAAGCCGGGCACATACCTGTCCAGCTAGAGTCCTCTCTTCCCAGTCCTCGCTGCAGCTATCCCAGGCCCCACGCAGGTGAAACCTTCACTCTTAACAATTGGCATTGCGCAGGCGCTAGCCAATCAGAATCGACGTCTAACCAATTTGCATCGACGCGCCCGTAAACAACCAATAAGGCAGCCCTGGCCGCCCCGCGTGCGCCTGTAAACGACCAATAAGGCAGCCCTGGCCGCCCCGCGACATCCCCGCTGTCTCACTTGCCCGGAAGGAAACTGCTTGCTCCCCACTTTCTCTCTTTCCCACTTTCCCACGAGCTAGAATTCAGACGTGCGGCCGACCCCGCTTCCACTGCGCAAGAAAGTGGTGGAGCAACAAGGTGGGAGGGTCCTGGGTCCCTGACTGATCACGTGGAGCCACAGAGCCAGCAGATAACCTGGAACACTCATTTCTGGAATTTTTTTTTTTTTTTTTTTTTTTTTAAGATTTTATTTAT
>NW_024424341.1:56455996-56458948 GCF_017311325.1 Ursus maritimus | reverse complement strand
TGAGCCCCGCATCGGGCTCCCTGCTCAGCGGGGAGCCTGCTTCTCCCTCTGCCTGCCAGTCCCTCTGCTTGTGCTCTCTCTCCCTCTAATAAATAAAATCTCTAAAAAAAAAAAAAAAAAGTGATCTATACACCCCTACGTGGGACACAAACTCACAGTCCCGAGTTGGAGAGTGGTACACTGCACCGACTAAGCCAGCCAGGGGCCCCTATTTCTGGATTGCAAAATGAGGAAGAACAACTTCAATCTCGTTTAGGCCACTCAATTGTTGGGTCGTTTTGTTACTGAAATTCAGCTTATACTCTAGGGAATCTCATCATACCTGAGGTGCCATCAAGTATAGGGTGTATCTCTGGTTTTATGTACCACAAAGAAAGAAAAAAGTGCTGCCAATTAAGCCATGATAAGCCATCAATCGTAAGGTATAGCTTGATTTCAAAGACATTAAACTGTGGGGGAAAAATTCATATTAAAACCAGGAAATATCATAATACACTCACTCTGTCTTGGGTGCTTTTTCCAAATTACCCGATTTAACCCCAGGCAGGAGACCCAGCTATCTCCATTTTACAGAAAAGTAAACTGAGGCTCTGAGAGGGGACGTGACCCATTTGAAGCTGCTCAGTCAGTGAGAATCCCAGGTAGTCAGGCTCTGGAGCCTTCCCACAGCCCTTCTACACCGACCCCACTCACCTGTGTAGACTCTCCCCTCGGTGGGTGCGGTTCTGGGCACGACAGTCATGGCCGAGCTCGGGCAGGAAGCCATAGTCACGCAGCAGAGCCTGGGCACCTCTGGCCACGACGGCCACACCAGCGGCCACACGCCGGGCCAGGTCATCCCGCCAGCCAGCCGAGCGCACTGCAAACAGGCCGGCAGGCAGTGGGGCGCCTCCTGGCAGAAGTGGGGGCTCTCCAGGAGCTCCTGAGCCTCCGCCTCCAGCCAGCTGGGGCCCCACCATGAACCAGACGTAGCCAGGCCCAGTGAGGCCGGCCTCCTCAGCTGCCCGGAACACGGGCTCGGCTTCTTCGCGGGCACAGAAGAGCAGGCGGATCTGTGCGCTGACGCTGCGGAGCTGGGCGCCCAGCACAGCCTCGCCTGCTCCAGGGTCCAGTGTCAGTGCCCCGCGGTGCTCCCAGCCCACCATGCTGCCATCAGTCAGCACCTCGATGTAGGACAGGAAGGCCCGGTGGCCGGGGGCACGCGTGGTCACCGCTACAAAGGATGTCCAGTCGTACTCCTCCAGCACCTCAAAGATGACCTGGAGCTGCTGCTCTGTGGAGGAGCCCAGCTGCAGGAAGGTGGAGCCCTTCTCCTGCGGGGGAGGAGGAGGATGTCAAGCCTCCTGATGTGGAGACCACAGCTCCCAGCAACCAGTAGGAGCCTTCAGTTTCCAGTGGTCAAGCCAGACTTCATCTCCCAGCAACTGATGAGGGCCTCCCAGCTCCCAGTGGCCACCAGTATGTTACGGCTCTCAATATGGCAACTGACCAGCTGTTCACCAAACCCCTCTCCTTTTCCTGCTTGTGCACAGAGCTAGGCCTGGGTTAGGGTTAGCCATGTGACTGAGTTCTAGACTCATCCAGAAAAGCTCTCCCCCATGCACCTTACTCTCTTCCCTGTCTGAGAACAGATGCAGAGGCCCCAGAAGAAAACTCTGAAGTCCTAGGGGATTGCAGAGCCACAAGAGGGAGAAGCCTGAGTCCCTGAGTCAACACGTGGAGGAGAGCCACCTCTAGTCAGGAAGACCTGTTTGGATTTTATAGGAGTGAGAAACAGCCTCCTATTGGGTTGAGCCACTGAGACTTGGGGGTTTATCTGTTACAGCAGCTAACATTGCCCTAGAACACACACAGCATCCAGGGAGGGAACTACAGTCCCCAGCAACCACTGAGAGGGACTACATCTCCCAGAATGCAATGAGGGTGCTGAAGGTACCGCCTCTCCCAGCAGGAAGCGGCTTTGCTGAGTGGATTTGCCCTTCTCTGGTTTTCCTCCTACCTCCCTGACTTCTTCTGTTTCCTTTGTTGGACTCAGTCAGAATTCTAAATGCGGAATCTAGTCTTCTCTTTTCTTCTCTGTCCTCCCTCCTTGGTGATCTCATCTACACCCCTGTGTTTAAATACTGCCTTCTATGCTATCCAATATGGTAGCCAGTAGCCACCCATTTAAATGAATTAAAATTAAATAACATTTAGTTCCCTGGCTGCACTAACCATATGTCAAGTGCTCAAGAGCCACATGTGGCTAGTGGCCATTGTAGTGGACAGAGCAGATATAGACCATCTTCTTCATTGCAGAAAGTTCTATTACCTGGCATTGAGTATGTCGATGGCTCCTCTCCAGTCACGGTACCTCTCTCCTGAACTCCGGACAGACCTATCCCCCTTTCTACTCAACATCTCCTCTTGGAATTCCAAGAGGCATCACAAAATTAGCATGTCAAAAACAGAACTCTTGTCTCCCCCGCCCCCACTCTTCCAGTCGCAAACCTCTTCCTGGTCTTCCTTTCTTTATTCACCCAGCTGCTCAGCTCCCAAAGCTAAATCATCCTTTCCCTCTCTTTCCCTCATGCCCAATCCAGGCCATCTTCTAGTCTTCTCGGCATTCTGTTCAAAACAGAGCCCATTCTTCACTACAGCACCATCACAACCGACGTTGACCACTATCTTACTTAGACAGCTGTAACAGCTTCCTGACCCCTCTCTGCTAACATTTTTGCATCTTCCAGTCCATTCTCCATGAGCAGCCAGAGTCATCTTTTCAAAATATTAATTGGATCACATCCCTTCTTGGTTGAAAATTTTCCAACACTTCTACCTTAGAGTCAAAGCCAAAGGCCTCACTTTGGCCCACAGGCCCTGCATGAACTGGCCCTTGTTGCCTCTGTGACCTCATCTCCCGCCACCCCCACCTCTCTGTTCTTCCTCAAACACATCAAGTTCCTTCCAGCT
>NW_024424341.1:56448291-56455986 GCF_017311325.1 Ursus maritimus | reverse complement strand
TCAGCCCTTAGCTGTTGCCTCTCCCGGGGACACTCTCCCCCAGCTCCTCCATGCGGGACCTACCACTTCTCATTCCTCAGGTCCAGCTCGGTTGTCACCTCCTCAGGGGGGCCTCTCCTGACTGTCCTCCTGCCTTTCCTCCAGGACAGATTTCGTGATCTGTTATTTGCTTTCTGTCTCTCCATTAGAATGCAAGCTCCATTAAGAGCAGGGATCTTGTCTTGTCTTTTTTTTTTTTTTTCCTTTTCACAACTGTATTCCCCGGAACCTACAACAGCCCCGGCACGGAGTCAGCCCTCAGTGAGAAGAGAAAGTGGATTTTCTTCCTAGGCGTGTGCCTGTGGTTCTATGTGTAGGAGATAGGGCAGTTGTCCTGAGCGGATGAGGTCTCCCAGCATGCAATGAGAATCCTGGGAGGACCTCATCCTTGGCGAGAGGAGATATGGTGAGGGCATCACTTTCCCAGTATTCAATGGAGGCACGACGGCCCTGTGAGGACGCGTCTTTCTTCCATCCAGAGATACTGAAGGGACTACATTTCCCAAAAGGCAACGAGAATACACTGCGGGCCACAGTTCCCAGGTCACAATAAACAGTGATCCACACTTCTCAGCAGCAACGAAGGCAGCAGGAACCACATCTCTGGGTAGGTCATAAAGGTGGCAGCCAGGGAGTGGTAAGTTCACCTCGAAGGTGACCCGCTTGCAAATCTCTGGACAACTCCCGTCCAGAAGAAGAAAGTTGGCCAGAGGCCCTTCCCAGAGTGCTCTGGACAGGAGAGAACTACGAGTCCCAGGATGTAATTGTGACCTAGTCACGAAGCCACAGGTCTTCACAGCAGGGAACTGGTGGAGACTTAGGCTCCACCCACTCAGATGGCCCCATTAGCCCCAGTACCGCCTCTGTTACACTGGCTCCACCCCTAAACAGGCCCCGCCCCTTCTCAGACACCTCCTGCTAGCGGATCTCTTCTCCTCAATGCGTACACCAGGCTTGGTCCAGTTCTGTCCTTTCCTACCAGAAGTCCACTCCGGCTGGTCCCCCTGTGCCCTCGGGCGGAAGGCCTCTTTCCAGGCCACAGCCGGCTCCAGCCTCTGCGCCCTCTCTCCTGCAGGCTCCTGGGTTTGACTTCTCATTGGCTGGGTCTGCTTTTCTGGTGGGCCTTCATCCTCCCAGGCCCACCCTCCGGATTCTCACTTCCCACGCCTTACACCTGGGGCATGCCTCTGCCCAAATCCCACTCCCGGGACTATTTCCCACTCTAGATCCCGCCTCTTTAGTCCAGAGCGTAGGCTCTGCCATCCTCCTGGCCTGCCTCCGCGCCACCTCACCGGTTAGCTCTCCCCTTCCCTGACTGCCCTCACCCCCACTTCCTGGGTGCATGGTTCCTACTCTTCCCCAACCCACCCACGACCCCTCCCCTTCTTCCACGCCTCCTTTCACCGGATGGCTCTGTCCTCCTACCTAGACCTCTAGAGACCTTGCTCAGCTGGCTGAACACCTCCCTGTCCTTCAGTACCCTGACCTCCGCGTACCCTCTTTCTTGGCCCTCTCCCTGCCTTCCTGGCTCCTGCCTTCTCACCAGACCTCACCCCTTCCTGAACCCCATTCCGTCCTCCCTTGCTGACCCCCAGATCCCACTCCACCCTCAGAGCTGGCCCCCTCTGGTGGGTCCCTTTTTGTTCCCAGTCCCCGCCCCTTGCCCAGAGTCCATTCCCTCCCCTGACTCCCTCCTCCCGGAGACCCTCAAGCCTCCGCATATTCTGACCATAACCGGCTTGCATCTCTCTCACCCTGCTCCTAGGTCAGTCCCCCGGCAGGCGCCACTCGTCCTATAGGCCACGCCCCTTCAAGTCAGCCCCGCCCCTCACCCAGACCCGACTCTACCCTCGGACCCCACTCCGTCCGCGAGGCCGACCCTCAGGCTTGGCCCCGCCCCCCGCGGCTGGCCCCGCCCCCCGCAGGTCGCGCGCACCTTGGGCGTGAGCACGAGCGCGGCGCCGCCGTGCACGGCCACGATGGGCAGCGAGGTCTGCGCCGACAGGAAGTCGAGGATGGGCGCGACGGCGGGCGCGCGCGAGTCGTCCTCGAACACGACGCCGTGCACGCGCAGCCCCGACAGCAGGTCGCAGAGCTGCAGCACGAGGCTGCGCGGGTCCGAGCCGTTGAGCACCAGCGCCACCGGTCGCACGTCCAGGCCCGGGCTGCGCACGGCCGCCGCCACGGCCGGGCCCAGGCGTGCCGCCTCGGTCGCGTACGCGGGCCCCGAGAACACGAGCGCCACGTTGAGCGGTCGCGCCCCGCCGGGGCCCCCGCCGGGCCCGGCGGCCCCGCCCGGTCCCGGCGCCTCCTCCGGGAACGGGCTGGCGCAGGCGAGCGCCAGCAGCAGCAGCATCTTAGCGGGGCCCCGAGGGCCGCGGGGGCCACCGGCGCCGCGCATCGCCTGCGGGCCCCTCCGGGCGGCCTCTGGCACAGGAGAGCGGGCGCACAGAGCCGGGGCGACCCCGGGAGCGGAGAGGGACACAAATGAGAGGAAGACACGGAGATGGGGAGACAGAGACAGGGGACAAGATTACCGAGAGACACGGAGAGGAGGAGACACACAGAGGAAGAGACCCAGAGATAGGAAGGAGAGGGAAAGGTTCGGTTAATAGAGACAGGGAGCGACAGAGAGAGAGACACACACAGGCAAAGGGAGAGCCAGAGACAGAGAGAGCGAGGCAAAGGGAGAGACACAGAGACAGGGCAAGTGGAGGTGGGTAATGGGGACAGAGAAGATACAGAGATAGGGAGGCAGGAATGGGGAGGACAATGAGACAGGATAGATGGGTCACAGACCCGCAGAGATGGGATCAGAATAGGAGCGGAGAGAGACCGAGGGAGATGAGAAGAGAGATGAACACAGTCACAGAGAGATGGTCGGAGAGACACATGGCCAGGAATAAGGAGAGAGATGGAAGGAGAAACAGAGACCAGGATAGAGAAGCTCAGAGTGACAGAGACAGGGAGAGAGGAAGGAGGCAGAGAGAGATAAGACAGAGTGACAGAAATAGGGAGAGAATGATAGGGAGGCAGGGAGAGATGCAGAGATAGACGAGGAATGTGGGAGAGATAAGAGAGACGAGAAAGTTGGACAGAGAGAGGAAGATGGAAAGAAGCCCAGAAAGACGGAGACGGACCCCACGGCCACCAAGAGACATGGACACACAAGAGATGGAGAAACAGGCAGAACAGATTGAGGGAGGAGGCAGGCAGAGCAGACAGAAAACATAGGAAGACAGAAATAGCGAACCAAGGCAAAGATCAAGACCCCCACCAGGGAGGTGCCCGGCACAGACATGAAAGGAAGGCCGGGAAGGCGGGTGGCAGGAGGGATCAAAAATAAAAGGAAGAAACAGTGAGGGGAAAAAATGAGAAAGGGAAAAGGGGTCAGGTGTGTGGGGGGAGAGACAGAAGAGAGAAAAAGAAATGAGCAGGGCATCCCAAGGAGAGAAAACACCCCCAGGACCTTACCCCCGACCTCGACCACAACCCCCAACCTGTTTTTGTCCCCTTACTCTGTCCCTATCCCCCCATTCTCAATGAGAGCTAGAAAGAGAGTCGTGGCCCAGGCTGGGTTGCAGGGTTGGGGGGCACAGCTGTGGAAAGCTGGGGGGCGGGGGTCCCTGGCTCCCAGCCCAGAGCAATTTAGTAAATTAGAGGAAATACAGCATCTCTTCCTGTGTCCCCTGTTGAATACTAGCTGCCTGGGGTGGTCGGGCTGGGAGCCCAGACTCCTGGCTCCCGGGTCTGAAGGAGGAGGGCACTGGGGGCCTGGACTCCTGGTTCCCAGAGAGAGATTAGAGCCTGCACTAGGGGCTTCCTAAAGGGGTGAGGGTCCAGATGGGGAAGAGTTCTTTCTTGGCTGTCAATCAGGCTCCTGTCCGGTTGCCATGGTAGCGCAGGCCTCCTCTACCCCACAGATAGCCAGGGTGGGGGAAAGGCCCACACCCCTTCCCCTGCCTAGAGGCCTCGCTCCCCCCCACCCTACACACACACACACACACACACACACACACACACACACACCTGCCTTCCCAGGGATCCTGGGCCACTGTCTCCCCAGGGATGGGGGTGGGGACTCCTAGCTTGCCGGCCCTCCCAAATCCTGGCTCCCCTGGCCCCTCCTCTCCTCTGCCCTTCCCCAAGCAGCTGTCTCAATCAGCGCTTAGAATAGCCCCCCCCCCCGCCCCAAAATAACCCACAGCTGTGGCCTGGCCCCCGCGGGGTTAACACTCACTCTCTCCTCCCTTCCCGTGGCTTCACGTCCCTCAGACCCTCCTCTGCCTCTCTCAGACCCACCCCTGCTTGGCCTCTGTCCTTGGGGACCCCAGGGTCCTGCTCCCTGCTGAGGCCCAGGAGGGCAACTCCAGCCCCACCCTTCTTAGGAAGCTGGATGCCCAGTCCTCTCGTGGGGAGGGCAGTCTCCCACCCCTCCAGAGTCTGAGTAGTGGCACCCCCAGCCGCGGGGGGACTCCAGAGGCCCAATTCCCAGAACCTATGCCCTCAGGGATCGCGTTGCCCGGGCCCCAAATCTCCACCTCATAAGTCTCAGTCGCCAGATCCATTCCCACCTGCCCAAGAGCGGGACCGTCCTCGCCCCCTGCCCTGTCAGAGACTCAGGAGACTGGGCCTCCAGTCCCCTCTTCCCACAAACACAGAAGCTCTAACTTCTCCCATAAAGACTCAAGAATCTTGGCTCTCAGCACCCTTCTCCCCGGGGACCCAGGAGTCCAGGTGCTCAGTTCTGCCTTTTCCCAGGACCCAGGAGTCTTGGCCCCCTCCGGCCCCTAAACTGGGTGCCCAGCTTCCCCTATGCCCAGAAACCAGGAATCCAGGCCCATAGCCCTCTCCTCCCTTAAGAACCCCTTTTTTGCCTCAAACCCCACCAGTCCCAACATCCTGGGAGCCCCCCCATTCCCCGCCAGCTCCAGCCTCCTGTCACCCCACTCAGGTCCTATACACAGCACAGGCTGTCCCCCAGCTAAGAAGGAGGAGGGTGCCAGAGATTCCTGGGGTGTCCCTGTCTCCATCACTCCCCCCCAATCCATCACAGAAGAGAGGAGAGGCCACTTTGATCAACAGCCCGCCCCCCCCTCGCGTCGTGCTGCAGACGGCATCCCGTCCCCCCCCCCCACTTCCAACACCGTTCTCTCCCCACCCTAATCCTGGTGCTCAGAACAGGCTGGAAGGGTATTCCAGAACCTTGAGGAAGGGGTGGTAGCTTGGGACGAGGGGTGCTTGGGGCCTGGATGCCCTCAAGGTCCTTGGCGGGGGTATTAATAGCAGACTCATAGCTCTGAGAAGGGAGGGGAGAGCGAGAGGAGAGAGGGAGAGGGACGGCCAGCGAAGGGGGGAGACCGATGCGGGCAGGGGGATGCAGAGGAAAGATGGGATGGAGAGATGGGCGATAGAGAGATGGGGTGTCAGGTATGCAGGGCTGGGGAGAGGGTGCAAAGTGACAGAAATGGGGGGTTAGGAGGTCTGAGGAGTAGAGACCCAGGAAAAAGGGGCTCAGAGAGGGAGAAAGAGAGGGGGCGGAGGAGAGTCTCCAGGAGACAGACAAGGGAGCTGGCGAGGGGCGAAGACCCCTGCTCTCCATGCAACCCCCCTCCTTCCCCGAGGCCCCTGGCCAACTTTCCCTGTCCTAGATCTGGGGTCCATGTTCCCACCCCCACCCCTGCATCCCGTACCCCAGCCTTACCTTTTCATGACCCTGTTCTGTGGGGGGTATTGCGGGGGGGCAGGACCGGAACCCAGAGTCCAGCGACCCGAAGATTCCGTGGAGGGCTCAGGGAACCGCTGGGGGGCCAGGCCCTGGGGCGGCGGCGGTGGCGGCGGCGGCGGTGGGGACCTCCTGCCTGGCCCCGGCTCCGGCTCTCCCTCCTCCTCTTCGGTCCTGTCCTGCCCTGTCTGTCCCCCAAGGTTGCGGCCACCCCAACTAGGCGAGGACGCTGCTACACATGTTGCGCTGGAAGTTGGGCCCCGGACATTGCGGAGGCTGTCGGGGTGTCCTCTCGCCGCCCCGACCCCATGGGGATCCCCCCTCCGCCCACCTGGGGTGCCCCCCTCTGCCGCTTCAGCCCCGGCTCCTCCCCCCCGTCCATGTGTCCGGTCCCGCCTCTCCCTGGCTCATTCGCACCCCCACCCTTTGTGCCCTCAGCGCCCCCCCTCCAGCGTCTGTGTCTGTCTGTCTGTCTGGGTCACCTCTGAAGCCAGTGGCTGGTGTGTGTGTTTGTGTGAGGGGCCGGAGGCTGCCTGTCTGGGGAACTGCTCGCCCCTTGCTCGCTTGGCCACCTCCAGACCCCCCCTCAGCACCCCCACACTCAAACCCAGGCAGAAACACACACATACACACACGCACACACGCACGACCTCACTTCCCTGGGATTCCCCCTCAACACCCCCGGAGCTTGAGGAGGGAGACACACACACACACACACACACACACACACACACACACACAGGGGGTCCAGTGGGGGCCGGGCTGCCACTGCCGTCCGGGGCTGTTCGGACAGACAGGAGGACACAGGCAGCTGGGGACGCCAGACACCCGGCCGGACGCAGGCAGGAGGCACAGAGTCCAGGTACACACCATCCATCCGGGTTTGGGGGGGCTGGGGGAGGGAGGAAACTGGGGGGCCCACGACACCCAGGCAGGAGGCTCAGAGTCGGTACAGACAGACAGACCCCTCCCTCCCTGCCTCGGCCGCCGCAGCCCTTACAGACACACCCCCCCTTCCTCAGCCCAGCCCCAGACACCCTAACACACAGATCCTCACCGGGCAGATGGCAGACGCACGAGAGACCCCTGGGGGCCGGGCGGACCCACCCAGGCCAACACCCCCCAGCTGGGCACTGGTGGCCGAGGGCGGCTGCGGGCGGAGGGTGGCGGCGGCAGCCGCTGCTTGGAGGAGCTGGAGCGGGAGGGACTCGCACACTCGCTCTGTTCTCGCACACACACACTCACTCGGGATGCGATTAACATTCAGTCCCCGTCCGCCCCTGCCGGGAGACCCACAGCCCCCCCTCTTGGCCTCCCTGGGGACCCCTCCTCCTGCCGGGGCTGGGGGAGGGGGCCGCCCCCCACCCCCAGCTTCCAGCCTCTACCTTCCTCCTGGGACAAGAGAATGAGGGGTCGCCAATAAAAAGGGAGGAAGTGTGTGTTGAGTGGGGGGTGGGGGGAGGCAGGGACTCAGAACCCACTTGACACAGCAGCTTCGGCCGGGACTCCAGGGCCTGGGGGCTGCTGCCCTCTGCCCCCTCCCCACTTTGAGGCTTGAGAAGCCGGAGGCCATCCCCAGACTTCAGTCTCTACCGTGCTAGGACCCATCGTTTGGCTTCTCTTGCCCCAGAAGACCAGGCTTGCAAACTAGGTCTCCATCACGAAGCCAGGAGTCCAGGCTCCCAGCCCCCTCCTTTCTCAGATCCAGAAATTCAAGTCCCCAACCCCCTCCTCCCTGAGACCCTAAAGTCCGGGCCCCCAGTGCCTTCTCCCTCGGATCCAGTAGTCCAGGCCTCTGGGCCCCTCCTCCAGGCCCCGTCCCTGTTGGCCACTCAGACAACCCAACCCCCCAGCACAGACCGTCCTCAGGGGCCCACAAGTCCAAGACTCATGGACCCCAATCCCTCCAGGCCTCTAAGGAAACCAATACC
>NW_024424341.1:56444704-56448281 GCF_017311325.1 Ursus maritimus | reverse complement strand
GTCCATGTGTCCGGTCCCGCCTCTCCCTGGCTCATTCGCACCCCCACCCTTTGTGCCCTCAGCGCCCCCCCTCCAGCGTCTGTGTCTGTCTGTCTGTCTGGGTCACCTCTGAAGCCAGTGGCTGGTGTGTGTGTTTGTGTGAGGGGCCGGAGGCTGCCTGTCTGGGGAACTGCTCGCCCCTTGCTCGCTTGGCCACCTCCAGACCCCCCCTCAGCACCCCCACACTCAAACCCAGGCAGAAACACACACATACACACACGCACACACGCACGACCTCACTTCCCTGGGATTCCCCCTCAACACCCCCGGAGCTTGAGGAGGGAGACACACACACACACACACACACACACACACACACACACACAGGGGGTCCAGTGGGGGCCGGGCTGCCACTGCCGTCCGGGGCTGTTCGGACAGACAGGAGGACACAGGCAGCTGGGGACGCCAGACACCCGGCCGGACGCAGGCAGGAGGCACAGAGTCCAGGTACACACCATCCATCCGGGTTTGGGGGGGCTGGGGGAGGGAGGAAACTGGGGGGCCCACGACACCCAGGCAGGAGGCTCAGAGTCGGTACAGACAGACAGACCCCTCCCTCCCTGCCTCGGCCGCCGCAGCCCTTACAGACACACCCCCCCTTCCTCAGCCCAGCCCCAGACACCCTAACACACAGATCCTCACCGGGCAGATGGCAGACGCACGAGAGACCCCTGGGGGCCGGGCGGACCCACCCAGGCCAACACCCCCCAGCTGGGCACTGGTGGCCGAGGGCGGCTGCGGGCGGAGGGTGGCGGCGGCAGCCGCTGCTTGGAGGAGCTGGAGCGGGAGGGACTCGCACACTCGCTCTGTTCTCGCACACACACACTCACTCGGGATGCGATTAACATTCAGTCCCCGTCCGCCCCTGCCGGGAGACCCACAGCCCCCCCTCTTGGCCTCCCTGGGGACCCCTCCTCCTGCCGGGGCTGGGGGAGGGGGCCGCCCCCCACCCCCAGCTTCCAGCCTCTACCTTCCTCCTGGGACAAGAGAATGAGGGGTCGCCAATAAAAAGGGAGGAAGTGTGTGTTGAGTGGGGGGTGGGGGGAGGCAGGGACTCAGAACCCACTTGACACAGCAGCTTCGGCCGGGACTCCAGGGCCTGGGGGCTGCTGCCCTCTGCCCCCTCCCCACTTTGAGGCTTGAGAAGCCGGAGGCCATCCCCAGACTTCAGTCTCTACCGTGCTAGGACCCATCGTTTGGCTTCTCTTGCCCCAGAAGACCAGGCTTGCAAACTAGGTCTCCATCACGAAGCCAGGAGTCCAGGCTCCCAGCCCCCTCCTTTCTCAGATCCAGAAATTCAAGTCCCCAACCCCCTCCTCCCTGAGACCCTAAAGTCCGGGCCCCCAGTGCCTTCTCCCTCGGATCCAGTAGTCCAGGCCTCTGGGCCCCTCCTCCAGGCCCCGTCCCTGTTGGCCACTCAGACAACCCAACCCCCCAGCACAGACCGTCCTCAGGGGCCCACAAGTCCAAGACTCATGGACCCCAATCCCTCCAGGCCTCTAAGGAAACCAATACCACTTCTGCTACTGTGGCACCCTGGTCTCTGTCACCCATGGGTACTCACACATCCAAGAGAAAAGCACTGTCTGCTGCCTCCTAGACACAGCCTGGCCCCCGGACGAGCCCTCCGGCCAGCTGCCCAGCTCGTGCCCCTCCTGCTCGATCGGTAGGGCCCAGCGTTCTCTAAAGTGCTGGGGTGGGGTGGAGCGCAGGACACCTGGGCCCCTGAGGGCAGAGCCCAGGAGAGTGTGTATACGCCTGTGAGGGGGCAGGGCTGTGGGTGGCTGACTCCAGGGTCTGGGAGAGCACGGGTGAAGGCTCACATTCCTGAAAAAGAAGAGGCTGGGGACCTGAATCCGTGGGTCCCAGGAGGAGGAAGGGATTGTGCATTTAGGGTTCCTGGGCCAGGATGCTGGAGACACAAGTCGCTTGAGGTGGGACCCTAAGTCTCAAGGAAGGGGGGCCACGCTCTTGGGCCCGAGGGAGGGGCTGGGGGCTGCTTTCTTGTCTTTTGGGTGGATTGGAGCTGGAGGCCCCTAAAAGGCCAGGGTCTGGGGCCCTGTCTAGGATTTTTAAAACTCACAGACCAGCCTTCTGAATCCCTGACAATGGCAGAGGCTGGGCGGCTGAAATGCCACCCTCTCAGAGGCACAGACCGCCTGGAGGAGCAGGCGCCGGATTTGGGAGTTTCAGATCCCATCGACCCCATAAATTCCTAGCAGGCAGCCTTGGGGGTGCCTTCAGCGCGGATTCTGCAAGCCGGGAGGTGCGGGATAGGGGGCGCCGGAGAGCCGGAACTCCGCCCTCGGGGGCGGAGCCTCCCTCCGGACTCCTCCCCCTCCCGCCCTCCTCCCTCTTCCCAGCTCCTGCTCGGCCACCAGCTCCGGCCTCGGCTCCCCCTCCCAGAGCCCCCTCCCCGGAGCGGAGCCCACTCGAGGGCCCCTCTCCCACCCCCCAGCCCAGCCACCCGGCCAGAACATCAGCCCCGGGGGGCAGACCCCCCCTCCAGCCTGCCTCCCACCAGCCCAGCCCTGCCAGACTCCCCCAAAGCATGAATCTCTTCCGATTCCTGGGAGACCTCTCCCACCTCCTAGCCATCATCTTGCTACTGCTCAAAATCTGGAAGTCCCGCTCTTGTGCCGGTGAGACGCCCACCGGGGCGGGAGAAGGGGGAGAGTGCGGGGAACATCCCAGGACTCGGGGAAGGGTTTGGAGGCACTAGGGGGACGGGTCTCCCCACCCATCCCCCCACTGCTTGCTGGGGATCCCCCTTCCAGGTCCGGGGTCACCGGGGGGTCAGTTCTCTTCCCCAGAGTAGGGGTGCATACAGTTGGGTGGGGGTGGCTCCAGGCACCCAATTCAGCTCCCCCGGGCCCTTCTCCGGTGGCCCCGGGATTTCAGGGCTGGGAACGGGGAGCGGTGGCAGGCAGGGAGGTGGCTGGGAGTTGGTGACGTGGACCGTGGCGGTCAGGAAGGGAGCGGGAGAGCGGCGACCGGTTCCAGGGGGCTGAGGTCAAGGGGGGTCCTTCCGAGGCCCCACCTTGTGTCCGGACTGTGGGAGGACCCTAAGGGGGCCGGGAGTGGCCGTGAGGCCTAGCCTGGGACAGAGCCTCGGGCTGGAGTAGCTTCGGGGCCGGGCTGCCCCCTGGCTGTGGGCCGTGGGAAAGGGCCCTGCTCAGGCGGGAGAGCTGGGGAGGCCTCCAGGGACAGCTGCACTCTGGAGCGGACCGTGGGCTTGTCCCAGGCGCTTGGGCCTTGGTTTATTCCCCGTGCAGCCCACTCCCAGCCTACCCCCCACTCTCTCTTTGGACCACAGGGATTTCAGGGAAGAGCCAGGTCCTGTTTGCTGTGGTGTTCACTGCCCGATACCTGGACCTCTTCACCAACTACATCTCACTATACAACACGTGCATGAAGGTAAAGGCTCTGCCCCACCTGCTGGCCCCTCCTGCGGGGGGGGGGGGCGGCGGGGGAGCCAAGGGAGAGGCCTAGGGAGGAGGGAGTATGGATCCCAGACTTCCTGGGCCCAAGGGAGGAA
>NW_024424341.1:56442396-56444694 GCF_017311325.1 Ursus maritimus | reverse complement strand
CCTGAGACCCTAAAGTCCGGGCCCCCAGTGCCTTCTCCCTCGGATCCAGTAGTCCAGGCCTCTGGGCCCCTCCTCCAGGCCCCGTCCCTGTTGGCCACTCAGACAACCCAACCCCCCAGCACAGACCGTCCTCAGGGGCCCACAAGTCCAAGACTCATGGACCCCAATCCCTCCAGGCCTCTAAGGAAACCAATACCACTTCTGCTACTGTGGCACCCTGGTCTCTGTCACCCATGGGTACTCACACATCCAAGAGAAAAGCACTGTCTGCTGCCTCCTAGACACAGCCTGGCCCCCGGACGAGCCCTCCGGCCAGCTGCCCAGCTCGTGCCCCTCCTGCTCGATCGGTAGGGCCCAGCGTTCTCTAAAGTGCTGGGGTGGGGTGGAGCGCAGGACACCTGGGCCCCTGAGGGCAGAGCCCAGGAGAGTGTGTATACGCCTGTGAGGGGGCAGGGCTGTGGGTGGCTGACTCCAGGGTCTGGGAGAGCACGGGTGAAGGCTCACATTCCTGAAAAAGAAGAGGCTGGGGACCTGAATCCGTGGGTCCCAGGAGGAGGAAGGGATTGTGCATTTAGGGTTCCTGGGCCAGGATGCTGGAGACACAAGTCGCTTGAGGTGGGACCCTAAGTCTCAAGGAAGGGGGGCCACGCTCTTGGGCCCGAGGGAGGGGCTGGGGGCTGCTTTCTTGTCTTTTGGGTGGATTGGAGCTGGAGGCCCCTAAAAGGCCAGGGTCTGGGGCCCTGTCTAGGATTTTTAAAACTCACAGACCAGCCTTCTGAATCCCTGACAATGGCAGAGGCTGGGCGGCTGAAATGCCACCCTCTCAGAGGCACAGACCGCCTGGAGGAGCAGGCGCCGGATTTGGGAGTTTCAGATCCCATCGACCCCATAAATTCCTAGCAGGCAGCCTTGGGGGTGCCTTCAGCGCGGATTCTGCAAGCCGGGAGGTGCGGGATAGGGGGCGCCGGAGAGCCGGAACTCCGCCCTCGGGGGCGGAGCCTCCCTCCGGACTCCTCCCCCTCCCGCCCTCCTCCCTCTTCCCAGCTCCTGCTCGGCCACCAGCTCCGGCCTCGGCTCCCCCTCCCAGAGCCCCCTCCCCGGAGCGGAGCCCACTCGAGGGCCCCTCTCCCACCCCCCAGCCCAGCCACCCGGCCAGAACATCAGCCCCGGGGGGCAGACCCCCCCTCCAGCCTGCCTCCCACCAGCCCAGCCCTGCCAGACTCCCCCAAAGCATGAATCTCTTCCGATTCCTGGGAGACCTCTCCCACCTCCTAGCCATCATCTTGCTACTGCTCAAAATCTGGAAGTCCCGCTCTTGTGCCGGTGAGACGCCCACCGGGGCGGGAGAAGGGGGAGAGTGCGGGGAACATCCCAGGACTCGGGGAAGGGTTTGGAGGCACTAGGGGGACGGGTCTCCCCACCCATCCCCCCACTGCTTGCTGGGGATCCCCCTTCCAGGTCCGGGGTCACCGGGGGGTCAGTTCTCTTCCCCAGAGTAGGGGTGCATACAGTTGGGTGGGGGTGGCTCCAGGCACCCAATTCAGCTCCCCCGGGCCCTTCTCCGGTGGCCCCGGGATTTCAGGGCTGGGAACGGGGAGCGGTGGCAGGCAGGGAGGTGGCTGGGAGTTGGTGACGTGGACCGTGGCGGTCAGGAAGGGAGCGGGAGAGCGGCGACCGGTTCCAGGGGGCTGAGGTCAAGGGGGGTCCTTCCGAGGCCCCACCTTGTGTCCGGACTGTGGGAGGACCCTAAGGGGGCCGGGAGTGGCCGTGAGGCCTAGCCTGGGACAGAGCCTCGGGCTGGAGTAGCTTCGGGGCCGGGCTGCCCCCTGGCTGTGGGCCGTGGGAAAGGGCCCTGCTCAGGCGGGAGAGCTGGGGAGGCCTCCAGGGACAGCTGCACTCTGGAGCGGACCGTGGGCTTGTCCCAGGCGCTTGGGCCTTGGTTTATTCCCCGTGCAGCCCACTCCCAGCCTACCCCCCACTCTCTCTTTGGACCACAGGGATTTCAGGGAAGAGCCAGGTCCTGTTTGCTGTGGTGTTCACTGCCCGATACCTGGACCTCTTCACCAACTACATCTCACTATACAACACGTGCATGAAGGTAAAGGCTCTGCCCCACCTGCTGGCCCCTCCTGCGGGGGGGGGGGGCGGCGGGGGAGCCAAGGGAGAGGCCTAGGGAGGAGGGAGTATGGATCCCAGACTTCCTGGGCCCAAGGGAGGAAGGGGCTGGGGTTCCAAACTCCTGGGTCTAAGGGAGGAGGGGGCTGGAGATGAGGACTCCAGGGTCTGAGGGAGGAGGGG
>NW_024424341.1:56407128-56442386 GCF_017311325.1 Ursus maritimus | reverse complement strand
AGGGAGGAGGGGGCTGGAGATGAGGACTCCAGGGTCTGAGGGAGGAGGGGTGGGGGGTGAGGACTCCTGGGTCTGAGGGAGGAGGGGGCCGGGGTTCCAGACTCCTAGGTTGTCAGACCCCAGTCTCTTGGAGGCTCAGGCCCTGTGCTTTGAACTGAAGCGCCCTTGTCCTCATCCCCCTTGGCAGGTGGTCTACATTGCCTGTTCCTTCACCACAGTCTGGATGATTTACAGCAAGTTCAAAGCCACTTATGACGGGAACCACGACACATTCCGGGTGGAGTTCCTAGTTGTTCCCACGGCCATCCTGGCGTTCCTGGTCAACCATGACTTTACCCCTCTGGAGGTAGGCTACCTGGCAGGGTCGCTGTCGTGGTGGGTGGCGGAACAGCTGTCGACGGTGGACCCTCTCAGAGGCTTCCTTGTGCAGGGTTTGCTCAGACTTCCTTATTTTATTTTATTTTTTTAAAAAAGATTGTATTTATTTGAGAGAGAGAGGGAGAGGGAGCACAAGCAGGGGGAGGGTCAGAGGGAGATGCAGGCTCCCCGGATGCGGGACTCGATCCCAGAACCCCGGGATCATGACCTGAGCCGAAGGCAGACGCTTCACCGACAGAGCCCCCCAGGCGCCCCGAGACTTCCTTATTTTAGGACATACGAGTTCAGCACACAGTTTCGGGAGTCGGACGGTATTAATGAAACAGCAGCAGCACTCCTTCCAGGTGCTGCTCTAAGCGTTTGTTTGTATAGCAGCCCCATTTTACAGATGAGGCAGCTGAGGCTTAGGGAGCTGAAATGGCTTGTCCAAGGTCATTGGCTTAATGAGTAGCTCAGAAATTGGGAAGGGGGCCTCTGGAGCCAGGCTACTTGGATTTGAATCCGATGTCCCTTGGGCATGTGACTTGACCTCTCTGTGCCTCAGTTTCTCTATCTGTAATGTCCTGATCAGGTCATGGTGAGGATTTACGGATCATGTAGCAAGGTCTCGTGGTTAAACACAGAGACTGTGGAGCCAGAGAACCGGGGCGATTCAAAGCCAGCTTCTACTCAGCAGCTGTGGGACTTTGGGCAAGTCTGTCATTTTTCTGTGCCTCAGTCTCCTTGTCTGTAAAATGGGGATCATCAATTCCTAGTTCATAGGGTTCTAAGGAGAGGTTCATATTGGTAAAGCACAGCGTCTGGCCCTAGGTAGCAAGTACTGTGTCAATGTTTTTTTTGTTGTTGTTGTTGTTTTAAGATTTTATTTATTTGACAGAGAGAGACAGCGAGAGAGGGAACACAAGCAGGGGGAGTGGGAGAGGAAGAAGCAGGCTTCCCGCTGAGCAGGGAGCCCGATGCGGGGCTTGATCCCAGGACCCTGGGATTGTGACCTGAGCCGAAGGCAGACGCTTAACGGCTGAGCCACCCAGGCGCCCCTGTCAATGTTAGTCTAATGACTGAAGTTTAATACTGTGTTGATAACTTTCTCCTAAAAGTCGTGGTTTTTATTCCATGGTATTTTGGTAGCACCTGTACAAATTCCTGGGAAGAATTTTGAGAGGGCCAATGCCTCTTAAGGCCCGGTGGGTATCAGAAAATCAGAGCGGCCTTCCCTCCCCCAGACCCCCTCCGGCCTTGCAGGAAGCTGTCCCTGAGTGGCCACATGTGCTGATGTTTGTAACAGAGGCCACCGTTCAGGAATTTTACTGAAAGATCATGCTTTACAAATTTGGCCACATATTCAAAATATATATTTTTTTTATTTTTAAGTTTTTTTTTTTTTGTAATCCCTACACCCCATGTGAGGCTCAAACTCACGACCCCGAGATGACTTGTCCAAGGTCATTGGCATGCTCTTCGGACCGAGCCAGCCGGGCGCCCCTCGAAATACATTTCCAAAAGCACTGTGTAGGCCGGATTTGACCGAGGGCGACTTCGGCTCACGGGCCCCAGGAGTGTCAGAGGGAGGCCGTACCGTGCTGTGGCAGGAACCCTGGGCTTGGCTGTAGGCCCTGGTCTTTGCAAACATACGGTCCTCACCACTTTTCCGGAGCACTTACCCATTTTGCAGATGAGGAAACAGAGGCTGGAGGAAAGCACTGGGGCTTGCTCTAGGTAGAGGTGGCCAGACCAGAATCCAGGACCCTCGACTCCAGCTTTTGCAGTTCCCTCATTCAGAGTGGGGAGGTCACTTGTGCAACGTATTGGCACCCACTGTGTGTCCAGCTCTGCGCTGGCTGTTCTTGATACGTCATCATGCTGTCTGACCCTTGGCCACCGAGGGCGCAGACATCCTCATCCCTGTTTCTTGGAGCACTAAGGTGAGGCTCAGAGGGGAGAGCTCACAGGATTTGAACCCAGGTCCACCTGCTTGCAAAGCCCATGCTGTTAATTGGTGCATGCTAAAAAAATTTATTTTTGAATCCTAGAAGAAAATTACTCTAAGAATTCACACATTACGATTAGAGAAATTCACACGATGAAAATGGTGACCTTCCGTCTCCTCTAATGTCATAATTCTCTTCCCCAAGGGTGACCCCAGGGGTAACAGTTGGGCGTGCATCAATTTAATGGGTATGATTTTTGAGAGCCTCAATAAACCTGACTTGCTAAGAGCCGTGCTGGAGGATTCTGAGTGATTATGGGAGCAAATGCTGGAGTCCAGTGCCTGGGTAGGAATCTATTTCTGCCCATATTGTAGCTGTGTGACCTGGGGCCTCAGTCTTCTTATCTGTATAGTGGGGATAACAATAGGCTTCACCTCCGGGGATGAAGACATCAGCCAGTTAATACCCATAAGTTGGTAGAGCAGATCCTTGGATACGGTAAAAGCTACATAAGCGTGAGTTGTTACGAATGCAGTCTTGTGTTCCCCACTTTTCTTCCACAAACCAAAACAACTGAGGAAGAGCCCCACCTGCCACCTGGCCTTGTTCTCTCAGGGGAGGTTTCGGTGGGTCTGCAGACCAGAAGTTACCCCAGGTGGCACTTTCAGGCTGCTGGGGACTGAGAAGAAGCTGACAGATGTCTGCAGTCTCTCCTTCCCCCTCCTCCGATGCCCTGTCCTGCTCACAAATGATGACTGTCACTGCTTTCTGAATGGTGGCCGGCGACACACAAGCACACGGGGAGCTTGCTCCCACTCGCTCACTCATTCAGGCATCGACTGTGTGCCTGGCTCTGTGGCCCAGGAGCGAACAAGGTGTAGGATCCTGAGCCTCATGGAGCTCGCTCTTGTTCTGGTGAGAGCTGCCAGGAAGGAGAACGGAGTGGGTGATGTGACAGTCCTGGGGGTAGGACTGGTCAGGGGAGGCCTCTCTCAGAGGTGAGTGAGGCTGCAAGGAGGTAGAAGAGGCCAAATGTGACAATCTGGGGAAAGAGCTGAGGGAACAGCAAGTGCAAAGGCCCCGGGGCAGGAATGAGGACCGACCAGAAGGCTGCATCCCGGAGAGTAAAGGAAGGAGTAAGGGATGAGGCTGGAATGGGCCTTGAAGGCCACCGTTAGGAATTTGGAATTTATGCTGGTTGTGATAAGAAGCAGCGACTGGAGGACTTTAAGCCAGGGAGGGTGGGAAAATCAGCCCCATTTTAGAAATAAGGAAGTGGAGGCTTAGAGAATCTGGGTCTCTTGCCCAAGGTTTCACAGAAGGGAGGTCTCAGAGCCAAGATTCCAGCCTGGTCTGCCTCTTGGAGGGGCATGACTGCAAAGCACTCACGAGCACGGCCTCCAAACCCTTGCTTCGCATCCCAGTTGTGCTGCTTCCTGGCCATGTGGTCCTGGGCAAATCTTTGGGCCTCAGTTTCTGCATCCGTAGAATGGGAATGCCAGTGACAGGATCTCCCTGACGGGGTGGTGGCGGTGAGGATTGAATGGGAGTTGAGTGACGCAGGCAGAGCGGTGTGGGGTACACGGTGAGTGCCCGGTCAGCATCGCTGTTCCCGTTCTCTCTCCACCATCCCTGCGCCAGTGACCGCGAGGCCGTCTGCCGCCTGCTCACCCACCCTGTCCCCTCCCGCCTCACGCTGCTCTCTGCCCCTGCTTCTCGGGCTCCCCACAGATCCTCTGGACCTTCTCCATCTACCTGGAGTCGGTAGCCATCCTGCCCCAGCTGTTCATGGTGAGCAAGACCGGGGAGGCCGAGACCATCACCAGCCACTACCTGTTCGCGCTGGGTGTCTACCGCACGCTCTATCTCTTCAACTGGATCTGGCGCTACCACTTCGAGGGCTTCTTCGACCTCATCGCCATCGTGGCGGGCCTAGTCCAGACTGTCCTCTACTGCGATTTCTTCTACCTCTACATCACCAAAGGTAGGCAGCGCGGAGGGCCGGCTGTGGGGGCCCTCCCTGGGGCGCAGGCTCTGTCTCCCCAGCCCTGTAGCCCTCGAGGGATGGCAGGCTTCGTCTCCCAGCTTCTGGGGTCCCAGGCTCACCGTCCTCCTAGGAATGCGGACCACCAGCCCCTGCCTATCTAAGGACCAAGGCGTCATTCTCCTAGCCCCTGCGTCCCCGAGGAAAGAGCAGCGAGGCAGCGGGGGCGGGGGGCGGGGGGTGCTGCTTGCTTGCAGAGCGGTGTCCTCCCCTGGCCCCACAAAGAGCAGGCATCCCTCTCCCCAGCCCCTGGGCCTTTAGAGGACAAAGAGAGCGCAGGAGTGGCCTCTGACTTTTCCTCTCTCAGAATCTGTCCTAGGCCCTGCTCCCGCCCTCGGGTTCTAAATCCCATAAAAAATCAGAATTCCTACCTCCCCGGCCCCAGCAGCGCTCAGAGAAGGCAGGGCCTCCTCTCTGATGCTTGGCCTCTGTCCTCACCCTCAGGGACTCAGGCCCACCAAGATTCATTCATTCATTCATTCATTCATTCATTCATTCATTCAACCATCCAACAAATGTGTTGAGCCCTTTCTGTGTCCCTGGCCAGGGCTAGGCTCTGGGGATGAGGCAGAAGGAAAAAAGTTTTTTTCCCTCCCCTCCCCTGTATTCTAGTCAGGGGTGATGGTGAATGAACAAGGAGAGAGAGATGGTTGCAAACAGCAGGAGAGAAAGAAACCAGGGATGAGTCAGTGAACAACCGGGGAGGGTGAAGGGGCTGCTTTACACGGACAGTGGTCTGAGGAGGTGACGACGGAAGCAGGGAGCTGAGAAATGAGGAGCCGGTCAGTGTGAAGGAAAGAGGGGACAGTAAGGGCAGAGCGTGGAGGCAGCCTCTGGCCCCTCCGGACTGAGGCTGGGAGGTTGGGGGGTGGCACCGGGCCTTGGACCCTGTTCTTCTGAGACCTCCAGGTGCCTCTTGCCTGCATTGCTCAGCCCACCCCTGGGCATGGGAGGCCGTCCCCTCCACAGGGCCCCCTGGTAATGCCCACCCGCTCTGTCTCCTCGCAGTCCTCAAAGGGAAGAAGCTGAGTTTGCCGGCGTAGCCCTGGGCCCGGCCGTCCCTCTCCTCGGCGGTCCGCGAGAGGCGGAGGAAGGCAGCGAAAGACGGAGAGCCTTCCCGTCCAGGGGTGACTTTTTAAAGAACCAACCTCTCTGCACTTCCCAGCCCCCCTCCTGCCGGGTTTCAGGGGGGCGGTGGAGGACCCAAGTCTTGGGGAGCTCAGGACTTGGGTGTTTGTAGTTTTTTGCCTTTTAGAGAAGAAAAAAATCTTTCCACTATTTAGTTTTTGATTCTGATGACTCCTTTCTCTTCTACTGTCTGGCCCCCGATTTTTATAAACTGTTTTTGAGTGTCCTGTGGGACGGGGCAGGGTCGGAGATCATTTCCCTCTCCCAAGCCCCTCAGCTCCCTTCCAGATCCTACCCCCAGCCCCGCCAGTTGCCAAACACTAAATCTGTACACGCCCATCTGTCTGACCTCCCACCGTGGCCAAGAACACAGCCTCCCCGCCAACCCCCAACCCCCCAAAGTTCAGGACTGGGGAGAGGGAGGAGGGGAGGGACGATCTCCCTGATTTTTCAATATAATTTTTTTCCAGAGTTTGGGTTTTTTGGTCTTGTCCTCATTTTTTTGACAATGTAGCGGGGGCGAGGGGCCGGGCCTGGTAAAGGGGGTTGGCCTGAGGGTCACTGTGGCTCAACAGCCACATTTTTGTACAGAATTGATGGTTGATTCTTTGTTCTCTTGAAATAAACCGAGGAAAATGATGCCTCTTTCGCTACTCCTTGCCCTCTCTCTGGTGTTTGTGGGGCCCCTCCCGGCCCCTCTGTCTGCTTCTCCTTTATCTCATAGACAGCCTGCAGGTGACCGAGGCCTGGGAGGAGCAGGCAGGTGAGAAACGGGGTTCCCTAAGACTCTGAGTTGTGCCCTCACTCCTCACGGCTGTGATGGGCAAGAGGTTTCGGGGGGCGGGGGTAGAAAATCTTGAAGATTCTCTTTATCTTGGCACAGAACTTCCCTGGCGCTTCTCCTGGATCCCAGGGCTGCAGAGGACCTTCAAGAGCATGTGTTTTAGGGGTCACCAGTGGGCAGCCCCTGTCCTACCCCTCATTTGGCATTTTGTTGAGCCACAAGGTTTTCTTTAAAAAAGAAAAAAAAAAAGAATCTGTTGCCAGCCTTTAGACATCAGATTTTCACATTGAAATCTGGATTTCTGGCTTCTCTTGAAAAAAAATCTGTCCCTCTGACAATGCTGGGTCCTCGCTTCCGGGTGGCAACAGATGGCTAGGGCTGAATGGATGGGATGTGAGCCTTCCATCACAATCCCCAGGACTTGGCTGAGGGGCTGCTACCATTTATTATCGGGCTGACACTGGCGTTTTTTTTGTTTCATGGAGTTAAAAGCCGAGTATCTTTCACGTCTCCCTCCAGATCGGCCTCACATCTGGCCTGTTATTTCCTTCGCTTGCGTTACCTGCCTGGACCTTGTCAAGCTTTTGGAGTTTCCGCCCCTGGTTCAGGCAGACTCCCTAGATGTCCGCCAAGACCTTCCCGAGCCATGTTTGGTTCTGTAGGAGGGCTCTGGAAGCTTCGGCAGACGGGTAGCTGGCGTTTCCCGAGCCTAAGTTGCACGGATGAGGCCGCTGGACCCCGATAGCACCCCTGAAGGGGGCTACTTTGTGAAGGAGGAAACCAAGGCCTAGGGGCAAGTGGCAGAGGTGGCGTTTGTCCCGGGGCTTCCTGATGCCACAGCCTGTGTGTTTAGCCACCACTGTGTGGTTTTTCAACTGCTTTTGTTTCTTTCTTGTAAGCCAAGGCACCTTCTGTTTGCAAGAATTTTACCCAGAAGCCTGAGAGGGAAAACGCAGGAACAGGGCCTCTTGGGCTGATTCGGGGTGGGGCGGTGGCCCCCGTTCTGTGTGCGGTCTGAGCATCATCAGTCTAAATGTGGTCCAAGTCTTTCGTTTTCCAGCCAAGACAGCTTGACCCGGAGAAATGAAGTGCCACATCCCGGCTTATCCAGCTAGAGGGGGAGCGAGGACTCGTGCTCAGAGACTTCCTGTTTCGCACCTGAGAACACTGCCCACGCCGCTGCCCTGCTGCTGTTTTCCCGACATGCCCACAGGGACCACGTCCTACTTCAGGATCGAGCATGGGGCCTGCCACACAGGAAATCTCAAAAAACTAAAACAAAATAAAAGGGATCACAGAACCCGCATGTGACCCCCCCCATGACTGGTGTCCCTTTGTCCAGCTTGTAAATGAATAATGTTCTGCAGGTCACAGTGGCCCTCGCGTGGGTGTGTTTTGTTTGGCCTGTGTAACATTAATAGTTTTTCTTGCTCTCCATTGCCAACGAACTCCACGTAAAAAGAAGCAGATTTCTGATTGTTCTAGCAATACCAGAAGGTTCTAGAGTTTCGCTGTCCAATAAAGTAGCCATTGACTCCATTGAACCAATAGCCCTTGAAATGTGGTGGGTCCAGATTCAGATGCGCTGTCTGAGGCTTTCAGAAATTTTGTAGGAAAGAATGTAAAAGACCTCAATTTTTATACTGATGATGTGTTGAAATACATGATGACATTTTGGATATACAGGGCTAAATAAAATATATGAAAGTTAATTTCACTTGTTTCATCCTGCTTTTCTTAATGTGGCTACCAGACAGTTTAATACTCTGCCCCCCACCGCCCGCTGGCTTGTGTTACATTTTAATCGGACAGCACTGCCCTACACACCCCAGGCCCGTGGTGCTGAATGGTGGGTGCTGAGTGGAGGCTGCCACCCCGAGACACGGCCCCTGTCCCCGCTACTCCCTTAATGAGTGCTTCACTCACTGAGGTCACCTGCTCGGCCTGTGCCCGAGTCCCCAGTTGCCTTCTGGGTTCTAGAACAAAATTCCCTCCTCTTCCCCAAGACGGTCTTGCAAATGTTTGCAGACAAGGATCTCCCCTGGTCTCATTCATGGACTCACCGTCCCCTGTTCCTTGGTTTTGAGTTGGGTCCCTTGTCACTGGAGTGAGTGGAAGGGCTGCTCCCAGTGTTGGCCCTGGTTCTTCCTAGTGTTCTCTCCACGGGCAGAAGCGTTTTCTCTCTCTGAACGTGAGCTTGCCCGACCGTGCATTGGGGCCCCTCATGCCTCCTTCCTCTGGCCGGGGTGAGAATTGAAGGGGCCAAAAGGGATGTCCCCTTCCTGTCACTGGGGTTGCCACGCCACGGTGGTACCCAGATGGGAGAGTCTGGGAGGTGGCATGGAAATGGGGCCTCCTGCAGAGACCCCTGAAGTGACCTCGTAGGATTTCTCCCCACCCCTGGCCACTCAAAAGACCAGAGGGGAACAGACATGAGAAGGACAGAGGGCTGTTTTCAGAAACCCTTCTGGAGGGAGGATTATCTCTTTACTGATGTGGAGGAAGATGTCAGTTGTCGGGCATCATGGCGAGGCGGGGGGCCTTCGGAGTGGTCACATGGGACAGGGCAGAACCAGCATAACTCAGGTTGTTGGGGCCAGTGGTGGGTGTGTTAACAGGGCTGGCGGCGGAGGGCGGGGAGAGGGTAGTCAGCACCACACCGCCCTCATCCAGGGAGCGCTTGTAAGGGACTGGAGTATCATTCCGGAGGTCCTGGAGGGCCAGGTAGGCCTGGAATATCTGTGGGCAGGAAAGGGTGTGCCAGAGGCTGGCTTGGGTTAGGCAGGGGAGGAGAGGGACTGGGGACTGGCCTGGGAGGGAGACCAGGGTACGGTTGTGCTCACTGCTCACTGCACAAGGGCACCCAGCACGATGCCTAATGCTGGGCTGCATCTGCATGGGGGTAAGGGGAGCCTTCTTTCCAATTTTCCCAGTCACAGAAAAGACTAGCAGAGGCCCTGGAGGAGCCCTCCCCCACTCCCAGTGGAGCTGAGCGAGAGCGGAACGTTCTAGTCCCCCAGCCCTGCCCTCCATAGGGGGCCCATCCTCACCCAGATGAGGATGGAGAAGAAAGCGAAGGTGATGGCGGCCTTGGCGCTGCTGCTTCCCAGGAGAAACCCTTTGGGTGGTGAATGCTGCCACTGGTTGGCCAGGAAGCAGAAACCCACGAACCAGATGCCTGTCCACAGGACTGGGGGGTTGCAGGAGAGAAGAGGGGAAGGGGGAGCCTGACTTAGGAAGGGTAGAGCTGGGGTCTGGCTGAGTGGGCTCTCCTTCCCAGCCCTCCGTAAAGTGCACTGCTGGAGCGGAGCTGGGCTGTCTGCCACTGGCCACGTCTGCTAGCTGCCTTTCAATCAATTAAAATAGGATTGAAAAACGCAGCTTCTCTGCACTGGCCACACTTCAAGTGCTCAGTGGCCACGTGTGGCCAGTGGCTTCCATATTGGGGAACGCATGTATGGGACATTCCCATCTTCACAGAAAGTTCTTGTGTATGGCCCTGGATTCAATAATCCTTAAGGGCCCTCTCAGCCCTGAGACGCTGGGATCAGCCTGATGTGGAGGGGGAGGAGGTGGTGGGGACAGCTGGGATCAAACTGAGAAGAGGGAACCCCAGGGCCTGAGGAAAAGGAACTCATTTATTGGGTGCTTCCTGTGTGCCAGTCTCTATGCAGAGTACTCGGCTGTGGTCAGGAGGCGAGACTGCCACTCAGCAGCTGTGTGCCCAATTACAGAATCTCCTCAAGCCTCAGTTTCCTCCTCTGCAAAATGGGGGTCTGAGCAGGACTTCCCTCCTCAGGTGGGTCTGAGGAGTACATGAGACAAGGCACGTGGAGCCCCTGGCTCTGTGCCTGACATGTGGGAAGGGCCCAGAAAAGGTCAACATTACTCCAGGCCTCCTTTCTCTCATTTCATGCTCAGAAAAAGCCCTGCCTTGTGGGGGTTTTCATCCTAGCTTCTACTGAAGCTCAGAGAGGGAAGAGAGCCGCTGAGCCCACAGGGTGCCCAGGCACCCGAGTTGAGATTTCAAACTCAGGTCTGCCTGGCTCCGTGCTGGAACCCCACCTCCTGCCACCGGGTGGCTTTTCAAGAAATGTTCTGTGAAGAGGGGAGGTGAATGCGAGGAAAAAGCAGGGCAGAAGGGAGGCTTCTAGAATTAGCCTGGGGGTCAGAAGAGGTGACCCTTACACTGAGTCTAAAGGATGACTAATAATTCCCTGGGGGGAAACAGCAGGTGCAGAAGAGCTTCCAGAAGGGAGGGGTGAGGCCTCAGGTCACGTGTGGAGGACGGTGGGCTGGTGGGGCAGCGAAGGGAGGTGTCCTGGGGGCCCTAGGAGCTAGAGGGGCAGCTCTGGGAGGGCAGTCCCAGGGGGCTCACCAGCCAGGATGAAGTCCAGGAGCTGGAAGGCCGTCTTGAAGCGGCCGATGCGGCTCTCGTGGGCGTCCAGGGCGAGGAAGGTCAGGCAGCTGAAGAAAGCCAGGAGGCCGGCTCCTACAGCGAAGCTGCAGGCCACGTTGTTGCTATTGAGAACACAGTGGAGCTTCGAAGACTCGGTCTTGTTCTGGTAGCCGTCGGTCAGCAGGGAGGAGAAGACGATGAGGGAGAAGACCTGTGGGTGCAGGAGGGGGGTTCCCAGCAGGCCGAGCAGAGCTCAGCATCCACCAAAACTGCACATCCCCCTGGGTTCCTGCCTGGGAATGGTGGGCCCCGCTCCTCTCTGTGTCACACCCTCAGGGCCTCCACGCCATCCCTATTGCTCCTCACCCCTCTTCTCTCCATCCTACTTCGGTCTCGGCCTCTCCCCCCGGGCCCTCACCCTAGCCTCCCCCCTGGCCTCCCTGCCTCCAGTCTCGGCCCATCTGTCCGTCTCCCAGAAGCCCCCACGGAGGTCCTTCCACACCCTGCCTTCCTGCGTGGTCTGTACCGGTCTCCCTCTTCCAATTTCATCTTTGCCTCCCCACTCCCTCCCCCCTCCCCACCTCACCCATGCTCCCCTTCTGCCACCCCAAACAGGTTCCTGCCACCAAACCCAGATGCCAATACAAAACGCTTAGCGCAGTGCCTGGGACACGTGAGGAGCTCCGGGAGCATTTCCTACACATGATTATTCTTTGCCTGCAGGCCCTTCCCTCGGCCTGCGACTTCTTCCTCCTCCCTCCGTGCTCACCTCGTTCCTATTAATTTGTTAAAATAAATGTGAAGTATTCCAAACACACACATAAAAGTACAGGGAGAGATGTAACATTCCGTATCTAACAAACATTACCATTTTTCTTTTTTTTCCCTTTCTTTTCTTTCCCTTCCTTTCTCTTTCTTTCTTTTCTTTCTTTCTTTCTTTCTTTCTTTCTTTCTTTCTTTCTTTCTTTCTTTCTTTCTTTCTTTCTTTCCTTCCTTCCTTCCTTCCTTCCTTCCTTCCTTCCTTCCTTCCTTCCTTTTGCTTCAGGACTTTTTTTTACAAAGCCAACATAACATCGCCCATCCAGCAGCTCTCGCCTGTGCGTGCGGCAGACAGCGCCCTGTAGTACAGCAGTCGCGTCTGAGCTTGTCTGCTGCGGTGTGTATTTATTAAATGCCACTGAAGCACTCCATGAGTGTGAGCCCAAGCCAGCCTCACAGCCACCCTGGCATGTGGGTACTGCTAACAGCCCCGTTTCTTTCGATAATGGAACCAAGGTGCCGAAAGGCCGAGGAGTTGCCCAAAGCCAGTCGGCTGACAGGTGCCAGGGCCTGGGTTGGAACAGAAGCTGCCCAGCTCCTGAGCCCGCTTGAAGGCCCTGCTGTGCTGCCTCAAGCTGAATCAGCCGTCTGGAGGGCAGGGGTTCCCAGCAGTGCCACTGAGTGGAAGGTTTAAGCTCCAGTGACTTGTCCCAGACGTCACCATGCTGTGGGGCAAGGTCCACGCAGATATGGAAGGAACCGGTGTGTGTATGGGGTGGGCGGTGGGAGCTGCTCCAGGGAGGCTTTCTGGATGAGGTGACGGCTGTATGGAGTGACGCAGGATGAGAAAGTTTGTCTGGAGAGCAATAGGGAGCCACAGCAGAGCAGCAAACAGGGGAGGGTCTGAGGCCTGGTTAGAGACAGACTGGAGGGGGTGAGACTGGAGGTCAGGAGGCCAGGGAGGAGGCTGCGGGCCTGGGGTCTGGGAGAGAGTCAGGGTTTGAGCCAGAACGGAAGTTGTGGGGTTGGATTTAGGAGGAAATAAGGTGAGGTGTGAATTGCACATTAAAGAATGAGGAGTTTTTCAGGCAGACGGGGGGTGGGGGGGTGGGGAAGGAAGGGCATTCCGGGGGGGGGCATGTTGGCAAACTGTGTGTGCAAAAGCCAGATGCTGCAGAATGGGGCTCCTTCAGGGACTGGAAAGAAATTTCACTGGAGGGATGGAGGGTGAGATGAGGCTGGAAAAATGGGCGGGAGCCAGAGCCTCAGAGGCCTTGAACACCAGATGGAGGGGCCTGGACTTGAAAGCCATGGAAAGTGAAATTTCTTACTTGGATTTAACTTCAGACATGGAAGGGTTCTGAGCAGAGGGTGGCCAGGGTCTGACTTGGCCCTGGAGTCAGAGAAAAATCTCCAGGGTTGCGATGGATTGGAGAGGGCACGATAAGAGAGAGAGAGAGAGAGAGACAGAGGGAGAGGGAGAGAGAGAGAGAGGCTGAAAGACCAGAGAGAGGATTGGTGGGAAGGCCCAGGCAGAAACGCCGAGGCCTGAGCTGAGGTCAGAGCTCTGGGGAGTCCAGTGATATTTAGGACGTAAAATTGGACTTGGTGACTGACTGGATGTGGTAGTGCTGGGGACAGAAGTGGGGGAGTAGGTGAGGGGAAGTGAATTCCTAGAATTCAAATTCACTAGAATTTGAACTCCTCCTGGATAAGGGCCCCTTCTCTCTATCCCCACCACCAGCTTGGACCTCAGCCAGCTTGCGTTGTGAAGGAATCACTTTGGACCCTTCTCTGCTCCTGCCCCGCCCTTCCGACGGGGATGGAGGCGGCAAAGGATCGGCCCCTAAACTCCTCAGCTTCCGTCCATGCTCCTCTATCCTTTCCCTTAATTGTCTTCTCCGAATGAAAATCATAATATAACAATGACAACCAGTCCCTCTTCCGTCTGGCACTTCAGCATTATCCAAGGCTGTTCACATCCATTCCCGGTTTTGGAGCTAGGAGTCCACAGAAGGAGAGCATCTCGCTCTGCTGCTCGGGGACAGAGCCAGGTCGAGGACTGGAAGGCCCATCGATCATTCGAGCCCGTATCCATTTTACCTGCTCTACCTCCCTCGCACCAGCCCCACGTGGTATATGTTCCTGATTCATTTCTGTTTCACAGGTGATAAATTGGAGCCATTACAGTGGAGTGGAAAGAGCCAGACGCACCCGACTCCGCCAGCTGTGTGGCCTTGGGCAAATCATTCACCTCTTGGAGCCTCAGTTTCCCAGTCTGTCTCGGTGCTGTGAAGAGTGGGTGGGGGCCTAGGCCTGATGATGGTTCTCATGATTGGCCCAGAGAGGGGAAGTGTCCTCTCAAGGTCAGTCAGCGAAGGAGGATGGGACTGGGATCCGGCCCTCCTGACCTCCGAGCCTGTGGGCGAACTTCCTCCACTGACCCTGAAAACCTTGGGCTTCCGTGTGAGCCCCGGGCACTGGAGACTCAGGGAGGGGGCTCAGTGAGGCCGGAGGGACCCAACCCCCTGAAGCCAGAGTCCAACACCCTTCCATGCCCTCTTTGGCCCGTCCCCAGGGAAGGAGCAAAGATTCATCAGTTAAGGCACCAGCTGGCAGGCGGCAGCGAGAAGGACAAGAGCACCAGCTGCCCAGAGACTCCCTACCGAGGAGCCAGGCCAGGGGGGAAGGAGGAGAGGACGGGCGGGAGGGCGGATGGAGGCGGCAGGCAAAGTCCGTGACCAAAACGTCTGGCACGCTCCGTGGCCCTTCCCTCCCCCTTCCCCACGCCCGTCCACACCAGCTGGGCCTCCTTCTCCCTTGCCACCCGCTTTTCCTTCTGAAGCTTTGGAGGTGTGAGAATCCTATGACTTGCTCGCCAGCTGGGTGATGACCTTGGACAAGTCACTCAACCTCCGTGAGCCTCAGTTTCCCCCTGGGTCAAACAGGGGTAGTTAATGCCCATGTCATAGGGTCATAGTGAGGAGAAAATCTAACGCCCATGAGGGACTCAGAACTGGGACGTGGAATTCCTAATTCCCCTCTTCCCCTGGGGAGGAATGGCAATGTACACGAGTCCCTGTCACCCTCAGTCCCCCAGACCCATCTCTCTCCTTGCTCACAGAAATGACTTGTCCTAATAATAATTGCTAAAAAAAAAAAAAGCGTGATTAATAATTTCAGGCCCATGCTTATCAGTTTAGGGACATAAACTGGTTTCACTTTCAGAACAGTCTTTCCTACCAGCAGGGTATCAGGGGCCTTTTCTTACACATGAGGGTAATAGAGGTTCAGGGAAAACAAGTCACTTTCTCAAGGTCACACAGACATAGGGTGACTGGGTACATTATCCCCCAAAAATCAGGAGCTTTCGAGAATGAAGGGTGGCGCTACAGCGGATTCAACCAGGCGCGGCCCAGGCAAAGCAGAGACTGTGCCACCCCATGTGGGCAGCATGTGGCCGAGCCAGGGTTGTAAGCCAGGCCCTATGGATCCTCCTCCATCCACAGGTTCCAAAGGGGCAGGAAGGAGAAGCTCTGGGTTAGGACCCTGGATTTGATCCACCTGCTCCCATGACTCCGATCAAGTCTCATCATCTCCCTGGGCCTCAGTTTCCAGCTCTGTCAAAGGAGAGCAGTGGAGCTGGCACAGCATAAAGCCCGGAGCCGCAGCTCTAACCCCCTCAGGGACTGAGGTCCAGAGAGGCGCAGTGATTGGCTCCAGGTCACACAGCCGAGTCTGGAGTGAATGAAGATTTGAGCCCAGATGCCTTGACTCTGGCAACGTGATCAAACGAACACGTATAAAGCTCTCGCTGGGCACAGTGCCTGGCACACAGTGACCACCTAACGCCTGGTATCTTAGTTCTACATGACATACTCTCATCCCCCTTCTGCATACCTCTTCCTTCCCAGAGGGCCCGGCCCCTACTCCTGTCCTGGTCCCTTGTCTGAGAGGCACAAAATGAACGGGCTCTGGCATTTCGCAGACCCCAGTTTGAATCTGAATCTCAGCCCTCCCTGTTGCTGTGTGGCCTTAGCCAACACTGTCCAATGGAACTTTCCACCATGGCGGAAATGTTCTAGATCCGCACCATCCACGTGTGGCTGGTGGCATCTGAAAGGTGGCCACTGGAACTGAGAAACGAAAACTTTTATTTTAATTAGTTTAAATTGCAATAGCCACATGGGGCTTGTGGCGACCCCATTGGATAGTGCAGCCTTTAAACAATGGTTTCTAAAAAATAAAATAGACAGTGATTTAACTTTCTCTGATGCTCAGTTTTCTTATCTCAAAAATGGGGCTCATCGCTTGTACTTGGAAGTGTTGTTTCTTCCTCCGAGAGTTAATTAGCGCTCAGGGAAGCACAGGGCCTAGAGTGAGGTGCTCAGTAAAAGGTGACTCCGGTTATTAGCTCCCTTTTGCTTTGTTCTCCCAATCCAGCTGCTTCCTTCCCCCCGACTCCCTCCACATTGTGTCTGAGAGGTGAGAACTCCTGTTTCCTGTCACCCATGGGGCAGTCGGGCTACAGGAGGACCTCACCCCTGCAATGATCCGTGTGATGGTCTTTGGCCTCTTCAGAAACTGCACGGCTTCACTGTCAGCCAGGTCCTGGAGGCTTTCGGGGATGTGCATGGCGGTTGCTCTGCTTCTGGGGTCCTGGGGGGCGTGAGCGGGGATGCTGGGGTGCGGCCTTCTGGGCACTGCCGTCCAGAGGCTCCAGGCCCACCCTGGGCTCGGCTGCTGCAAGACAAGACGGATGGTGGGAGGTCAGAGTCAGAGGCATGGGGTGAAGGAGCTGCCAGGGGTCCCAGGAATAGGGGCATGGGGTAGAGGGTTCTGGGGGGAGGGTCCCAGGAATAGGGTTGTGTGGGGTGATGGGTTTACCAGGGTTGGAGGAGTTGAGGCTTGGGGGTGAAGGAGCTGCTGGGGGTCCCAGAGGTGGGGGTGCCGGGCGAGAGGGTGGCTGAGAGTCCCATGAATGGGGTGCAGGGTAAGGGAGCTCCTGAGAATTCCAGAGATGGGGTACAGTGTGGAGGGGTTGCTGGGGGTCCCGGAATGGGGGTCCCAGGGGTCAGGAATGCAGGCTGAAGAGGCTGTCGGGTGAGGGGGCTGCCTGGGGTCCCAGGGATGGATGTGCAGGGTGAGGAGTGTGGGGAGAGGCCTGGGAGACTGGGGTCACATCCCTGACCCAGGAGCCAGGGGGCTCATTCTAAGGACTGTGTTCTCTGGGTGAGAAGCCGCAGGTAGGATTTTCCAGGGACTAGGGGTTGCCAGAATGTAGATCAGAACCCTTGGGAGGTCTGAACCAGAGGAATCCCTTTCAAGGTTTGGGGCCACAGCACCCATAATGGAGAATCCAGGCACCTCAGGGTGTATTTTAGGCCGGCCTCGTGATTTCGGGTTCTTTTCTTAGGATAAGGGCCTCCCCTCAGAATTCAAGTCCAACTTTCTGAGAGTGCATTTCCTCAAGTCGGGGGGGTCTGGACCTTAGATGTGTGGGGAACATGGGCTCAGAATTTAGCTCTCCCCTCAGAATTAGGAGGTCATGCCCCAGGCACCAGGCTACCTTCTTAGAAACGGAGTCTTCCCTTTAAGGACCTGGAATGGGGGTGCTGGGACTTGGGGGCTGATGCTGCCTGACAAAGGGCCACCCCCACTCTGGAGGCCCGGTCTTCGTCGCTTGAAGGCCGGCTCTTCCTTCCGCCCACCCTCCCCTCCTGGTCTCTGGCGCCACCTCAGCGTTCTTTTGGTTCCGCTTTTTCCCGCCTTTTCGCTCCTCCACAGCTGATTGGCTGCGTCCAAGTCCCGCCCCCGCCCTTTCCCCGCCTTCTCAGGAGCGGACACGGGCGGGGGCGTGGCCTCAGCGCGCGGGAGCCCTGCCCCGCCCCAGTCTTCCCGGGAGTCTCGCGCTCGCTCCGCCCCATTCCCTTTGAAGCGCGCACACAAGGAGACACCTCCGCAGCGCATGCGCTGCGCGCAAACAAGCAGGGAGAAGAAAGGCTGGCAGATTGCGCACGCGCAGTTGAGACAGGGCATTGGAAAAAGATGGACAGCTTTGGATGGCCCAGGCTTTGCGCATGCGTATTACTGCAGGCTGAAGCCGAACCTTGGGGACCCAGGACGCCTTCCTACACATGCGCAGGAGGCTCAATGACAGTCGAGCGTTGGCTAAGGTGAGGGAGAGGGTGGAGAATTGCATGGCCGGGGGAGGGCTGTCCTGTACCCCTTATGTAGCCTTTCCGAGCATCTCCTATGCTCCTAAGATCCACCTGCTGCCTAGACCCCGCAGAAACCCGTTGTACCACTACAGGGTCTCTGGGCCCGAAAAACGCCCCAGGACTCATGACTTCTGACCCCTGCCTGGGGCGCGGGCCACATGAGCGGTGTGGGAGAGCAAGGGCAAGACGCGCTGCAAGACGGGCAGATGGGCTCTGTGCCCTGCCTGGGGTAGGGACGGCCCCTGGAGGTGGAGAGGGTGCGTTTCCTCTAGATGACCTTTGACCCCTGTCCATTTCCCTCGTTCAGGCTCCAAGGAAAGGGGCTGGCCATGCTGCATTTGACCCGGGGGGTCTGGGGACCCAGGGTCCGAGTATGGTCCCTGTTGCCCACGCTCCTCGGGCCCCCCCGGACCCTGTCGTCGCTGGCGGCGAAGATGGGGGAGTACCGCAAGATGTGGAACCCCACGGAGCCCCGCGACTGGGCCCGGCAGTACCGCGAGCGGTTCATCCCGTTCTCCAAGGAGCAGCTGCTCCGCCTCCTGACACAGGTACCGCCCGTCCCGGGTCCAAGAGCCTGGGGACTACGACTCCCGGCAGGCATCGCGGCGGCATCGCCCTACGTGCCATAGAGGGCTGTTCTGGCGCCTCCTGGGAGTTGTAGTTCCCTTTCCTTTTCCACTCCCAGGTGGGCGTGGCGTTGGACTGCAGGGACAGACCTGTGAGATGCTGATGTAGCAGCAATTCTGGACTCTAGCTTGGGGGAGGGGGGGGCTTCTCTGGGGCATGGTTTTTCCCTCTGCAAAATGGGTATAATGATTATCTTCATCATTACTATTACTACGACCTAATAATAATTATTATACTAGTGAAGCTATAATCATAATTATTATCACACTGTTTGAGCTCTTACTGTATGGCACAGTGCTAAGCATTTTCCACGTCTTGTTGAATCATCAGAACAACCCAGTGAGAGAGAGACTACCATGGTCCCTATTTTACAAATGAGGTGACTGAAGCAGGAGGAGAGAGAAAGTGACTTACTCAAGGCTATGTCATTGTGGCCCAGGTTAGAACCAAAGTGGTCTGACTCCAGAGCAGGGCAGGGACTATGGTGTCTCGTGAGGCATTAGGCACCTGCTCCACTGAGAGTCCTGGTCCAGCTCCAGAGCTGAGCTCTTACCCCACTCTCATCATCCTACTTGTCATTATTGAGGATTATCATTCATTCATTTAAAAATTACTTATTGAACACCTCCGTACATACTAAGGCCTGTGCTAGATTTTATCCACAAGCACACACGTAGATATCGACACACATACACAAACACGTGTGTATGTATGTGGACACAGAATGGCATCACATTCTCCCCATCGCTCTCGGAAAAAGAGGTTGTGATCCTCTGTTGCTGATAAGGGAACAAGCTCAGAGAGAGGTGAAGACACTCACCTAGGGCACCGAGGTAGGAAGCATCAAGAAGCGGTTAAATATGTGTGTTCTGGGTTGGAGTCTCAGCTTCTTTTTATACAGATATTGTGGCCCTCAGCAAGTGCTTCCCCCGAGCCTCAGTTTCTCCTTCTGAAAAATGGGGGTTATAATTCCATGCATCTCTGTACAGCCTCTGGAGGATAATAGGCCAGCAAACAGAGGCTGGTACACAATAAGCATTGTGTGAATGTCAGCGAGCGAGTGTCAAAGCAGGAACTTGACCTTCTAGCTCTTTCTGCTGCTTTCCGCTACGCAGGGCTGGCTCAGTTTCTTGGTCAGTAAAATTGGCTGCCCCCCACCCCAAGCAAAACAAAATCTGAAAAAGCCCAGATCGTATGGACTGCCAGGGAAAGAAATCCTCCCTGTGAGGAAGGGGTAAGAAGCCTAAAGAGAAGTTTTGCTTCCTGAGGTAACAGGAATTCCACTCCAGCCCTGCGGAGAAAGCAGCTTTGGAGGACTTTGCGGCCCACGTGGACTTCTGCACCTTGTTCCACTACCACCATATCCTGGCCCGGCTGCAGGTGAGGACCAGGCCCCCGGCGCCTTCCTTGGTGTGCTTGTTTGCTTATTCATTCATTCAGTAAAAATCCTTTGAGCCCCTCCTTGGAACCTGGCCCTGCTCTAAGCACGGGGGACACAGCAGTGAGCAGGACAGATGAAGCTGCATCCTCGTGGAGCTGACATTCTGGTTGGGGAGACAATGAGTGAATGAATGAATGAATATAAAATGGGATGCCCCAGAGCCGTAAGTGCTGAGAACAATGAAGCAGAGTAGCAGGATAGAGAAGGATGACATGAGGGCCTGTTTTATACAGGGTGGTCAGGGAAGGCTTCTCTGAGGAGGTGACAGGGGAGTTAAGACCTGGGTGAAGACAGAGAGAGAGCCTGATGGATGTCTGGTGGCAGGGGTATGGTGGGGGGTGGGCACATTCTAGGCGGAGGGAAAAGCAAATGCAAAGGCCCTGGGGTACGGAGAGTTGGCTGCAGGGCAGTGAGCGAGGGAGAGTGGGCAGGAGACGAAGGCAGAGAGGGGTTGGGGGTAAACTGTTGCCTGGCCCTGTGGGCAGTGGTAAGGACTTTACTCTGACTTTAGGTGAGCCGGGAGCCACAGGAGGGCTCTGAGCAGAGGAGGGACATGTGCTGATTTAGGTGTTAACAGGATCCTTCTGGAACAGATTGTCAGAGGCAGGGAGATCTATTCAGAGTCAATTATGTTTGTCCAGGTGAGGGATAATGGCAGCCCCAGCAAGAGTAATAGCAGTGGAAGTGGGGAAAAGTGGTCAGACGCTGGTAATGGTTGGAAGGCATCAGCATTTGGCTGTGCGGGCGGGCGGTGAGGGAAAGGAAAAAGTCAGGGGGTGCCTCCAGCAGTTTGGGCCGTGCTCCTCTGGAAGAATGGGGCTGCCATTTACTGAGATGTGGAAGACAGGACGGGGGCGGGAGGCAGCTCTGCGGGGAAGACGCGAGCTCTGCTTTGCACTTAGGAATCGGAGTTGCCTGTTAGACAGCCAGGTGGACAGATGGACCCGAATGTGGGCTCCGGAGGCCACAGGAGGGGTCTGGGCTGAGAAGCATCCCCTGGGAGCATTCATATGGTACTAGATGAGGTCATCAGGGGCATTAGCTGAGCCCTGGGACACACCAGCCTTGAGATCGGGAAGGGGAACTGGACCCGGTGAGGGGGACAGCCAAGGAGGAGCCGGAAAGAGAAGTGGAACCCCAGGGAAGGGTGATGTCGGCAAGCCACATTCTCCATATCCTACCACTTCCCCTCCCAGGATCCTGGCTGTGTCGGGGGCTGGGAGGGGGGGTCCCTGAGACAGCTATCGGCCTCAGTGATTATCTCTCCATGACTCACAGTGCTCAGAAAAGCTGTTACGCTCACAGTAATAGTTTATTACAACAAAAGGATAGCGAACAAAATCAGCAAAGGAGAAAGGCCATGGGGCGGGGTCCAGGAGAGGCCAGGCCAGCTTCCTGTTGTCTCTCCCAGAGGAGTCTTGCAAGATGACACATAGTTGTCCTGCCAATGAGGCATGACAACATGTACGGAGTATTGCCCACCAGGGAGATTCACCTGAGCCCTGATGTCCAGGATTTTTTTTTTCTCAAGATTTTATTTTCTTGATAATCTATTTATTTTCTTTATAATCTCTGCACCCAATGTGGGGCTCGAACTCACAACCCTGAGATCGAGAGTCAAATGCTGTGCCAACTGAGCCAGCCGGGCACCCCAACTGGTGTCCGGGATAGTTACTGAGGGTTGGTCGGCGCTTGCCTGGCTGACTTTAGCTACTCAGTCACCAGGCCCGCCAGGGGTCAGACTGCTACTTGGTGGCCCAAGGCCCCACCATGAATCACATTGTTAGCGTGGACTAGCTGCTGTGGCCCAAGGCCCCAGGTCAACCCAGACACTCTTTATCAGGCAGAACATTTCCAAGGGCTTAGAAGTTATCCCAGGAGCCAAGGCAAGGGCTGGTCCTTTGGAATGTGCAGGGTTTGGACAACCCAGGCCTGCTGCGTCAACCCTTTGCTGCACACTGCCACTGCCCTCCGGCACGTCCCCTCTTTGGTTTGAATAGGAGCGACCACAGCCCCTTGCCACTGAGCACGCACTCCGGGTCAGGCTCATCGACTCCTTCCTATGGCATCGAGGGGCAGCTGCCCTTAGCCCTGTTTGCAGAGGCCGACACTGAGGCTCTGGGAGGGCATGGCCGAGCCAGGATTTGCAGCCGGGTCCGACTGTCTCCGGGCCCCGGCCATGGGTTCCATGAGAGGCAGGGTTTAGTTATTTAGAAAATCATTTTATTCTATAAACATTTACATATATAGAAACACAGAAAAACATATACAGTGATGATGCATATTCCCACCTGGGCAGGAGATTTTAAATGGGGACGCTAAGAGGGGAAGGGAAGGGTGGAAGCAGAGGCAGGTGAGACACCATGGGGGACCCTTTGCTGATGACCTAAGCCCCTTGAGGAAGCTGCCTGGGGCAGGAGAAAAAGAGCTGGCTGCGTTGTTTACTAGCTGAGCCACTGACCTTGACGGGTGACCTCTCTCCGCACCTCTTCTTTCCCTTACTCATCATTGAATTCATTCAGTGGGTACGTATGTATGCATTTTAAAGATTCTTTCTTTCTTTTTTTTTTTTTTTAAAGATTTTATTTATTTATTCGACAGAGATAGAGACAGTCAGCGAGAGAGGGAACACAAGCAGGGGGAGCGGGAGAGGAAGAAGCAGGCTCATAGCGGAGGAGCCTGATGTGGGGCTCGATCCCGTAATGCTGGGATCACGCCCCGAGCCGAAGGCAGACGCTCAACCGCTGTGCCACCCAGGCGCCCCAAGATTCTTTCTTTCTTTCTTTGAGAGGGAGAGCAGGGGGAGGGGCAGAGGGAGAGAGAATCCCAAGCAGGCTCCGCGCTCTGCACAGAGCCCGACGTGGGGGCTCAATCCCACGACCCCAGAATCATGACCCGAGCAGAAACCAAGAGTCTGACACTCAACCGACTGAGCCACCTAGGCGCCCCTCAGTAGGTATTTACTGAGCACCTACTGTGTCCTCCAAAATGGTTCCAGGTCCTGGGACATAGTGGTGAGCCTGACGGATGTGCGTCTCTGCCTTGTGGGCTCACGTTCTAGTGAGGGAGACAGACCTTCAAGAAGGTAAAGAAGCAGGGGTGCCTGGCTGGCTCAGCCAGTAGAGCATGCAACTTTCAATCTCAGGGTCGTGAGTTCAAGCCCCACGTCGGGGATAGAGTTTACTTAAAAAAAAAAAAAGAAGAAGAAGAAGGTAAAGAAGTAAAATGTGTTAAGAGGTGCTAAGTACTAGGGATCAGGTTGCCAGAGAAAGTTCAGGACACCCAGTTGATTCACTTCCAGCTGCTGCTGTAAGAAATCACCATAACCTGGGGGGCTCACAACAACAGAAGTTTGCTCTTGCGGAGTTCAGGAGGCCTGAAGTCCAAAATCAAAGTGTGGGCAGGGTTGGTTTCTCCTGGAGGCTCTGTGGGGGGACCGTCCCATGCCCCTCTCCTCGCCGATGGTGGCTGCTATCCTTGGCCTTCCTCAGCTTAGAGACACAATAGTCAGACACCTCTGTCTCCCATCTTCACGTCACCTTCTTCTCTGTGACTTTGTGTGTCCTTTTTTTTTTTTTTAAGATTTATTTATTTATTTATTTGACAGAGAGAGAGAGAGCCAGCGAGAGAGGGAACACAAGCAGGGGGACTGGGAGAGGAAGAAGCAGGCTCCTAGCGGAGGAGCCTGATGTGGGGCTCGATCCTGGAGCGCCAGGATCACACCCTGAGGCGAAGGCAGATGCTTAACGACTGCGCCACCTAGGCGCCCCTCTGCGTGTCCTTTTCTGTCTCTTATGAAGGGACACTCCTTCAGGGCCCACCCTAATCCAGGATGATCTCATCCTGGGATTCTTACCTCATTAGATCTGCAAAGACCCTATTTCCAAAGGAGGTCATATTCTGAGGTTCCGAGGAGACGCGAATTTTTAGAGGATACTGTTCAACCCTCTACACCCAGTTAAATTTGAATTTCAGATAAGCTGTGAATAACTTTTTTTTTTTTTTGTAGTATAATTATGTCCTATGTCATACAGTCCTCAAATACTGCATGGGACATACTTAAACCGAAATATTGTTAGTTGTTGATCTAGAAATCAAATATAACTTGGTGTACTGCATTTAATTAAAAAAAATTTTTTTTTGGCTAAATCTGGTAATGTTAATTAAGAAGAACAAGAAAGCAGGAATGTTTTGTAATTTTTAGGTACAATAGTTAGGGAAGGCCTCATGGAAGGGGTGACATTTGAACAGAGACCAAAAGGAGGCAAGAGTGAGCCATGAGGAGTTCTGCGGGAACAGTAAGTGCAAAGGCCCTGTGGCAGGAGTGTATGTATGTATGGTATGTAGGATGAACAACAAAGAGGCTGAGTGAGCAATGGGAAGAGGGCTAGAAATGAGGGCAGAGATGGGGCTGGGGCCCAGATCCTACAGAGCCTCGTGGGGACCCAGTGAGGACTTTGCTTTGACTCTGAGTGAGGTGGAAGCCACCAGGGGGCTCTGCGCAGAGGGATGGGAGCTGACTTCAGTGACAACAGGTGCCCTCTGGTGGCTGCCAGGGGCATAGACTGGGTTGGGGCTGGAGGATGGGAGCAGGGAGACCAGTGCCCAGGCCACCGCAAGGGTCCAGGGGGTGTGGGTAGCTCAGACCTGGAGTGCAAGGGGGTTGCAAGCGGGTGGTGGTGAGAAGTGGGCAGATTCCGGATCTATTTTGAATGTGGGGCCATCAGGATTTGCCGATGGGTTCGATGTGTGAGAAATAGAGGAGCCCAGGCTTTGGGCCCAAGCACCTGGAAGGATGGCCTCGGCCTCTTCTGAGCCGGGTAAGGGAGTGGGAGAAGCAGGTCCGGGGAGGAGTCTTAGGACCCGTTTGGGAGGCAGTGGGTTTGAGAGGAGGCCCGTCAGATGCCCGCGTGGGGGTGTCAAGAGGCCTGTTGGGCGTCCGCGGGCAAGCGTTGAGTGGGCTCTTGGGGGGTAAGTCTGGAGCTCAGGAACATCAGCAGCAAATTCAAGCACACGCCTTGCCCCAGGGAGCTGAGCTTGGGTGGTGGGGATAATTGTGAGTCAGAGACTCTCTCCCAATGAGCAGATAAATTCAGACAGTGAATTCACTGGGCATGGCTCGTGCCCACAGATAACACAGCTGACCTTGGTTTCTGCACCGAAGTCCGTGTGCAAACTGGCAAAACGCGCCCCTTTCCCTCGCCTGGTTCTGCGTAATATGGTAGTTGCTAGCCACATGTGGCTGTTGAAATTTGAGATCATTGAAATTAAATAAAATTTAGAAATTCCTTTCTTCCATTGGATTCACCCCATTTCAAGTGCTCAGTTGCCACCTGTGACCAGTGGTAAGCTATTGGATGGTGCAGATCTAGATGTTTCTATCATTGTAGGCAGTTCTGTTGGCTGGTGCTGCTCCGCATTCTTTATTTCCATCTGAAAGAGTGACAGGATAAATGTATACGTCTACAGCATCTAAAATGGTGCTTATTAGATCTGGCACATTTGTGCAGTGCACAATCTGTCCAACCTCACAAGGCGGCTCTTCTCAGCCTAAGGAGTGGAGGAAGGCTTTTTGAGAGTGATAAGGGAACTGGAATATCGTAGAAGAATAGGACTTCAGTAGGGGACAGGGATGGGGGACAGGGGTGTCTCTTAACAGCATGTGCAATGTCCCTGTGCCTGGAGGAACTTAAACCAGTGTGGCTGGTGTTGAGCCACCAACGGAGATTGTGGTGTTAGGTCCTCAGAGGCCTTGCAGGACACAGAACAGACACAGGACACATGATCCTATTTCCTGAGGGCAGTAGGAGCCTTGGAATGAGATCGACGTGGTTAGATGTGTAATTCCTGATATACCACTTCCTGGCTGTGTGACCTTGGGCCGTTACTTAACCTCTCTGTGCCTCAGTTCCCACCTCAGTAAATGAGGATAACAATAGTACCATTGTCAAAATGTGAGAACAACCTGCTTCAAACAGTCCCTGACGCTTGGTAAGCGCTTTATAAATGTGCACTATCATTTATTACTGTTGTCGTTATGGTTTGATAGAATCTTGGCTGCTGGGTAGAAAGCAGATTGTTGGGGGTGGGGCAAGGGGATTTGGGGAGACCACTGAGAAGGCTGTTAAACTCCTCCAGTCAGGAGGAGGAGATGGGGGTGTGGACGGGGGCAAAATGGTGATCTGTTTTGGGGGTAGAGTCAGCAGGGTTCATCGTGTGGGGGAAGGGAGCAGCAGGGGTCACCTGTGACATCCAGGGGTCACCTGTGACATCCAGGTTTCTGGCCTGGAGCCCTGGCTGGAGGTAGATGGGAGGTGCCCAGAAGAGAATTTGGCTCGCAGTGGATGCCTGATGAATGCAGATTTCTCTCTTCTCGGGCTCTGAGCTTCCCTCCCCCTCAAACTGCGGCTCAGTCCTGGCAGTGGAATTTCTCAAGGTCACTCTGTGAGTCCGAGAACTTGGCCTGTGGGACCTGAAGGGCTTCTGGCGCAGGCCCCAGCGTTGGGCCGGAGTCCTGTCGTCGGGCAGCACGCCCCAGCCCTGGGAGTTCGTTCAGAAGGGGATTTGCTGAGGCTTGGCTGTCCTGTCTCCCTGCTCAGTGGTTTCCATGGCCCTGGGCCTTCCCACCTCCAAACTTCTGCCAAGGGCGTTCCTCCCACTTGGAGTACCTCTTTCCTTCCACTAATTCAAAATTACACCTGGCCTGGACAGGCTGTTCCTTAGGGCTACCTGTCCTGAGAGACACGGAGGGTTGGGCTTGTTTATGGCGTATTTTCTGGACCAGTGATCTCCCCAAGAGGCTCGCTGTATAGTCTGGGACAAGTCACATGTCATCCTGAAACCAGCAAAGAGGCTAGGCATCCAGAGACTCCCTCCCTTGTTCATTCATTGAGTCAACATTTTTTTTTTTTTCTTTTGTGGGCAGGGGGGAGTGGTGGGTGCATAAGATGAGATGGGCAGAGCTGAGGCCAGTTTGTGCGGGACCTCGGAGGTAGTTGACCATTTCTGGTATTTATGCCAATCGCAGTGGGGAGTTCCTGGGGGAGAGGGTGCGGGATCTGTTTCTAGTCTAAATAACCTCTTTGTGGCAATTTTGTGGAGCCGGTTTGGAAGTGGTGAGAAGAAGCAGGCAGAGCAGAAGCCCAATGCAGTTGTTGAGGTGGGAAGAGAAGGTGGCCCGATGAGAAGGTGGCCGTGGAGATGGGTGGGGGGCGGGGCATGAATTCAAGGGCGACACAAGGGTCTAGCCAGTGAACTTGCTAAAGGATTGGATAGAGGGGCCAAGGGAAGGAAAGGATCAAGGATGCCTCCGAGATTTCTGATCCGAGCATCTGTAGAATCAGGGGGTGCCGTTTCCTTTAGGGAGAAGGCTGGCAGAGGGAGAGGAAGAAATGAGGCATTCTCCTCGGGCCGTATTAGATGTGGGATGCCCTTTCCAATGGGGAGGTGTCAAAGAGATCATTGAATATGAGGGTCTGACGCTTGGGCTAGAGGCCAGGGCTGGTTGTGGGGGGAAGAGGTCTGGGAGAAGAAACCCAAAATAGTGGTTTTATTGGAAGATGGGGGTGGGAGGATATGACGTGTGGCTCACCTTGCTGCCATTTGAGATGACTGACATCCCAGAAGAAATGTGAACTGGAGAGTTTGCATTTGTCAGTATAAAGGCATAGCTGCTGTAACAAGCAGACCCCACTACAAGATGGTTTAAAGGAAGTGGAAGATTCCTTCTGTCCCTCTTCACGGTCCGGTGGTGAGTGGGCCAGGGTTCCGCAGGAGGTTATCCTAGGACCCAGCATCCTTCTGTCTTATTGCTGTGCCATTCCTTAGAATGTTGTCTTCATCTCCGTGTGGTCAAAACTAAGCTGGGGGCAAAGCAGTGTTTTCAGCCGGCAGATGAAGGAAAAGAGTGGAGGTCAGGGGAGCAATAAACGAGGGGAAGTTGGACCCAGCCTGCTCACGTTCTATGGATGAAACCTGTCTTCTGGCCACACCTGGCCTCCAGAGAGGCTGGGAAACGTATTCTCCCTGCACATCCCTGCGTCCACCTTCCCCTGCATTCCTGGGGACAGACGCTCGTGCCCCGGAATGGGGTATCGGGTCTGGAACCTGGAGGATAGGTCTGGGCTAGAGATGGGAAGTTGCCCGGAGATACACAGAGAGTCACAGAGCGGTGTTTAAAGGCATAGGAATAACGAGGCTACTTAAGGTGAGCTCGAAGACAGAGAGAGAAGGGGAGAGGGCCCCACACTAGCCCAGGGGCACCCCATCACCTAAACTTGGGGGGGCTGGGAACAATCCCTCATGCTTGTGCCCTAGCCCATTTTTCTTCTCTCTGACTCTCTCTTCAGGCCTTGTATGACCCCATCAACCCCGACAGGGAGACCCTCGACCAGCCTTCGCTTACGGACCCCCAGCGTCTGTGCAACGAGCAGGAGGTGCTCCAGGCTCTGGAACCCCTGCTGGCCCAAGCCAACTTCTCCCCGCTCTCGGAGGACACTCTGGCCTACGCACTGGTGGTCCATCACCCTCAGGATGAGGTCCAGGTGCCTGTCTCCCAGGGGACAACTGGAACTCCCAGGAGGCCTTGGGGCAGGGATGGAGCCTTTGGGGCAGAGGCTGCTGGGAGTTGTCCTGAACACAGGCCATGAGCCCACAGTAGTGTTCTTTGGTTAATTAGAATAAGGTACCTGTTTCTCAGTCACTGCACTGCCATCTGTTGGAAAAGTATCATAATATACGGCTCTTCTTAGGACTAGAGACTTTATCACCATCTGCCAGAAAACTGTAATAATAAATAATACAAAACGCTCATCCTTAAAGTCAACAAAATTAAAATACAAATACTAAAATCTTCCAAAGTCCCCCATTTTAGTGATTTTTAAGATACGCTTTTTTTCCAAAGTCATATTTTATTGTCCGAAATTGGGATATGACTTATAAGTGGTGGTGTGGCATAGTTTAAATTGGCAATATATTTTCTCTTTTAGTTGCTTCATAAAATAATGGAATATCCAATTGACAATCGTATTACAATATATACATGTATCAAAGTAATATGTTGTATGCCTTAAGCTTACACAGTGTTACATGTCATATTTATTCAATTAAAAAATAATAGAGTATCTTAAAATCAGTAACATCTTAGATTCTGGGAAATGTGGAAATAAAAATGACTATGACGAGGAGGTAAATGGTGCCATCTTAGATAGTATCCCCTTGTGCAGTATACAACATGAGCACCTGTACATGGCTATCCTGCCTAGACACTGGGTGATGATAAGCCTGGGAGAGGGGTGGAAATCACTGAGGGGAGGGGGATCTAATTCTAGTAGCCTGCGCTCTCACCCTAGCCCATGCTCAGCTGCCTTTTCTTCCTTTGTTCCCCTTGTCAGGTGACAATAAATTTGGATCAGTATATCTACATGCAGTTCTGGGCCCTGGGCCAGCGAGTCGGGCAGATGCCCCGTAAGTCCAGCGTGGGCTCCAAACGTGGCTTCTTCATCAGGTCGCCCCCTGCACAGAGGTGAGGCGGCCCTTGTTCCCCAGCTGCAGCGAAAGGGAGCAAGGTTAGAGTCGAGAGGGGACTGACAGGTCAGTGTCTGGATTTGGGTGTCGGGACCTGGGGGGGAAGTCAAGAAAGGGGTGGGGATATCATCCAAATGTTGCCTTTTCTTCCCAAGGGAAAATAAGAACTACAGTGCCCAGGGGAAGAGAAGGGGTAGGGACATTTCTCCCCATTTTCCAAATGAGGACGACTGAGGCTCAGAAAGGAAAGGCCACATTCTGAAAAAATGGCGCAGCCAGGATTCTGGTGAAGGTTATATTTTTAACAGAGGCTCCTCTAACACAGAGCAGGGTCAGGAGAGCCAGATCTCTTGGGCCTGTAAATTACCCAATCTTTCTGGAAATCAGTTTATCAAATATGGTCATGAGTCCAAAAAAAACCAAACCAAACAAAAAACCCAAAGACAAAAACAACCCAAAAAAACACAAAAAACCCTCCTATCCCTATATACCGCTCAGTAGTTCCACTTCCAGGAATCTATTCCAAGGAGATATTTATACTTGCAGACTGTGTGTTTAATTATCTGTCTCTCACGCTGGACTGTGAGCTCCACAAAGCCGTGGCTGACTCATTTTGCTATCTCTCCAGAGCTTAATAGCGCTCCCTGGCACCTCGCAGACGCTCTAAATTAAAAGTAGAATTTGAGTTTGAAAAATCACCAACGAAGAGATTTGTATTCAGCGCCCAGTCCGCCAGTACATAAAACCAGAAGCCATCTGTGTGTCCAGTAACAGGGGATCGCACGACTTAACGGACGCCCTGCTGTGGGACACTTGGCTTATGTCTGAGGTTCCTCCCGCCACCATTCAGTAGCCTCTCCAATGAGCGTGTGACTCCAGAGCTAGAGAGAGCGTCCCGGGGCCGCAGGGCGCTGTCCTGACCCCCCTTCCTGCCCCTGGGTCTTCGTCCCTCAGGAGATACTTCAAGCGGGTGGTGCTGGCGGCCCGAACCAAGGGGGGGCACCTGGTGCTGAAGAGCTTCAAGGACACGCCCCTGGAGGGCCTGGAGCAGCTGCTGCCCGAGCTGAAAGTGCGCACGTCCGCCGCGCAGCGCGCCCTGCTCAACCTCACGCTCTTCGTCTCGGGCATGATAATGTTCGTGAACGTGGGCATGGTGGTGCTGACAGACCTCAAGATGGCCACCTCCCTGCTGCTGCTGCTCTTCGCCATGTTCATGGGCCTGCGGGCCTCCAAGGTGAGTGGGCGGCCCCCGGCGAGCTTCTCGGGTCCCCGCTTCTGGGTGTTCAGCCGGAAGCTCAGGCCACCCTGCAGTTTCGTTTCTTCCGTGCATTGTTCCTGCCTCGTGGTGCCCTTCATTCCCTCCCTCCGTTACTTTGTCATTCCCACCTTCTGTCCCTCCCTCCCTCCCCCTCTTCCTCTCTCGCTCCCTCCCTTGTACTCAGCACAACCTTGGGCAGCTTTCTTAATCTCTCTGCGCTCCGGTTTCCTCACCTGGAAAACGGAGACCAGAGTGAGACCGGCCTTGTACGGTTGTCCTGAGGATATAATGAGGGGCGCCATGAAAAGCACTGGGCACAGTGCCCGGTATGCAGTAGGCGCCCCGTGAGTGTTCCCAGCCCGTCATTAAGTGCCTGTTTTAGAGGCATTTTAGTGACGTGGGGAAGTTGTTTCAGAACCGGACTGCCTGGGCTTGAATCTAGCTCTTCTGTCTCTTAGCTGTGTGACCTTGAACAGGCTGCTTAACCTCTCTGTGCTTCCGCTCTTACATCTGGAGAGTGGTGATGACAAGAACCGGATTCATAGGGTTGTTTTGGGGATCAAATGAATGAATACGCATGTGATGCTGAGAACAGAGCCTGACATGTAGTACAGAACGGACTATATGAGAGTTAGCCATCATTGTTATTATTATTATTACTAACTGGGCTGTTGTTCTCTGAGTCTGAGCTTCCTCATCCTGGCGGGGTGTCATTTTCACCAGGGGAGCTGTTTTATAAATGCGGGCTCCTGAGCTCCAGCCCAAATGGACTGAATTGGAAACTCTGGGATGGGGGCCAAGGAAACTGTATTTTTAACACCCTCCCTTCCTGATTCTGCTACATGTGGACGCATGGCCACCTCATACAGTTGCGCAGGTTGTTCACCATCCAAGGATTCGAGGCTGAGGGGATGGGTGGGGGCTGAAAGCTAACTTGTGCCAGGTGCGCTGGCTGTGTCGAGGCTGAGTCAGCCCAGAGGGGCTGCCTTTTACTGATTCTCCCCAGGGCTGGCGCTGGCCCCAGGAGTGGGGACTGGTGTGTGGAGTCCGCTGTACTTGATCATTCGCTCGCTGGTTCATTGGTTTTCAAGCTGTTTACAGCCATCCCAGCGGGGTCTTAGGAGGACTGGTAATAAATCCCACAGATAATAGCCAGGCTGGGCTGGCTGAGAGGGTGACAGGCTGGGGGTGGGGATAGCAACTCCTGAGAAGGACTAGGGGTCAGGCTGGATTTAAGGGAAGCTTTGAAAGGGGAGGACTGAACCCCGTGGAGAAGGGGCTGAGTGAGTGCAGCTTGGGAGATCTCACAGGGCTGGAGTCCGGGGTACAGGGTGGAGAAGTGAGGCCACAGGGGGTGGTAGGGGACTTGAATGCCAGAATAGGGGCCCTGGGCTTTTTCTGCAGGGCAGCAGTTGCCATGGCAGAGTTTCTCGAGCACAGAGGGAGTGCAGCCACCACGGAGGGGGTGGGGCTGTGAGACCAGCGGCAGGGAGGCTGGTGAGGGGTGTCCACTGGTCTGGGGGGGCACCCAGACTGCCAGCCCCAGGTGAACCATGCGTCCCACCTCTCTGAGGCCCCAGGGGGCTGCGGAGCCTCTCAGGCTCTGCAGGGTCCCATTTAAAACCCAGTTCCCTAGCTAATTTAGCCTATCCATTAAATGTTTTCCCCTGCTCCGGGCTAAGCTCCAGTCCTTAAATGTGGGCCCTCTGAGCCTCCCTCCAGCTGCCCCACCCTGTGCACTCTTGTCCCCTCCTGTGTGTCCATCACTCCCAGATATCTGTCTCTGGTGCAGGCTCCTCTCCCAGAGTCCAGACCCCTGTCCCTGCCTGCTCCCTGGACGTGCCTAAGGCCTTCCAACACTCACGCACCCCATCCCACTGAGCTCAGGATCCTTCCCCAAACCCCCTTCTCAGGACTGTGCTCAGACCAGATGCGGGGAGCCGATTTTGCTGTAGTGCACCTATCCCTCTTTCTTCCCCCCCAGAAGAGCGCAGCCATCTCTGGTTTCCACGGGCAGCTCCCTATCATCTCAGATCTCCTTGCTCAGCCTGAAGCCGCCCAACTCTGGAACAGCCCCCTGGAGGGCCCATCGCACTCCCCTCCAGCAGCGGCTCCCCATACCGCTCCTCTCCTGTTGTGGCTCTCCATCTGTAGAGGGCCCTGCCCCCCCCCACCCCCGGCCCTGGCTAGACCCCTGGAGATGGCCCTTGCCCTGCCTCCCAGTCTGTCAGTCCCCAGCCTGTCCTTCCAGCCCCGATTCTGCGCCCATCTTGTTCCCTCTGTCCTGGCCCCAGCCCAGGCCTTCCCAGCCTCCCCGGTCAGTCCCATCCAGCCCTCCAGCCCATCCCCAAGGGCCCCAGAACTGGCTTTACTCCTTGCTCACAGCCTGGCCCCAGAAACCCCGTTTCCCCAGCCGCATCCAACACAGTCGTATGCTTCAGCTCCAGCAAAACGTACTGCTAGCACCTTCTCCTGCTCCCCACTCTGCGGCTTCCCTTCACTCCTCTCCCCTTTGCAGATGCTGTTCCCTCTGACTGAGATATCCTTTCTCCCCTGTTGGGCTGGCCATCCCCTGCTCACCGCTTATCCTCAGCTCAGAGGCTCCAGGAAACCTTCCCAGCCTTCTTGGGCCTGGCTGGTGCCCCTGTGAGCTGCCGCCATACCCTGGCCCAGCACAGAGCAGGCCTGGGGTTGTTGAGAAGCAAGCATCCCGGGGATGCATCAGGGCCGGTCCTGCTCTGCAGGACAGACTGTCGCATGCCTCACGGAGGTCGCAGTGGCCACTGCAGGAGACTTGCGGCCCAGTTGCTCATCTGTGGGACACAATGTCCACCCTGAACCTTGAGGATGTTTTCTAAGAACAGACTAGGGTGACTTGGCTTGTTCTGAGGCCCACAGGCCCAAAAGAGAGGGCAGCTCAGGGTAACGTTCGGGGTAAACTGGCTCATCAACATGGGCTGAATTCAGAGAGGAGGGGCAGGAGGGGAGAGGGAGAAATCTTCAGGGGCCAGGCCACGCAGGGCCTTGGCATCAGGCCAGGCAGCGTGGACTCTCTGAGGGCACTGGGGAGCCATGGCAGGACTGTGAGCGAGGGACGAGCAGGGTCAGCTCTGGGGCTGTGCAGAGACAGACCGGCAGGGGCAGGTGCAGGGGGACGGGGCCAAGAGAGTCAGGGCAAGAGGACAGGGCTAGGGACCGACAGGCTGCTGAGGAGGGAGCGAGGATGCTGCCAGGGGTCCAGCCTGTCACTGGGCAGATGGCGAGGCCACCCCAGATCTGGAGCACAAGAGAGGGGGATCTGGTAGACTGGGAGGTGGGGTGAGGGGCCACAGTGAGTGTTAAAGGGAACACCCAGGTGGCAGCTGTTGTGTCCTCTCCAGGAACAGAGGTCTGGCCTCATCGGAAGCATGACCAGCCCACTTAATGTCTGAGAATTCAGCTGCATTAGCTTGGCAGAACAGACAGAAAACCCAAGGTGTGATTCGTCCCAGACGGTCCCTAACACACGCAGTTCCCGCATCTCGCCTCCCACCAAAGAGATGGCAATTCGTTCCAACGCAGGGACAGACACCGACCGTGCGGGACCTGTAGCAAGGGAGAGCACAGTCGCACACAGCCGTGTCAGCAGTCCTGGGCAGGTCATTTGAGCGATTTCCACGGCTCTGCTGACTTCAGAGGCATTTCACCTCAGGTCCCAGTGTAAGATGGGCAGACAGTACATGCCTTTAAAAGACGACACCCAGCCTGGAGTGAGGTCAAATATTCCACAGTAGCTAACGTTGAAGTGCCTGTTACGGGCCTGGCGCAGTGCCAAGTGTCTCATAAACCTTATGTGGATTTCTGGAACCTTTTCTATCATCTATCTCATTTCACTATCTCATTTCCCCGGAGGACTTAGGTCTTAGCCAAGGGCTCATAGTTGGTAGGGGGCAGAGTTGGGACTGCCCCCAGGCCTGCCGGCTACTGGACCCAGCAGGCTTGAACTCATTTTGTGATGACCGGAGCCATCGGAGCAATCGGAGTGGAGGTTTTTAGTGTGAGCCCCTGAGGGCACCGGTGGGCTCTCCTTTCCCTCCTTAGGGACACCAAGGATGGGGAAAGGGGTCCAGTGGAGGAGGGGGTCAAGGGTGGGGAAGGGGGCTGCCCATTAATAGACAGCTGGGCCCCAGATTTGCCCCCCCATTCTCCTTCCCCCAAAGAGGCTTGGAGTACTTGTTTTCTGTTAACACTTCTCTTGACAATTTAACACTGGAAACCTTTTTATTATGGCAAAGTTCACGCAAACAACTAGAACAGTATGATGAGCTCCCGTGTGGCCCGCATCCGGCGTCTACAATTATCCACAGTCCATCAGGTTTCACCTAAAGACCCCCTGCTCTCCCACCGCTGGGTTATTTTGAAGCAAGTCCTAGACATATCGCCTGGAAATACTTTAGTAGGTGTCTAAAAGATAAGGACTTAAAAAAAAATCCTCGTCACAGAAAGTTCCAAGGCTAAAGCTCAAATCGTTTGGAAATCCTTGAACAAATCTATTAATATGTGGCTCCGATAGGCAACCCAGTGAAGCGGTTGCTGAAAGCTGTTGGTGGCGCAGGAGTCGTTGGGGCGAGAGCGTGTGTGTGTGTGTGTGTGTGTGTGTGTGTGAGTGGGTGTGAAATGCAAATACTCGGGTAGTGGTCCTGGGGACCTGGACCCAGGGGGTCTGGGGGGAGCCCAGGAGCCCGCGGGAAGGACCATCCCAGGGCTGAGTGACTGCGGTGTGTATG
>NW_024424341.1:56404046-56407118 GCF_017311325.1 Ursus maritimus | reverse complement strand
CCCAGGGGACCTGCCCCTCCCCCCGGGCGCCCGGCTGAGCCCGCGGGCGCTTCCCGCCTGCAGATGTTCGGACAGCGGCGCAGCGCGCAGGCCCTGGAGCTGGCGCACATGCTTTACTACCGCAGCACTTCCAACAACTCGGAGCTGCTCAGCGCCCTGGCCCTGCGCGCGCAGGACGAGCACGCCAAGGAGGCTCTGCTGGCGCACAGCTTCCTGGCCCGGCTGCCGCGCGGCGCGCGCGGCCAGCCGGAAGGTAGGACTCGGCCCTGGGATCCGGCGCCCGGTGGTGGGCGGTGCTGCCCCCAAGGACCGCCCCTCGCCCCGCCCCTCGTCCCGCCCACACCCTCCACCACCCCTGCCCTTTGCCGCTCTGCCCCCATCCCATGGCGGCCTAGTAGTGACGTGGCCCCACCTGGAATATCCTCCGTCCTGTCCCTACAGGGTCAAGACTCCCTCAGCCCCGCCCCACTGAGACACCACCCCCTCGCTGCAGGCCCAGCACTCCCGGCTCCCACCGGTGATCTGACCAATTCCCTAGGGGACTTTTTCGGCCCTCTGCAGATGGGACTCCCACCCCCCACCCCCCGAACGCAGCTTTCGATCTGGATGGACCTGGTTCCTCCCTGGAGTGACCTCCCTATCCTGACCTTTTCCTGAATAAGGGTCTTGGATCATCGGACTCCTGGTGTGGCATGCCCTCCTTTGCTCCCAACTTCCCTAGCGCTCCTTCCAAAAGAGACTCTTGTCCTCTCCCGATGTGAGCCTCAGGTTGTCTCCTTCCCAACAGGAACCTCCCTGACTTGTCCCTAGATGAGAGCCCCAGAGCTGTACCCTCCTAGGCCTTGTCCCACTTACTTGCTAGCCTCAAGCGTACCCCTAGGCTTCTCCCAGACCCAGACCCCTCAGTTCCTTTCCCTGTGCCCTCCCTGCTGTCCCTTCCCGGTCCTTCAAGGCCCCAGTCACCTCCCTCACAACACCTGCTTCTCTCCCAGCAGAGACCTCCCAGTGGCTCCAATCGGAGGTAGAGCACTGGCTCCTGGCCCAGTCAGGCTGTGACGTGGCCTTCAACGGAACTCGGGCCCTGGCCCACCTGCAAGCCCTGACCCCCAGCATCGGGATGTTCCCACCTCCGGGTTTCCCCAAACTAGACCCGTTGCCCACAGTCGTTTCTGAGCCCCCCCAGCCCGCACCCGGCAGTGACAAGCCCAGCCTTGCTCAGCCACCTGGGGAGGCACACTAAGCCCCGCCTCCCCACGATAAGCTGTCAATCAAAGCTACTATGCTTTGCCCCTCCCTAACTTCCACTCACCCACAGGCAATCACTTCCGTTACACAGTATTCTTAAACAAAGCTAGCAATTGAGGCAGCCTACGGTTGCTAGGCACCCCCCGAACAGCCAATCAAAGCTTTTTGGCTCTGCTTCTAGGCCGTCCCTTAGTCCCACCCCCGCCGTAAAAGTCCAAACAGGGCTTGGCTGAGAAGGAGTGTCAGCCAATCACAGCTGTTAAGTGTTACAAACCACTAGGCACAGTTGTTAAACTGTACCCTTCCGAGGCCATAGATCGCTGTCTTTTTAGCCCGCTCCGGGCAAAAATGTCCAACACGTTCATCAAGGCGGAGCCCCAGTCCACAGCCAATGGGAGCCGGTTAGCCCAGCTCTCTGGCCAACTGCCAATGACAGCTGCTGGGCACTGTCAAACTTAGGCTGCCAGTTGTCGCCGCATAGAAGCAACCCATCAGAACTTCTAAAGGAAACCTGATCTTTCTATCAATTGCCGCAGCTCGTAAGGCAGGCTTTCTGGTCAACTGCTGATCAACTGGTCCAGGCTAAAGGGGTTGGGAGCCTTGGGTCAGGCAGAAAACCGTGGGTCAGGAGGAACCAAGACTTATTTCCACTCAGGCCCCAACAACCTCAGGTGCCTTTCCTGCCCAGGTCCCGCACCCTTTCTGCAGAAACTACCTCGGTCTGGATCTTTCTTCCACCAGTGGCCTGTGCAATATTTATTGGTCTGTCAATTTCTCTCCTGTCCCCTCTCCCAAAGGAATAAATCATGTTTAATAAATCTGGATGAGTGGGATGGCTGCAGGGGTTGAAAAGAAGGAAAATATCAGAATCCTGGAAAGGAGATACTCGATCTTGGGGGAATGCATTTGGGTGGGGCCTAGGCAGAGAAAGCTGTAGTCCTAGGGAGAGACTGGGTTCGCAGTTGGTGAAATAGACTGGCTGCGGGTAACGGAAGAGGATCTCAGAGAAGACCTGGTTCCTGAGGAGAGGCCCTGGTTCCCCCAAAGACTGGGTCTTATGAACAAGGGAGATAGGACAGCCATGTGCGGTTGTGCAAATTGTTCATTGCACAAAGGCACACAGCCAAGTCACGGGCGGATGTAAAATCTAGCCATCTCCCCCCCTCCCGACCCCCACATGTGGCCTGGTGGGGCTGGGTAAGCGGGGGGGGGGGTCAGGCAGAAAACCGTGGGTCGGAGGACCAAGACTTATTTCCACTCAGGCCCCAACAACCTCAGTTGCCTTTCCTGCCCGGGTCCCGCACCCTTTCTGCAGAAACTACCCCTCGGTCTGGATCTTTCTTCCACCAGTGGCCTGTGCAATATTTATTGGTCTGTCAATTTCTCTCCTGTCCCCTCTCCCAAAGGAATAAATCATGTTTAATAAATCTGGATGAGTGGGATGGCTGCAGGGAGACGAAAAGAAGGAAAATATCAGAATCCTGGAAAGGAGTACTCGATCTTGGGGGAATGCATTTTGGGTGGGGCCTAGGCAGAAAGCTGTAGTCCTAGGGAGAGACTGGGTTCGCAGTTGGTGAAATAGACTGGCTGCGGGTAACGGAAGAGGATCTCGAGAAGACCTGGTTCCTGAGGGAGAGGCCCTGGTTCCCCCAAAGACTGGGTCTTATGAACAAGGAGATAGGACAGCCATGTGCGGTTGTGCAAATTGTTCATTGCACAAAGGCACAGCCAAGTCACGAGGCCGGATGTAAAATCTGGCCATCTCCCCCTCCCGAAACCCCCACATGATGAGCCTGGTGAGAGGCTGGGTAAACGAGGGGGTGCCAT
>NW_024424341.1:56403647-56404021 GCF_017311325.1 Ursus maritimus | reverse complement strand
AGCTAATTTTTACTAAGGTGTCATATGGGCTAGCGGCAAAATTGGGTGGGGGAGGGGAAAGAGGAGGAGCTGGCTCCTAACGAGGGAAGGTGTCTGAGTTCCAAGATGGAAACAGAGAAGTCTTCCCAGAGTTGGGGGGGGGGAGGGGCGGAGACCAACAATCTAGAACAACACACTCCCTGCCTGGTTGAGAGAAAGACACCCTTGTACAGGGAAAAAGAGTACAGGAAACCCACATGCCTGGTTCTTCCCCACAAGTGCCTAGAGGTCTAGACTCGGGAGGAATCCTGAGACGGAAGGGCCCAGGGCCTCAGGTCTGTGTAAGGGAAAAGGCAGCTGGGACCCCGACTTCCTGTGTCCTGGTTTAGAAGGGA
>NW_024424341.1:56399077-56403637 GCF_017311325.1 Ursus maritimus | reverse complement strand
GGGGGGGGGGGGTGCGCCTGGGTGGCGCAGTCGTTAAGCGTCTGCTTTTGGCTCAGGGCATGATCCCGTCGTTCTGGGATCGAGCCCCACATCGGGCTCCTCCACTGGGAGTCTGCTTCTTCCTCTCCCACTCCCCTGCTGTGTTCCCTCTCTCGCTGGCTGTCTTTCTGTCACATAAATAAATAAAATCTTTTTTTTTTTTTTAAAGGGACTGGGGGCCTGGAGGGGCTGTCCCAGGTTCAGGAAAGATCAGGCACGAGCAGCCTGGGTTTCTGGAGGAGGCAGGGAGGAAGGAAGGAGGCAAAGGCAGAGCAGGCGGTTAAACCGTTTTATTTTCTGGACGGGGACGGGCGCGGGGGCTTTGGGGCTCAGACGGAGGATCCGGGCGCCGGCAGAGGCGGCAGGGCGACGCGGGGCCCTCACTCCCGCTTCCGCAGGTGGATGTAGATGACGCCGCTGGCCAGGGCGAAGGGGAAGGCCACCCAAGCCAGGGCGAAGCAGTAACCGAAGCTGCCCCCGGGCGGGCGCTCCGCCAGGATCTCCTCGGCGTGAATGGCGTAGATCAGCGCCCCGGTAAACACCGCCACGCCTGCGGGGAGACGGGAATCAGGTGTCACGCAGTACCAGCAAGAAGACTGCATTTCCCAACAACCCACGGGGCAAAGAAGCCGCGGGAAAGCCCGTGCTCACCACCGCTGCCTTCTGGGAGTTGTGGTTCGCTCCCTACCACATACTGTCCTCGGGCAATTTAGTTTATCTAGCTGGGTGCTCTTTATTCATCCATAAAATGGAAAATACTATCCATCCATCCATTCATCCAGCCAGCCACCCATCCCTTCAAGGAATATTTTTTTGTGCCTTTCTGCGAGCCAAGCACGAAAATAGTGAATTAAAACGAGAGGGACTTTAGAGGAACCTGAGAAGAGAATATACCAGAAACTGAGGACCATGATAACTTAGCTCTCTGCACCTGAAGTAAAAAAAAATTTAAGGTATATAAACTCCTTGAAGTGTCTAGTCTAATGCACAGTAGGTCCACCAGAAACAGAAGCCAGCTGCTATTATAAAATCACTACTATTATGATTCAGAGTTCTCTCCTGGAGCATTACTTAGCCAACTCTCCCGGCCCTCCCATCCCTGGGATCTAAATTATTTGCTCACACCACCTTTCCCAGCCCCGGCTCCTTGAAGCTCTAAGTGTCAGCTTCCACATGACTCAGAGACGCACACCACAAACCACTGAATCAGTGAAAAGTACAACTCCTGTGAGTCCCCAGGCGGCGGGGTAGCCTACGGAGGCACTTCAGGTAGTCCTTGGGCTGTTGATACTTGTTTTCTTTGACCCGATGTCCATTCTCAGGGCCCCCAGCATCCTGACAGTCCCCCTCCCTTCCCTTCAATTCCTTGGGGCCCGTGCTCACTGGTGCAAAGCTGGCAGAGGCCAGTGGCATAGAAGAGCCCTCCCCGCCTCATGGTGTAGAGCTGGAACATGAACAGGATGAAGGACAGACAGCAGAGGATGAGGGAAAGCACCATGAGGACCTGAACCGCCTTCAGCCAGCCTGCAATAAGGAGATAGAGGTGAAAGTCACAGTAGGTCCAGAGTTCCAGCTCCACCGGCCTGCTCATCGTTCACTGCCCCACCCCGTTTAGAGCCATAAAAGTTTGGATGCTTAAGAGTATCACTTATATTGACCTTGATTCCTATAACTTTGCTAAATTCCCTTATCAGTTCTAGAAAGCTATTGTCAAGATTCTTTAGGGTTTTTTACATGAACATGTCTGCCGGGGATAGAGACATGTTTACTTTTTCCTCCCCCCTCTTTATACCTTTTATTTCTTTTTCTTGCCCTGTTGCATTGGCTACCTCCAGTACAACACCAAATAGAACCGGTGAGAACAGAAGTTCTTGCTTCACTCTTAGGGGAAAAGCATTTAATCTTTCATTTTTCTTTCACTTAGAAATTTAGAAGGATACAGCTCTTATCCTTTATAACTCAGATGCATCAGCACTGTACCCCCCCCCAACCTTGTTCAGGACCTTGGAAGGATTTAGCCCCACCCCTCTAGAACTGTAATGTGGTTCCAGCTTCAATCCCTTGGAACTTGGACAAATTGGTCCTGGACATCCATTCCAAATACCAGTCCCATCTCCTTAGAACTTTGAGAACATAATCCTACTTTCTCAGAATCTTGGGAGCTTTCTCCCCATTCCTTAAACCATTGCATGTGGCCTCCACTCTTTCTGAATCATAAAGGAGGGGGGCTTTTAGTTCATCCTCTTTAGAATATGAGCATATTGCCCCCTACCATCCCAGATAAGAGGGTCATAATCAGCCCCACTCACTCAGCATTGGGGCCCAGACCTGCCCACTCAAACTTTGAGGAGTTCCCTAGTTCTTGGTTCTGGGAGGAGACCTGGGGCAACCCCTCCCCTTGCAGACCGGTCCCCGATGCCCCTCACCATTCTCGCTGACGTTACTGCAGGCCCACGTTTTGTTGTCATTGTTCCACGTGCAGTCATACCAGAGATTCAGGGACTCCTTCCCCGGGAGGGTCCACCAGGACTGGGATGGACCGAGAAAGAAGGGCAGGGTTAGGAAAGGAAAGTGGGCAGTGTCAGGGAGATTGTGGGAAGGGTTGGGAAAGGGTGAGGTACTGGAAGGCATTGAACTGGGGAAGGCATGGATTTAGTAAGAAGGGGTGGGAGCAGTGGGGGGGGGAGGGCAGGGTAGAGGCATCAGTGGCAGAACTCGGAAGGGTAGATGCTAGGGAAAAGGGGTGGGGCTGGAGTGACTGTAGAAGAGGGGTGTGGAGGGAGTCTGCAGGAGAAGCTGCCCCGCTGCCTGAGTGGGCTTACCTTGTCCAAAGTGGCCACGAAAAGCAGGATGAGAATGAGGATGTGAAGGGCAGAGACCACCAGCAGGAGGAGAGACATGGCTGCGGTGGAAGTCTGGGCTGGGGGGTGTCAGGAGATGGTCGTTTCAAGAGGTTGGCACAAGGGCAAGTGAGATGCTCCAATCCTGGTGGAGAAGGGGGCTGAGCCCAGACTCCTGGGGGTGGTGCAGAAGAGGGCTGGGGTGGGGGCCGGGACTTCTGAGTCTGAGCAGGGAGGAAGCTGGGGGGCCCGAACTCCTGAATTCTCCAGAGGTTGGATCAAGCCAGGGATGAACTCCTGGGTCCAGGAGGGAGTAGGACTAGCAGTGTGGCCTCCTGTCTCCTTAAAGTCCTGATCCTGGGCACATATGGGCCAGGATATGAAAATTCAAGCTGATACCCCTCCAGATTCATCAGAAGCTGGGGGCTTCCCCCAGAGACAGGCGTCCTTGAGTCACCCCCCTCCTCTCTTGGGGTAGGAAGGAGGGGGACTCAGTGAGTCACCCAGTGACTCATCCCACCCCCCTGCCTCCAAGAACCAGGGAAACCCCAGTCCCTGGCTATGCCCACAAGGTCCCCACCCCACCCTGCTGCCAGACTGGTGTCTGCTAGACATCTTGTTGGAAAAATGGGCGAGATCCATGCTGAGGGTGGGAGGCTGGTGTTGGCATGGGGAGGCTTGACAAGAAGGAGCCAGCCTCCCCAAACCCTTCAGTTTCCAGAAATGGGGTGCCTGGAGGTCCCCCAGATGTGGGGTGTTCTCTGGCAAAGCCCTGATCTCAGGGTCCTCAGGAGAGAGTGGACAGCCATGGGGAAAAACCAAAAGAAGTTTACCAGTGGAGGGCTCTGCTGAGAACCCCGAATCCTTGCCGGGCCCCACCCCTTCCCGAATCTCCACCCCAAGTGCTAAGAGATCACTTCTTAAATTACAAAGGATTTCCACGGTGTCTGAAAGTGGGGGCATCCTTCTCAGCCTGGGGGTATCCTTTCCAAACTGCTGCACTCCCGAGTAAATAAAGAAATCCCAGTCTGAATAACGGGCTGGAAACTTACCGAGAGCGGCAGAAAAAGTCAGAGTTGGGAGTCTCGTCCCTTGCTGGGGCCTCCGCGCCCCGCCCTTCTCCCTCCTTCCACCCTCTCGAGGCCCCCGCCTCTCTCACCGCCTTCCTCCCTCCCTCGCTCTACTCTGGCTCTAGCCCTCCTTCTCCCCTCCAATCGGGATCTCTCTCTCTTTCTCTCGCCCTCCTTTCTTCCCTCTTTTTCTCTCCAGTCCTCACTGCCTATACTACCTTCTTTTTCTCTCTTCTCACTCTCCTGGTTTTTCTCTCTGCTCCTCTCAATATATACTGACCCTTTTATACCCACTCGCACCGCACCCAGCTGAGGTCTGCAGCCAGAGGGAGGGACTAGGCACTTGGGTTCCTCATTCTCTGGGCTTCCCACCCACTGCCCCCAGACAGGCATCTTCTGGGGCTCCCTCCCAGCGTTGAGATGAGAAGCCCTGGGAGCCCAGGGAGCTGAGCAGCGCCAGGGTGGGGCAAGCATCAAGCAGAGGGAGGGCCTGATTCTCCGGCCTCCAGACTGGGTCTTGTCCCAGGCGGGATGTCTGCTTTCCCTGATGGGGCTTAGCACTGGATGCTTAGAGGAATGGGGCTCTGGGGGAGCAGGCCAGATTCCTGCTG
>NW_024424341.1:56378483-56399068 GCF_017311325.1 Ursus maritimus | reverse complement strand
GGAGTGGGTTGAAAGCTTGGGGGGGGGGAGCTGGCCCCACAATGAGGGTCAGGGGATGGAAAATGGAAACACGTGGAATTCTGGAAAGGGGTAAAGGGCAGAAGTTAATGCCAGTGCCACCATTTCCTGCGTGGGGGACCTCAACTGATTATTTCAACTTTCTGAGCCTCGTTTTCCTCATCTGTGACATGGGTACAGTAATACTAATAATACTGACAATATACTAAGAGCTCTAGTCCTAATTTGGATACTTACTCTAAATGAGTAAGGTAATACCGGTACGCTAATGCAGCTACGCATTCATTCCTTTCTTCATCAAACATTTATTGAACACCTATTATGAACCAGGAGGTCATAATAAAGAAAACAGATGTGATGCCTGCTGTTACCGTGGAGTTTACTTTCCTAGTAGGGGTGGGCAGACCATAAAGAGAAAACCTACCAATGAAGTTGATAAATTTCAGACTGGGCGCTAAGTGCTTTGCAGGAAATGAACTAATAAACAGTTGATAAAGACCGCAGGAGAGGAAGCTACTTTACACAAGGTGATCAGGCAAGGGCTCTGTGGGGAGGTGACATCTGAGCCGAGGACAGGACTCATTTCAGTGCTGGAGGAAGAAGAAATGAGGCTGGAGGCTTGAACAAGCTCAGGTTGTTTGGAGAGCAGACAGAAGGACCAGTGTGGCTGGACTACAGGGAGCTGGAGGGAGTGGTAGGAAGGGAAATCAAAGAGGGCCCTTGAAGACTAGGGGAAGGAGCTTGGATTTTATTCTAAGGGCAGTGAGAAGCCACTAGAGGGTTTTAAACAGAAGTGCAAAGTGCAGTACCAGGGACTTAATGTTTATCATTATTATTATTATTATTATTATTTATTGTTGAGTTATTGAATCAGGGTGGGATGTGATTACCATATACCTGGGTCTCTTGGAAGGTTTGGGTGCTAGTAAAAAGTGAGGGACAGGGGACCAGGTGTCTGGAGTCCTGATATAGAATTGAGAGTTGGAGGACTGACATCCTAGGTTCTCGCAAGGGAAGGAAATTGGATGATGGGATGTCTGGTTTTCTTGATGGGGCCAGAGCAAGGGGGCAGGAGAGTGGTTGGTCATCTCAGCTCCCTGAAGGGGCAGGAGAGTGGTTGGTCATCTCAGCTCCCTGAAGGGGTGAGGGATGGGCGGTTCAGTGACTAGGCTGGTACTCAGGAGACCCACAAATTGGATACCACTACAGCAGTCTATAGAGGCATGTGGGCTGGATTCAAATCCAAGCTGCTGTACTCATTCACTGTGATTTTGGACAAGTTACTGATAACCTCTCTATGCCTCAGTTTATCTGTAAAATAAGGATAATAGTAAATACATCATAAGGTAGTTCTTAAAGTGTCCAGCACATAGTATGTGATTGTTATACCCGGCATTGGGGCCCTGAATGGATTTAGTACTGGGGGATTCTAGTTCAAGGTCTCTAGGATTTGGGGAAGGGGAAAATTCTTGGGTCCACTGGGCCCCAAGGCGAGAGTTAGAGGAGTACAAAATTAGGGTCCCTGGAGACAAAGACTGGGGTTCTGAATTCAGAACCCCAAGAAAGTTAAGGAGTCTGGGTCAGAGGGAAAAATTAGAGGCTGGAAGGTCATGTGCTCTTCATGGAGTGTAGGCAAAGGGGACCAGACCTGGCCCTGGAAGGAGTCTGTAAACCAGGGGCTAGGGAGATGAAAACGTGATTGAGGGAGGTGGAAAACAGGAGGCTAGGACTCAAATCAATCTCCCTGAATGGAATCAGCGTCAGATTTGGGTACCCTGGGAATACAGGGGGGCGGGGGAGAAGGTCCCTCAAGCCAGGACCCTATGGAAGGGGGAGAATCAGGGAGCCCGAGGGCGGTAATGAATCTTCCCCTCCTAGGCCTCCAAAGCTACGAGCCGAGCTGAGAGCCCGCGGGCTGCTTCCTCCCACAGGAAACCGCAGGCTTCAGGCACACCCAGCCTGCAGGGAGCGGCGCCCACTGCCCGCCCGCTCCGGGTAGGCCCACGTGGGCAGCAGCCTACAGCCGAGAAGGCGTGCCCAGCGGAGCGAGGGGGTGTGGCCAGGCGGGGGAGGCACGAAGAGCTCGCGGCCCCGCCCACTTCCGCCTCTCCGAGCGCGGACCCAGCAGGCAAGAGATTTTTGGCGGCTTCGCAGGAGGCCGTTGGCCGCGCATGCGTAGTGAGTCACTGCAGGGACCTGAGTCGGTGGTGAGCTCTCCTCCCTTTCACAACTCCCGGCAACGGCACGGTCTTCCTAATGAATCTTCAAAATAACGTGGTTTTAAGACACACATCTCTCGGGCCTCGTCCCAAAGGACCTCGGCCGAGCTCCAAAGGCTTCCAGACGTTTCTCTCCCAGCCCTGGCTCCATAGTGTCTTTCAGCTCCTGCCTCTCCCTCCCGAAAACACACAGCCCGCCCCTCACAGCCCCTCGCTCCCCGTTAGCCCCTTCCAGACCTCCTTCCAGCGCCCTCCCGCCGGGCCCCTCAAGTGTCCTTCTAACCACGCCCCTCGCAGGTCCGCGAAGCTCCGGCGTTTGCAGATACCCGTGCCCCTCCGCAGCCCCGCATAGCCCCACCCCTCGTAAGGCCTGAAGCCCCGCCCTTTACGGACACCGGGGCCTGATCCCTCGCTAATCCCCGCAGCCCCTCCTTCCACAGGTACCCGATCTCCTCCCACCCGTGCCCCGCCCTTTACAGGTCTCCTGGCCCTCTCCAGCGCTGAAGCCCCGCCCTTCGTGGCCCTGCCAGCCCCGCCCCTCAAGGCACCACCCCGCCCCTCGAAAGGCCCCAACTCCGCCCCCGCAAGCTCTCCCAGCCCCGCCCCTCGCAGGGCTCCCCGTCCCCCCAATCCGTCTGTCTCCTCAGGTCTTCTGGCTGCCTCGGTCTCTCCTCCCCAGCCTCACCGCCCACGGCTCCTCCTCCCCAGCGGTCCCTTCTCCCCAGCCTCCCCTCCCTCTCCCTAGGCCCCTCCTCCCCAGCCTCCCCGCCCACGGCGCCTCCTCGAGGCTGAGGTCCCACCCCAGCCGCTGTCCTTAGGTCTCATTGGCCCTTTATCTCCCCAGTAACCAGGCCACAACAGTGAGCTTGGAGGACCAAGGACAGGTCAGGCACTCCAGCAGGTAGGGACCGGGCCTCGCCCCCCACAGCCGGCTGGGGTTTTCCCCTCCTCCGTGTCGCCTTCCACAAACAGCCACGCCTCAGAAATACTGAGAGCTAGGGGGCCTGTCCCCCACGCCCGAGTCAGAGCTGAAACACAAGACAGAAAATATGAGAGGTAGGAGGTCGGGAGGGGTGTGGAGAGAGGCCTGAGAGGTGTCCCCCTCCAACCCATTGGAGGAACTGAGACTCAAAGAGAGGCCAGAGCTGGTTCTGGGGTCACCTTCCAATTCCTAGTCCCTCGCGGTTTGTCCCCACCTTCCTTCTGGCCCTCTCCTGCTTGCTGTCTAAAGGGGTCCTGTGTCACCCCTACAGGCTCCTCTCCAGCTTTGGCCAAGATGCCTTTGGGACACTCTGCAGGGAGCACCCGCTCGGAGGATGGAAGTGAGGCCTTCCTGGAAGGAATGGGTAATTCATACAGTCTTGCCTTTTTTCACTCATTCTTTTCCTCAGTTTCCCCAAGTTCCAGGTACTGTGTTGCAGCACACTGAGGACAGGGAGACCTTCCAGGGGAGCCCTCTAGGGAGGCGCACACATGCGTGGGAATGGAGGTGGAGCAGGCCAGAGGGATAAGCCAAGCCTGGGAAGTGGGGCAGTCCTGTAAGACTTCCTGTAGGAGGAGAAGTTTTGAGTGGGGCTTAGAACTCCTCCCAGGAATTCCCAATGGGAGCAGACAGGGAAGAGGGTTTCAGCAGAGAGAACAGCATGTGGCTAGAACAGGGTTTCTCAGCCTCCACACTGTTGGCACTTGGGGTCAGATCATTCTTAGTCAAGGGGGCTGTCCTGGGCATTGTAGGATACTTAGCACCCCTGACCTCTAGCCATTACGCGCCACAAGCACTTTCCCCTGCTCCGTCCCCACATCATGACGAGGAAAAATGTCTCCAGACATTGCCAACTGTCTGTGTGGGGCAGAATCGCTGGTTGAGAGCCACTGGGTGGTGGGAGGTGGGGAGCTGGTGGACCAGACTCGAGAGGTGGGTAAGGTCAGATTACGTGGGGCCTTGAACACCAGGCTGAGGAGCTGGGACATTGTCCTGGGGGCCCTGGAGCTCCATGGGAGACCTGTGAACAAGGGAGGGGCAGGGTCAGCACCGCTGGGGCTATGAAGGGAGGCCAGGAGGTTGGAGAGGAGGCTGGGGTGATGGTCCAGGCAGGACAGGAGGAAGCCTGAGCCTAGGGGATGGGCTGAGAGTGAAGAGGCAGGAGGATGGGACCCAGGACTGCTGGGTGATGGGGGCTGAAGGGGAGGGAGGGAGCTAGGATGTTGTCCCCAGTTCTTGGCACCTATCCTCAGCTTTCCCAAGTTCCAGATCCTATGTGGCAGGTCCCTGAGGACCAGGAGGCCTGCCAGGAGCGCCCTCTAGCGGGAAAGGGGATGTGTGCCCAAACCTCGGGCAGGAATGGGTTTATGGGAAAAATCCTGAGGTCAGCTTGGGATACAGGAGTCAGAAGGGGTATAGGAGCTGAAATACAGTGCCAGAGGGCTGGTGGGGACTGGGTCTGCACTTCAGCTGAAGTCTGTGGGACCCTGAGAGAGCCAGAATTCCTAGGTCCTGGAGAGGAAGGGGCCGGGGCCTCCTGGATTCCTCCTGAGTCCCCTTGGCTGGTCCTGCCCTCAGTGGATTGGGAGCTGAGCAGACTACAGCGGCAGTGCAAAGTGATGGAGGGGGAGAGGCGGGCTTACAGCAAGGAAGTCCACCAGCGAATCAACAAGCAACTGTGAGCCCAGTGCCTGGTCCCCGAGCTGGGGACGGGGCTCTTCCTGGGGGTTGGGGGTCCGAGGGGGGAGGGCCGGCCCCGTGTCCAGCCTTTAGTGATTCTGAGCTCTGCCCCTTGCTGGCTTGCTCTCCCCGTTCCCGCCCGGGCAGTGAGGAGATCCAGCGCCTGGAGGGGGTGCGGGATAAACTCCAGGTGCAGATCAGCATCGCCCAGAGCCAGGTCAAGCGGCTGCGGGACAGCGAGAGGCTGGAGAACATGGGCCAGCTGCTCAAGTGCCGGGTCCAGGTGCAGGCCGAGGTCAGGGAGCTGCAGGAGCAGACCAGAGCCCTGGACAAGCAGGTGGGTTCTGGGACCAGACTCTGCGGACCCCACTTAGGGGCAGGTATCCGAACTGCTTTGAGCCTTAGCTTCCTCGTCTGAAAAATGGGCTTATGGAAAGCCTCTACCTAGGCCAGTTCTGTTCAGGCTCTAGCAGGAATAGGGGGGTTTCTTGCTTAGCACGGCCCCACACATCCCCAAAGGGGGCTGGTATAGTTAAAGGAGAAAGGTTCACCTCCTCGAGTCAGCCAAACCTGCCTTAGAATCCTGGCCCTGATGCATCAGAGCTGTGTGACCGAGGGCAAGTCTTTACCTCTCTGGGCCCTAGTTTCTTCATCGGCAAAAAGAGGATGTTGGTCATGCCACGGAGCCTACATAGGTTTCTAGTCCCACCTGCCTCAAGATCTTGACCTTGGCAGCAATGTGACTTTTGTAGGTCAGTGTTCTTTCAGGTCTTGAGGGCCATGACCTCCCGAGGCAGTTCATACACATGTGAATATAAACGCACACATATATCTGAAAGGAAAGTTTCACTAGGTAATACTTAATTATTCTAGGTGGAATTCATTCTGCGATTTTCTATTCTAGTCTTCGTTAAAAAAGGTTGCTTGCCTAGACCAAAGGGTTTCTTGCCCACTCTTGGATCACAAACAGGACTCTGAAGGTTACTTATCTCAGTGGTCTGTATCACTTTCCTATTTTTGCTGTAACAAATTGCCACAAACTTGGTAGCTTAAAATATAATACAAACTAGGGGCGCCTGGGTGGCTCAGTTGGTTAAGCATCTGACTCTGGATTTAGGCTCGGGTCATGATCTCAGGGTCTTGAGATCGAGGAGATCGAGCCATGGGTCAGGCTCTGTGTTCAGCACAGAGTCTGCTTGAGATTCTTTCCCTCCTCCTCCCCCTCTGCCCCTCCCCCACACTCATCGGTCCATGCACTCTCTCTCTCAAATAAATAAATAACCAAAAAAAAAAAAAAAAAAGAAATATCTTACAGTGGCGGAGGACAGAAGTCCAAAATGGGTTTCACTGGGCAAAAGTCGGGGTGTCAGCAGGGCTGGATTCCTTCCAAAGGCTTCAGAGGAGAATCCATTTTCTGACTCCTCTGGCTTCTAGAAGTTGCCTGCATTGCTTGGTTCATGGCTCCTTTCCTTGTCTGCGAGGCCAGCAGTGGGCAGCCGAGTCTCACGTGTATCACTCCCACCTCTTCCTTCTCTGATTCAGACTCTCCTATCCCCCTTCACTCGTAAGGACCTTTGTGATTACACTGGGCCCACCCAGATAATTCAGGATACTCTCCCCATCTCAAAATCCTTTTCTTTATCACATTTGTGAGGTCCTTTTTGCCGTTCGGGTCATATATTCACAAGTTTCAGGGATTAGGATGTGGCTGTTTGGCCCAGGGTGGGGGGGCAGGGCATTATTCTGTCTACCACAGAGGTTTTTTTAAAAAAACATTTATTATTATTATTATTATTATTATTGTTGTTATTATTTTAGAGGGGGGTGACTGGCAGACGGAGAAGGAGAGAGAAACTTAAGCAGATTCCGTGCTGAGCGGAGAGCCTGACACGGGGCTCGAACCCATGACCCGGAGATCACAACCTGAGCTGACACCAAGAGTCGGTTCACCGACTGCACCACCCAGGCGCCCCTCCCACACAGTCTTCTCACATTTGACTTTCAATCGGTTTGTTTGTTCAGCTCTCAGTAGCCCCCTGAGCCGCATTTTGGAAGCTGAATTCTGATTCACACACGCCAAGCTTTTGGCTGTTTCATGGTAGTGCAGTGGCTTTGTGGGTGTTGGCTGCCTGCATTGGTTTTCCTCAGTCTTCCGTGGAAACTCATCAGAGTCAGACCCAGCAGGATGATTTTATTATCTTGACTCCATGGATTCCTTTGTCCTAACAGCCTGGATTCTGGAGAACCGCAGATCCGGTGGGGGATAAGCTCTCTAGAGTAGAGCTCTGGGCAGTTCCCTGAGAGGTCAAGATACGATGTAGTTATCTGGTGACATTCATTCATCAAACAAATATTTATTGGAGTGCCCACTAAGTGCCAGGCCCTGTTCTGGGTGTTGAGGACACAGCCGTGAGCCAGAAAAGGGCCCTGCAGTAACGTAGTTTACATTCTACTGGAGAGAAGATAATAAGCCAAATCAAATTGAAGAAAGAATTTATTCAGAATAAATCATCTCGAATCCACCACAGAGAGACAAAAAGATAGAAATATGCGTGGGTGGTTAAGAGACATTGCAGATACAGTGAAGTTAAATAAATACCTAATACGAGTTTCGGAAGACGGAGCGCCTGACTGGCTCAGTCAGTGGAGCATGCGACTCGATCTCAGGTTGTGGGTTCGAGCCCCACGTTGGGTGTGGAGATTGCTTAAAAAAGTAAAATCTTTCTTTTTTTAATAAAAATTTTTTTAAAGATTTTATTTATTTATTCATTCGACAGAGATAGAGACAGCCAGCGAGAGAGGGGACACAAGCAGGGGGAGTGGGAGAGGAAGAAGCAGGCTCATAGCGGAGGAGCCTGATGTGGGGCTTGATCCCAGAACGCCGGGATCACGCCCTGAGTTGAAGGCAGACGCTTAACCGCTGTGCCACCCAGGCGCCCCTTAATAAAATTAAAAAAAAAAAAAAGTTTCAGAAGAACAGAAAGAGAATGGGACACAGGTAATGTGTAATAAGATAATATCTGAGAATTTTCCAGAACCAATGGAAGAACGAATGCAAACAAACAAAATCACAGATTCAAGGATGCCTTAGGATGAATAAAAAAATCCACTTGTATAGAACATAGGGAAATTTCAGAATATAAAAGTAGCCAGAAAATAAGATATTACTTCCAAAGGAGCCACAAATAAACTGACAGCTGACTTTTTTTAAAAGAATTACTGGAAGTCAGGAGACGGATTATAACTTCACTGTTCTAAGAGGGAAAGCTGTCAACTTAGACTCTTACACCCAGGGGCGTGTGGGTGGCTCAGTCGGTTAAGCATCTGCCTTCAGCTCAGGTCATGATCTCGGGGTCCTGGGATTGAGTCCCACGTCGGGCTCCCTGCTCAGCGTGGAGTCTGCTTCTCTCTCCCTCTGCTGCTCCCCCTGTTTGTGCTTTCTCTCGCTCTCCAATAAATAAATAAAATCTTAAAAAAAAAATCTTAACACCCAATGAAAATTTCATCCATGAATGAGAGAGAATAGACATTTTCTGGCAAAAAAAAAAGGTAGACTTGACATAGTTTTTCACACTGTATGTGTTAATGGACCAACTTTTTAAATTTCCAATCTGCTATCGACTGCTACTTTTATAAGGCTTGTGCCTTATGTGACTTGACACATGCATTCAGCAGCACCCCAAAGCACCGCTTCTGATGCCTGCTTAGACGCTCACTCTCATTTTCTGAGCCTACCCCATCAGAAACTGATGACAGACAGTCCCTGGACTTGTGCCTGTTTATAGCACTGGTCTATGGAGAAATAAAAAAGTATTTGATAACATTGAGCATCCATTCATGCTAAAATCTCTTAGGAAGCCGGGAATAAAAGGAACTTTCCTGAATTTGGTAAAGGGCAACTATATACAACAGCTACAGAAAATGTCATATTTGATAACAAAACATGAAAAAGATCGTCTTTGAGATCAGTAACAGTATAAGGATGTCGGCTAGCATCACTTCTGTTTAACATTGTACCGGAGCTCCTATCTGGGGCAGTATGGCCAGGAAAAGGAAAAAGACAGTGTAAACGTTGGAGAGGAAGAAAGGAAATTGTCATTGTTTATAGATGACGTATTTGTGTACATGGAAGATCCAGAAGAATCCACCACCATCTTATTGTAATTAGTAAGGTATTTCAACAATGTGGCTGGGTACAGAATTAAGATGCAAAGTAACAGTATGGCCCTGTATTAGCAATAACTATCCTGAAAGAAGAAAATACACATTGTAATAGCCAAAAAGAAGTACCTACGAAGAAATCTAACAAAAGTGTGCAAGACCTCTATGGAGTAAATTGTAATATTTTATTGAGGGATAGTAAAGAAGAGCTTAATAAATGTAGCGGTCTATCCATGGATTGGAAGAGTTAGTGTCATAAAATGTCAGATCTCCAAATTGATTTAGAGATCCAATGTAATCCCAACCAAAGTACTGAAAGATTTTTTTTAATGGTTGGGATTGACAAGCAGATTCTAAGGTTTATGTGGAAGTGCAATGGACAAGATGACTTAGACTGACTTAAAAGAAGAACGATGTGAAAGGATTTGCTTTATCATTTATCAAGATTTATTATAAAATTCTTGTAATTGATGCAGGACTAATCAAATGGACCAATGGGACAGAAGAGAGAGCCCTGAAAGAGACCAATGTACCATGTGGACACTTGACGTATGCCTTCAAGAAAAGGAAAAAGAGGACTGTAATAATGGTGCTGTGAAAATTGGATATTCATACTGCGAGATGAAACCAGACCCTTACCTCACCTTGTACCCCCAAAACTAACTCCAGATGGATCAGGGATCTAAATGTGTGGAGGTGGGGAAGGATTTCTTAAATAAGTTATAGAAATCTCTACTTCTAAAGGAAAAGATTGTCGCTTCCCATGACTTTAAGGTTAATAACTTCTGTTAAAAGAAACATAAAGAGTGTGCAAAGTCATGGAATGGAAAGTTATTTGCAACACATGTAGCTGACAAAGGACTAGTATCAAGAACGTATAAGGAACTCCTACAAATTATTGAAGAGACAGCCCAATTGTATTTATTTACTTATTTTTAAAAAAAGATTTTATTTAAAAAAATAAAAATAAAAGATTTTATTTATTTGAGAGAGAGAGAGAAAGAGAGAGAGACAGAGAGAGAGGGAGAATGAGTAAGGGGAGGGGCAGAGGGAGAAGCAGATTCCCTGTGGAGCAGGGAGCCCGATGCGGGACTCTACCCCAGGCCCCTGGGATCATGACCTGAGCTGAAGGCAGATGCTTAACTGACTGAGCCACCCAGGTGCATGAGTCAGCCCAATTTTTTAAAAAAGTAGTCAACAGATTTGAGCTGACACATCACAAAATAAGAAATTTCGATGTCCAATAAATGTCGGAATTACTCATCACTCATTAGTAATCAGAGAGGGGCAAATGAAAATCACATTGAGATTCCATTAAACACTCACCAAATTTTCAAAAATTAGTGTCCCAAAATACCAAGCACTGGGGAGAGAAGGGGCCAGTAGGAACTCCTAACGACCTCTTGTTGGGGGGTCTAAATCATCACATGTATTCTGAAAAGCTGTTTTTCCCCATTATCAATTACATTTACAGATAGACATACCCTGTGATTCGGGGTCACCCCCACTTGCCACGGTCACCAGAAGCAGTCTTGGGTTCCATCTGACATTCACGCTCACGGGGTGCAGTAGGGCTACATAACTTGGTACCAGGTTCACTTTGTAGGATGATGGAGGGCAGGAAACAGCAGCATCTTGGCACAACAGCGTCAAACACACGTTGCTGCTCAGCACCGCCAGCTGGGAGATACCCCGTGAGCGGGTGGGTATTGCCCACTTGGGCATAGGGAGGCTTCCTAGGGTCCAAGTCAAAGCCCCCACCGGGAGCATACTCAATTATAAGAAATACCCCACAGGGGCGCCTGGGTGGCTCAGTCAGTTGAGCATCTGGCTATTGATCTCAGGTCTTGATCTCAGGTCTTGATCTCAGGGTCATGAGTTCAAGCCCCTTGTTGGGCGTGGAGCCTACTTAAAAAAAGAATACCCCACGGAGAAACCAGGTTTCTGTTCCATCCTGGTCACGTAGGCCTATGAGATCTATGAGCCCACTCACCGTCCTTCCAGTCCAATGTAGTTCACCAATCAGGGGTCATTTTTATAATAAACACCGTTGCCTGGGAACGGAGCTGGCATTCCATATTTACCTTAACCCAGTATGTTTCCATGGAAACGGTGTTGGAAGAAAGTAAGCCCAAGTCACCTTCTCATAGAAAACAGGTTTAGATCTATTGTTAACTCTTCCTCCCCGCCCAGCAAGTCCACTTCTGAGCACAGGCTCTGGAACCAGGACTCATGCAAAGTTATGTTGAAAGAAGCATTATTCACATTAGCCCGCTCCAAACCAGAAGTAACCCAAATGTCCATCAGTATTTGAATGAAAACATAAGTTATGGTGTGTTTGTATCATGAAATAGTATGCAGTGATGAAAAATGAATGCATCACAATTACACACAGCCACAAGGGTGAATCTCACACCCATTTGAAGGAAGCAAGACATAAAACATAATTTTATTTTATTTACATAAAATGTTATGATTTTATTTACATGATTTTATTTACATAAAATTCAAAATCAGGCCAAACTAAACTTTTGTTTAGGGGTACATACATGAGTGATAAAACTATAAAGAAAAGGAAAAAAATGAATTTTGCTTGAGGAAGAGTGGTAAACGGAATAATGCCCCCCCCCCGCCCCCGCCCCAAGATGTCCACACTGTGATCTCGGAACCTGTGAGTATATTACTTTACGTGGCAAAAGAGACTCTGCAGATGTGATTAAGGATTTTGAGATGGGGAGGTGACCCTGGATTGTCCAGGTGGACCCAATATCATCACAAGTGTCCTTATACGGGTAAGGTGGGAGTGTCGGAATCGGAGATGATGATGTGATGACGGAGAGGGAAGATGTGAAGAGAAGCAGAGGTTGGAGTGGCCACGAGCTACGGAATGCATAAATCAAGGAATCCAGCTTCTAGAAATTGGAATTCATTCCGATGGAATGAATTCTCTCCTGGAGCTTCCAGAAGGAATGCAGTGAGAGTGCCACCACCACCACCCTGGCCGCAAACTCCTTCCTGGGGATCACATGCAGCATGGCAGCCTCCAGCCGCCAGAGCTTTGCATGGTCCGTGAGCATCTGGGCTTCATCTCGGTTTATTTGGTGCATCTGTTAGCAAGGTGTGTCCTAAGGTATCAGGAAAGCCAAAGAGAGGCTATTTTGGGGCTAGGGGAACACTATACATTTTTCCCATATAAATTAATGGTAATTCCTTCTTCACTGTACACCAGGTTGGCTTGTGAAGGGTCTCATAGGAATGCTCTACTTTCAGATAGTGGGGAAACCAATACTCTTGCCTTGGCTGTAGTGAACATATCCTAAGGTGACCCCATGTACTACCTGCCCCTTCAGTGGGGGCAGAACCCGTGACTTGCTTCTGGCCAAGAAAATACAGCCCACGTGAGGGGACACCCCTCCCTTCATTAGATGTGCTCTTAGACTGGCCCTTAGTAGACTGAAGAGAGGTGCTCTCTGGCTGGCCTTGAAGGTACAAGCTGCCATGCCACGGAGAAGACCACCTGGCAGGGGACCACGCGATGAGTCCCAGATGAGATCGCAGCCCTACAGCTCTGGGAGACCCTGTGCAGAGATCCAGCCGAGCTGTGCTGGACTCCTGACCCATGGAAACTTCGAGATCATAGATGGGCGTTGTTTTAAGCCACCAGGTTTGGGGTAATTTGTTTTGCAGAGAGAGAAAAATGTATACAGTGGCTAATTCCAAGCTACCAACAATTTGACTCATATAATTTCTGAAAATGGAACAATCAGCTAGCTTTCAAGAGCTGTCCCCGGGGTCCAGTCTTGTTTTGCTAACAGCTCTACTTTAAATAAACCAGTGTTTTCATCCTAACAACCTAGAGACCATTGGTGGTGGTGGTGGTGGGGGATACATAAATAGAAAAGAAAAAAAAAAAAAAAAGAAACTATTTCATTCTCCAAAACCACAATTACTTAACCTGTGGGGTGTTTATGCCTTTGGGTCTTGGAGTCAGATTGGACTCACTACTCTTACTCCATGCTGATTTCTGGGCAATACTTGGCTTTTCTTCCTTCCTTCCTCCCTCCCTTCTTTCTTTCTTTCTTTCTTTCTCTCCCTTTCTTTCTTTCTTTCTTTCTTTCTTTCTTTCTTTCTTTTTCTTTATTTCTTTCTTTCTTTCCCCCTCTCTCTTTCCTTTTCTTTCTTTCTCTTTCTTTCTTTCTTTCTTTCTTTCTTTCTTTCTTTCTTTCTTTCTTTCTTTCTTTCCTCTTTCTTTCTTTCTTTCTTTCTTTCTTCCTTCCTTCCTTCCTTCCTTCCTTCCTTCCTTCCTTCCTTCCTTAATTTGAAAATTTTACTGGGATAATTGTAGCTTCACATGCAATTGGAAGAAGTAATACAGAGAGATTCCTTGTACACGTTGGCAGTTTCTCCCATTGGTAACATTTTTGGATATTTGGGCTTTTATCACAGCAACGGCTAGAAACACAGTTTCACCAAGATGTGACTCATGGGAAGGAACATAGCGCCGCCTTGCGTTGAACCTGTGAACTGCTTTGAGCTTGTAGCTCCCGCCCTGTCTCCCTCAAGACTTAAGATATCCCCATGGTGCTCCCTTTGAATTTGCTGTGATGCCCTGGGGTGCCTGGGTGCATGTATTAGTTTTCTAGGGGATGCTGTAACTAGGTACCACAAACTCTGGGTGGCTGAAATGACAGGACTTTATTGTCCCACAGTTTTGGGGGCTGGGAGTCGAAGATGGAAGTGTTGGCAAGGTGGCGTTCTCCCTGTGTGCATGTCTGTGTCTGAATCTCCCCTTTGCATAAGGACACTGGTCATATTGGATCAGGGCCCATGCTAATGACCTCATCTTAACTTGATTATCTCTGTAAAGACCCTGTCTCCAAATAAGGCCACATTCTGAGGTACTGGGAATTAGGACTTTTAAACATATGAATTTGCAGTGGTGGTGGTGGTCATGGGTGGGTGGGGGGAACAGGACACAATCCAACCCACAACAGCACACAAATTGAGAAACACAGTTTTTTTTTTTTTAAGTTGGCTCCACATCCAGCGTAGAGCCCAACATAGGGCTTGAACTCACGACCCTGAGATCAAGACTTGAGCTGAGATCGCTTAACCAACTGAGCCACCCAGACACCTGGGAAACAGAGTCTTAAGCAATTCATGTATTCATTTGATCTGCATGTCTTATTAAGAACCTATTCTGTGTTAGGCACAGAAAAAAGACAAAAATCTTTCCTCGTGGAGCTTTCAGCTTAATTGGAGAGACGGCATGCCCCCAATAAGTAAAGATGAACACAGAAATGAGGACGGGTTGGAAGTGGTTTCACGCATAACCAGACCCAGGGAGTCTAATGGCGTCCGAGCTCATTCTCACCATTTCTCAGTCTCTCTCTCTTTTTTTTTTAAAGATTTTATTTATTTGACAGAGAGAGAGACAGCCAGTGAGAGAGGGAACACAAGCAGGGGGGTGGGAGAGGGAGAAGCAGGCTCCCAGCGGAGGAGCCTGATGTGGGGCTCGATCCCAGAACGCGGGGATCACGCCCTGAGTCGAAGGCAGACGCGTAACGACTGAGCCACCCAGGGGTGCCCATCTCTCAGTCTCTTGTCTCCACTTTGTCTACTGGCTTCATCCTCCCAGGACCCTCTGCGTTCTGGGGACTATGACCGACTATGACCGACTATGACTGCAGGAGTCCCATCCAGCTCATGCATTTCCCCCAAAATACCGGGAAGGGATTCAGTCTGGCTCAACTTGGGTCAGTCAACCCATCCACCTCTAGGACAAGTACCGTGATTGTCAGGACCTGGGTCATGTGGCTGGTAGGGTGGCTTGTGTTTGGAAGCCAGAAGCACATGGAAGGTTGGGCATCGTTAGCAGAAGAGGTAGAAGAAGGAGGGCATCATTAGAACAGATGGCTGGGGCCACAAGGATGGCAGATGGCAGCTACACTCAGCCACTCGCCCTCTCTTGGTGCCTCAGTCTCTCCCACATTCAGCCAACAAACAGGTATCCTCCTTTTTCCTCCAGATCCAGGAGTGGGAGACCCGGATCTTTACCCATAATAAGGATGTCAGGTCCCCAGGACTCATCCTGGATCAGAAAGTCAAGATCCGGCGAAGGATCAAGATCCTAGAAGACCAGTTGGACAGGGTGAGAGTCAGCCTCTTGGCTCTTTCCAGACCTGATCTCTGGGCGTTGGGGGGAAAACTGAGCATGGGGTCAAGTTCCAGAAACAATGGACCAGATTCCTGGAGGGATGCAGGCCTGAAATACTGGGCTCCTCGAGAAGGATCAGGAGACATGATCCTGGACGGATGAAGGGTTCCCAAGGAAAGGAGACTGATGCCTGGGTCCTTAGGGCGGTTGGGCAGTGCTCTCAGGGTCCCCAGATTGGGAATGGGCTTCACCTCTGACAAGTGTCCACTCCTTGGCTGAGTGTGGAAGAGGGAGGCAGGCCAGGCCTCAGATGGCCTTTTGTACACCCCGCCACACCCTCCTTCCAGGTCACGTGTCGCTTTGACAACCAGCTGGTGCGCAACGCGGCCCTGCGGGAGGAGCTGGATCTCCTGCGCATTGAGAGGAACCGCTATCTGAATGTGGACCGCAAACTTCAGAAGGTCAGTGGCCCTAAAACCCAGGACCCCTTGGCCCAGCTGGGGTAGGGGAAAGGATGCAAGAGTTACCCCTTCAACTCCATCACTGTGGCCTCAAGTATGGAATCTGCCGGAGTCATAGGTTTACTTGAGTCCAGAGGCAATGGAGACCTCGAGAATGTTCCAGAATGCCTCTAACAAAGAAAGCAGCCTCATTTAGACTTGCAGAAGCCAGAGATGTCATTTTGAATATCATCAGCCAGGGCAATCAATGAGCAAGCAAGACCGTTTACATTCTGTGGGTATCTCTGTAACCTTTGATGTCCCTTGAGGACATTTCCTTTCCCCTCCACCTTCCCTTCCCTGAAAGAATAGTATAGAGAAGTCTAGCTTTCACCAAGATTGATAATTTGCCATATTTACACACACACTCTCTCTCTCTAATTACTATTTTTACTGAAAATAATTTATTATTACAGTTGCTGAACTATTTGAGAGTACACTGCGGACATTAAGCCCCTAAGAACGTCAGTGTGTATGTCCTGAGAATGAGACCATTTTCTTACAGAAACACAGGGCGGTTATCCAAGTCAGGAATGTCAATGTTATTACAATTCAAAATAGTCCTTGTTTAAAGTTTTCCGATGGTCCCAATGACGTCCTTTATAGCTAATTTGATTTTCCTGCTCCAGGCTCCAAGCCAGGGTCCCACACTGCATTTAGTTGTCCACGGCTCTGTTCTGGAACCATCCCTCAGCCCTGCTTTGTCGTCATGACTTTGACATTTTGGAAGCCAGTTGTGTTGTACAAAAGCCCCTCAACATGGGTGTGTCTGATCTTTCTTCACGATGAGATTCGTGTTGCGCATTTTGGGCGGAATATCACAGATGGTGTGATGTTGCGATGTTGTGATGTCATGATGTTGTGATGTTGTGTCCTGGGTGTGCGTATGTAGGAGACACACGATGGCAGTTGGTCTCTTAACTGGTGATGTTGACGTTGACCCCTTGGTCAGCCTCGTTTCTCCAGTAGAGTTTTCCCTTTGTGAGGAGTAAGTGGAGATTCTCGGAGACCAGGTAAATATCTTGTTCCCTGACACGTGTCCACTCGGTTGTTTGGGCATCCATGAATGATTCTTGCCTGGATGATTATTCTATCACAATGGCTGCCAAATGGTGATTTTTTTCTTCTACCTCTATCGTTCCTCCTACATTTGTCAGAGAGCATTTTACTTAAGGAAGAGCTTCTCCTCCTCCCCTGTGTATTTGCGTGTTATCAGTGAGCATTTGTGGATTCTCACTTTACTCCATGGCCGTCATTGTTCATGATGACGTTCAACTTGTCCCAGGTAAGGGAGGCAAGTTAGTGGGAGCTAGTGGGAGCCCTTCAAGCTGGCTTCTGTGTGCTTTTCATGTGCCCCTGGTTGTTGCTTATTTTTTTTTTTTTAAGATTATTGAATTGAGTGGCGCCTGGGTGGCTCAGTCGTTAAGCGTCTGCCTTCGGCTCAGGGCGTGGTCCCAGGGTCCTGGGATCGAGCCCCACATTGGGCTCCCTGCTCCGTTGGGAGCCTGCTTCTTCCTCTCCCACTCCCCCTGCTCATGTTCCCTCTCTCGCTGGCTGTCTCTCTCTCTCTGTCAAATAAATAAATAAAATCTTTTTTAAAAAGATTATTTATTTAAGAGAGAGAGAGAGAGCGTGAGTGCTCACACGAGTTGGGGGGGAGGAGCAGAGGGAGAGAGAGAGAAGCAGGCTCCCCACTGAGCAGGGAGCCAGACGCTGGGCTCAATGCCAGAACCCAGAGATCATGACCTGAGCCGAAGGCAGGTGCTTAACCGAGCCACACAGGCGCCCCTGAATATGTGAACCTTGAAGAGGGGTTCCCAAACCAAAAGTACTCCAAAAGGTCTTCCAGGGAAACCCCATTTCCTCTTCATCTCTTCCACTTCGTTCCTTGTGTATGTGTTCATATACATACGTAGATGAATGACTGTATGTGTACACACTTTATTTGTGCATATATGTACACCGGATGTATACTTAGATATACACGTGTACATATATGTACACATACGCATATACATGTATATATACATATACATACACACATTATATATGTGTGTAAATATATATATAATTTCCTCCCTTCTTTCTCCCGAAAGAACCCTTTTGAGCCATAATACTGCAAAGACATTCCAAAGACATTTCTTTGGAACTAGAAAACAGGTTCGTGAGGTCACCATTATGAAAGTCATGCAAATTTCTGAGCCTGACCACAAAGTTGGGTTGGTGCTCATAGGAATGTTCTGGGATGAGGGTTCCGCCGGGATAAGCCCTCTGAGCCGCGTTTCCACTCCTCAGTTTCCTTTCCCTGTACTCGGTACCTCTTTCAGATCCCTCTCCCCGGCGGCCGCTAATGAGGACGGTCCCCCCATCTGGATGGTGCAGGAGTCCCCGTTCTCGTAGGGGAGCCGCGGGGGCCTAAGAAAAGCCCTCCGGTAAGGAGGCTGTAGGAAGGACGTTGGTTTTGTTCTCTCACAGGAAGTCGAGCTTCTGCGAAACACGGTCAGCTCCCTGATGGTCTCCTCGGCAGCGGCCTACACCGTCAGGTAGGGCCCCGCCCAGGCCTCCTGGGACACGCAGAGCTCACGCGGTAGGCACCTTGCCCTAAGGCTTGGGCGGGAGGGGTCAGAACTCCGGAGATAGACTGTCATAACCTATTATTGTTTTATGAGGTGCCCTTCTCCCTCCTCCACTGACTTCCCAATTCCTCCGGCAAGGTCCCACTTGTGGCATGTGTGGATTACCCTCTTTGGCCCCATCGCACATAGCACACGGGGTGCGGAGAGAATGAATCAGGGTGGTGCACGCGGCCTCGTGGGTGCAGGAGCCAGGGGCTGGGGAAGCATCGGGGCCTGAGAGGAATTAGACTGTTGCTTATCAGTATTGGCTGAAAGGGACGGAGATCCTCTCAGGCCACCTTCAGATGGAGTTGCGTGTGTGGGGTCTGAAGCCCAGGCTGTTGTGCTATTGGCCCGTCTCTGTCACAGGGGCTGCCAGGAGCTCCCTGCTCTCTCTCCCTCCAGCTCAGCTCCTGTCTGAGTTTCAGCCCTGTTCTCTTACTTCCAGTGGCTTCCTACATCCCAGTCCTAGTCGTCCTACTCGCTAGCTTCTTTCTACCTCCTGACTTCTGCTTACTCATGGCGCATGATTCCTCAGGACATCGTGAGAGCCCAAATCTACCAGACAGTTGCTGTGACTTTTCCTCCCCTTTCCTCCCCTTTCCTCCCCTCCCTTCTCCTCTCCTTTCCTTTTCTTTCCCTTCCTTTCCTCTTTCTTTCCTTGCTAAGATGCATGTAACAAAATTCACCATGTTGAAATGTACAGTTCAGTGGCATTCAGGACACTTGCTTCTATCTGGGTCCAAAGCACTCTCATCACCCCAAAAGGAAGCCGGTACCCAATACGCAGTCACTCTGTCTTCCCCAGTTCCCTGGAAACCACTGCTCTCCTGCCTGCGTCTACCGACTTCCGTGCTCCGTGCATCTCATGGCAGCGGAACCATACAGCATGTGACTTGGAGTCTGGCTTGTTTCGCTGAATATAACGCTTTCGGGGTTCACCCACGGTGTAGCCTGGATCAGTACTTCCTTCCTTCTTGTGGCCGATTCTGCAGTTTCTTGCCTTTGGTCCGTCACGACCCCTTCAGAGCCCCGACTGCCTATCGTGGCTTCTGCTCACACATGGCTTTGGCTTCCTCGGAACTTGACCTTCAGAATATGACCTTCTATGGCTTCTCTCCGCGCGTCCCCCTAGCTACAGCTCCCTGCTCTTCGACATTCTTAGCCGTTCCCAATTTGGTTTCTGGAGAGAGAACTCGAGGGGCCCAGCTCCTCTCTTCTGCCAAGTGCCACGCGTGGTGGCCTGTGTGCACGGTGGGAGTCTCCGCGGACGCTCTTCCAGCTGATGGCGGCGGGTGGTGCAGCTGGGAACAGGGACAGGGTGGTCTCAGCTAGAAGGCCCCGGGCAGGTAGCCTGTGGACACTCCCCGTCAGATCAGCCAGCCAGCGTCTCCAGCGCCTCCTTGTTGGATGACCCGGGGCAGGTCACGTCCCCTCTCTGAGCCTGTTTCCTCCACTGTGACATGACCGTAATAATGGCAGGGCCCGCCTCTCAGGAAGTGGGGGCCCCTCTTCCCTGCCCCTCGGTTGGCATGGAGCCCAAGGCACAGAAAGAACTGTGAGTCCTAATCCCTGAAGGGCAGTCACCAGCACCTGGACGTGGCACCGGGGCTGGGCTGGTGGGTGCCAGGGGAGGCTTCCTCCCCAGGAGGACTGATATGCGTAGGTCTGAAAGGAATTTGAACAGAACAAGACGCTGGTGCTCTGGGTGGAGGCCCAGGAGTGAAGGTGGGAACTAGAATGGTCCATGGGCAGGGACCTGAGGACACTGGCCTGCTATTCTCCCAACATAATGACCCTCTGACCTTTGACTCTGTGACCTGGGAAATAGGTTTGAGACCCTCAGAATTTACAGTGGGCTGTGCTGTGTTCAAAAGCTTAAAAGCCACATTCTCAGACAGGCAGGCCGGAAGGGGCTCAATGATGGAGGCTTCTAGAGCGTCTCTGATACCCCAACAGGGTGTGCGCGTCAGTGCTGGTGATGTCATCCGCCTGGCCAACATGACGCCCTGAATGGTCAAGCCTCTTATATTTCCAACCGCATGACCCCCAAACTCCAGCACAATCATTACCTTATCACCTGGGCCTACCCCTTCCGGGCCTGAGTATAATCTCTGAGTGTGTCCTCCTCGCCATCCTGCCTCCTGTTCCATGGCTCCCACGGTCACCCTGTGCGTGCACGCAGCAATGCCCCATCAGTCCCTTCCATGGCCCAGCACACACACACACACACACACACACACACACACACAC
>NW_024424341.1:56376979-56378091 GCF_017311325.1 Ursus maritimus | reverse complement strand
GGGCTCGGGGTCTCCGGACGCGGAGCGGGCGGGGCGCGCGCGGCCTTGGCTCAGGCTGCCCAGGCCCCTCTGCGCCCCTGGCCGCCGCGGGCGCCGACCTCAGCGCCCCTCCTCCCCCAGCCCGGGAGGTGGCCGAGGGCCTCCGGAGGACTTCCCAGGAGAAGCTGGTGATGCGCTGCGAGGACGCCATGAACAAGCTGTCCCAGCTGACTGGGGAGCGCGACCCGGACCTGCTGGTGGAGAAGTACCTGGAGAGTGAGTACTGGCCGCGCCGGCGGGGGGAGGGAGGAGGTCCAGGTGCGGGGGCCCCCCAGCAACACCCCCCCCCCTCATTAGGCGCAGGCTGAGCTTTGTCACGGTCACCGAGGGCCACCTCTTGGGCCCTGGGGACTCGGGCACCTGCGCTGCAGACTCGGGCGTCTGGCGCCCTTCTCGCCCCTCTCCCGGCCGCCCTGCCTCTGCCTCTCTTGCGCTGTCCCCAGTCTCTCTCCCTGCCCGTCTAGAGCCTTCTGAGCCCTTTCTCCTGTGTGAGTCTCCCTCTGGCCTGCATCTCTCAGTCCCCTCCGTGCGTCTTCATGTCCGTTTGTTTCTGGCTGTGTATGTCTCCCCGCCCCTATCTCCCCCTTCCTCCCCATTCCGGGCCTCCCGGTCTCTCTCCAGATCTTCCCTCAACCTCTGTGTTTCTCCCTCCGGGTGCTTGTTGCTGTCCTCTCCCGGGTCGCTCTTTCCCTACCTCCGCTGTTTTCTCGCCCTCTCTTCTCTCTTCCTCTGTGTGTCTGTGTCTCGAAGTATTTCTGGGTCTCTCTTGACTTCGTCCCTGTCTCTTTCTCTTACTCTGATTTGTTCCGATTTCCTCTGTGTCCCCCTGGCTTTCTGTGCCTCTACCTCTCCGTCTCCGTCTCTCTCTGACTCTGCGCGCTTGTGTCTGTTGTCTGTCTCGATATCTCTCTTTCCGTGTCGTGTGTGTCCCTCTGTCGCCGGCTCTCTGACCCGCCTCTCCCGCCTCTCTCCAGTGGAGGAGCGCAACTTCGCGGAGTTCACCTTCATCAACGAGCAGAACTCGGAGCTGGAGCATCTGCAGGAGGAGATCAAGGAGGTGAGTGAGGCCCCCC
>NW_024424341.1:56362625-56376969 GCF_017311325.1 Ursus maritimus | reverse complement strand
AGCAAGATGGGCTTGCTGCGGGAGCGGGCGGAGAAGGAGGTGGCCCAGAACGACGCGGAGGTGCAGACCCTGCAGCGGCAGATCGCGCACCTGGAGCAGCTGCACCGCTTCCTCAAGCTCAAGAACAACGACCGGCAGCCGGACCCCGCCGTCGTGGAGAAGCGCGAGAAACGCGGTGAGGCCCCGGCCGCCGCCTCCGCAGCCCGCGAGGCCGCCAGCGCGCGGGGCTCGGGGTCTCCGGACGCGGAGCGGGCGGGGCGCGCGCGGCCTTGGCTCAGGCTGCCCAGGCCCCTCTGCGCCCCTGGCCGCCGCGGGCGCCGACCTCAGCGCCCCTCCTCCCCCAGCCCGGGAGGTGGCCGAGGGCCTCCGGAGGACTTCCCAGGAGAAGCTGGTGATGCGCTGCGAGGACGCCATGAACAAGCTGTCCCAGCTGACTGGGGAGCGCGACCCGGACCTGCTGGTGGAGAAGTACCTGGAGAGTGAGTACTGGCCGCGCCGGCGGGGGGAGGGAGGAGGTCCAGGTGCGGGGGCCCCCCAGCAACACCCCCCCCCCTCATTAGGCGCAGGCTGAGCTTTGTCACGGTCACCGAGGGCCACCTCTTGGGCCCTGGGGACTCGGGCACCTGCGCTGCAGACTCGGGCGTCTGGCGCCCTTCTCGCCCCTCTCCCGGCCGCCCTGCCTCTGCCTCTCTTGCGCTGTCCCCAGTCTCTCTCCCTGCCCGTCTAGAGCCTTCTGAGCCCTTTCTCCTGTGTGAGTCTCCCTCTGGCCTGCATCTCTCAGTCCCCTCCGTGCGTCTTCATGTCCGTTTGTTTCTGGCTGTGTATGTCTCCCCGCCCCTATCTCCCCCTTCCTCCCCATTCCGGGCCTCCCGGTCTCTCTCCAGATCTTCCCTCAACCTCTGTGTTTCTCCCTCCGGGTGCTTGTTGCTGTCCTCTCCCGGGTCGCTCTTTCCCTACCTCCGCTGTTTTCTCGCCCTCTCTTCTCTCTTCCTCTGTGTGTCTGTGTCTCGAAGTATTTCTGGGTCTCTCTTGACTTCGTCCCTGTCTCTTTCTCTTACTCTGATTTGTTCCGATTTCCTCTGTGTCCCCCTGGCTTTCTGTGCCTCTACCTCTCCGTCTCCGTCTCTCTCTGACTCTGCGCGCTTGTGTCTGTTGTCTGTCTCGATATCTCTCTTTCCGTGTCGTGTGTGTCCCTCTGTCGCCGGCTCTCTGACCCGCCTCTCCCGCCTCTCTCCAGTGGAGGAGCGCAACTTCGCGGAGTTCACCTTCATCAACGAGCAGAACTCGGAGCTGGAGCATCTGCAGGAGGAGATCAAGGAGGTGAGTGAGGCCCCCCTCCCCCTCCCCCTCCGCTCCCCGGTCCCCCATCTCCTCTGCCCACCGCCGCCCCCCTCCCCGAGCTGCCCCGGGCAATGGGCACGTGCTCCGCTCGGCAGATGCAGGAGGCCTTGGCGAGCACGCGCACCAGCGAGGATAAAGTGCGCGCGCAGCAAGAGCAGCAGCGGAAGGACTTGCAGCAGCGCACGGACGAGGTGCACGCCGAGGCCGTCCGGGTGGAGGCCAGCTTCCGTGACCTCCGGCGGCAGCTGGAGGAGCTAAAGGCCGGTGAGCGCCTGGCCCAAATTTTTCATGTGGGAGGATGCCATGAGCCACCCGGAGGGCTCAGCCGGGCCGGCCACGAGGAGACGTTCCACAGCGTCTTCGTGCGCTGGCTTGTCTGTCCATCCCGTATCCATCCGTCCGTCCGTCCGTCCTGCTTTCCGGTGTAGAGCGCTCAAGAGTCAGGCTGCCCTGGGTTTGAAGCCAGCTCCATCGTTTGGGAAGCTTGGTGTGTGGTTTCCCGGGCCTGAGCCCCCCTGGCAACAGGATGGCCGTGCTACCTGGTGGGTGGTGGTGAGAAGCAGATGGGCCGGCCGTCGTGGGGAAGCTGAGAAGGTGTCCTGGGCCAGCAAGCAGAGGAGCCACCGTGGGGTCACACTAGGAGCTCCCCTAGCTCCAGAGCCTCCTTTTCTCTGTCCTGATATGACCATGACCGTGCGGGACCGCACCACGCCTGGTGCTAAGTGAGAAGGCCCCCCAGGGCAGGGGTGGGAGGAGACCAGCAGGGGTGCTGGGTACTCGCCACCATCCCAGGGCTTAGGACGGAGGGCCCTCAGGCACTGTGGGAGCCTCAACTCTGCCGGAATCGGCTGGGCCCAGCACAGAATGAAAAGGTAGGGCGCTTTGTTAAACATGATGAGGACAGCAGAGGACCAAGCCCAAGGTGGGGCCCCCTGAATGCGGGCGCCCTGAGCCCCTGCACCTGCCGCTTGCTGAAGCCGGCTCTGCTGGGGCGGCTGCAGGCTCCCTGGAAGCGGTGATGCTTGAGGCTGATTTTGGAGGATGAGGATTTAACTGAACAGTTGGGGGTGGGGGTGCCCCCAGCAGGTGGGGCCGAGGCCTGGAGATACTTGTAGGAATGTAGGCTCTTTGTGTGGAGAAGGGGTGCAAGGGTGTGAGTGGGAGGTGGAGGGGGGCGGATTCTGAAGAGGTGCCAGGCTGGGGCACTGGGGAGCCATGGGAGGGCTGTGAGCAGGAGAGGCCATGGACAGAGAGGTTGGAGGAGGAGGATGGAGAGGAGGGGACGGGCCCAAAGGTATCAGACCGACAGGCAGTGTGGGGGGTGTCGGGGTCCGCACAGGGTCTGGCCTGGCGGGGGTACTTGGGAAAAGGAGTGGGTTTGGGGATGCCCCCGAGCTCAATGTTCAGGGAGGGACCCCAGCAGGAAACTATATAGGAGTTGGGAGCTCAGGTGGAGGCAGCTCGGGGACAAGTGGAGACTCAGTGCCGTGGGCGGCGGATTTGTGTCAAGGTGCCTTCTAATGTCACCAACAGTAGCCAGTTCCCCTGAGACAGTAACCAGATACAAGTGGGCCACGCACGGGCCAACTGTGAGAGCCGAGGGTGGTTCATGGCAGTGGCTGGTGGGCCAGCCAAGGCCACGGCTAATCCGGTCGGGTGCAGGTGGGGGCCAATATTAAAAAAAAACAAAGAAGGCAACCTTGGTGGCACATGGCTGTCCTCCGACCTCTCCCGTGGAGCACCCATGTGAATGCTTCTCTGGGGGAGATGGGGCGGTGCGGGGTTGCTGGGTGAGAGGGAAGTCGGGTGTTTCTGACGGAGGTGTGAGAAGTCCTTGAAAGTTAATGGTGCCTTTGTCAGCTTTCCCGTTGACCTCCCTCACCTTCTGCCTTCTGTGGTTCTGGGCCCCGTGGCCAGGCCCACGGCCACGCTCTCCTGCTGCCTGGCTGTCGGAGGGGGAAGCCTCCGAGGGCAGGAGAGGGCGGGCCCCCAGCGGGCGCTGAGTCTGTGACAGCCTGTCCCCCCCAACCTCAGACATCCAGAAGCTCTTCACCAGGGCCCGGTGTGACAACACCGTCATCAAGGACCTCCTGGGGGTCAAGACCCGCATGCGAGACCGGGACATCGGCCTCTTCCTGGGCCTCATCGAGAAGCGGCTGGTGGACCTTCTGTCTGTGCAGGCCTACCTAGATTTTCAGGTGGAGATGCAGGGGGCTCGGGGGCGGGGGCGGGACAGGGAGCCCGAATCTCAGATGCCGGGGCCTTGGGGATGAGCTGACCACTGGTTTATCCACCCTCCAGAACTATAGCTCCTCCAGCTTGGGTAACGCTGCCCTCCTGGTTCTGGGCCAGAGCCCTGAGGACCTTCCGAAGAAGGTGGCCCTGCCTCAGCTCCCGGACAACCAGTGAGGCACAGGGCGGGTGGCAGGAGCAGGGGAAGGACATTCCACGGGGGCTGAGGGGACAGTGAATGGGATGGAGGGTTTTGGGGGGGCTCTTGGATACCAGAAGGTGAGTGTGGCTCTGTGGAGAGTAGAAGGTAGGAGTGGGTGCGTTGGGGGGACCAGAAGGAGTCCGGGCTGCAGAGAACGGAACTGGGCCCGAGTAGACCAGAAAGCCGAAGGGCACTCAGGCTGGCCAGGGCCTGGCTAACGGTCTCTGGGTCTAGCAACGAGGAGCCATCGGCCCGTTGTGGCCACGAGTGTCCTCCCTTCCTGCCTTCCCCCCACTTTAGAGAGGACACCCCAGGCTTTGAGGCCAAAGACGACTTTCCAATGAGCGCGGAAGAGCTGCGGAGCCAAGTGAAAAAACTGGTGAGGATGGGGGCCCCGCGGGGTTGGGGCAGGCCCTTTCCTGGGACCCTAACTCGCCTGCCCCACAGCTGGAGGCGCGGGAGCAGGCGCGGGAGCAGCAGCTGAGGGAGCTGGCTGAGGCCGTGAGGAAGGTCGATAGCACCCCGAGCGTACCCAGCCTCTCCAGTACCCAGAGGGTCGCCTCAGGCTCACCCGCTGTGGTCGCCAAGAGCCCCAGTATCATCCCTGGGTCCATCCTGAGCCAGAGGACGAGTGGCATCCTGACATCCAGTGCAGGCCGTGCCACCGGCTCCAACGTCGGCCGTGTCACCTTTGGTGACCCCAGCTCCAGCGTAGGCCACGTGACCTTCGGTTCCACCAGCGCCATGGGAGCACCGCTCTCCAGCCGGGGCTCCACGGGGGGCCGTGTGACCTTCAGGACCCCCAGCTCTAGTAGCTACCTGGGGTCCACCGGATACGTAGGGTCCAGCGGTGTCCAGGAAAGCCGCACAGGTGCGGAGAGCAGAGGCACCGGGTCAGAGTCGAGTGGAGGCCTCGGGTCCAGCAGAGGCCAAGCCTCGAGCCCTGGCCCCACCTCCAGCACCGACCCGGGCTCCATCACCAGCAAAGACTAGGGCGCCCAGCCTGCCCGTGGCTGCTTGCTAGCCTTCTCGGCATCTCTGCCTCAATTTCCCCGCATAAGTCTGCACCCGCCCTGCATCTGCCCTGCACCGTGACCGTCTGTTTCCATCCACTCCTCACCATGTCCTCAGCTCTGTCTCCTGCTCCCTTTCCGTTCCAAACCCTCCTTTCCCTTCCTGTCTTCTAATTTCCTCTTCTCCCAGCTTTCCATTTAGTGTGTCTCTGTCCTGGATTCGTATCTCTCTCCCCAGCACTGCCCTAACTCTTCCGGTTGTCCCCCCGCCCCACCACGTCCTGTTTCACCTTCTGCACCTCTAATCCCCTCTCCTGCATCCATCTTCCAGGCTCTCCTTGTACCTCACGTCCCTGTCTCTGTAGCTCCTCCTTCCTCGCCCTCCCCAGGAGCTCCCAGTACTGAGCATTGGGGGAAGAGTTGGAGCAATGATGTCAGGGTCGGCCTGAACTGTGACCGTAGGAAATAAAGGTCAGAGCCTGACTTTTACCCCAGCCTGGTTGCAAGTGTATATGTGAGAGCAAGCTTGAGATGTGTCTGTTTCCTCTACCTCCAGCCCGGAAATTCATGACCTTGTCTCTAGTCCCTGCTATTCATTCATTCATTCATTCATTCATTCATGCATGCATGCATGCATGCATTCATTTAAGATTCATTTACTTATTTTAGAGAGACAGAGAAAGAGAGAGAGCGAGTGGGGGGAGGGACAGAGAATCTTCGAGCAGACTCCCCGCTGTGCAGGGAGCCCGCGGCAGGGCTGGGCGACCCATGAGATCATGATCTGAGCTGAAACCAAGAGTCAGACGCTCAACTGACTGAGCCACCCAGGCGCCCCCTTTTTTTTTTTTTTTTTTTTTTGAGACCACTACATGCCAGGCTTTACTGAAAACTAGGATGTATCAGTCAGGATAGGCTGGGTGATGCTAGAGTAACAAAGAAGCCCAGGACCTCAGTGGCCTCGTGAAGCAAAGGTTGATTACTCGCCAGTGTTACCGGTCTTTTGTGGGTCACCTTGGGGCTCTGCTCCACATCATCTTTGTGACCCAGGCCGAGGGAAGAGCATCTCTCCGGAGCGTTGCCAGTTCTTTGGCACCGTCAAGAGAGACAAAGCGGCAAAGCTGAAGTGGGTCTCGCAGCCTCTGCCCGGATATGACGCACGTCACTTTCACGCGCATCTGTTGGCTCGAGCAGGTCATTCGACAATGAGTAACTTCAAAAGGGAGAGGTGGTGGGAAGTGCAGTCCGTCCCTGTGCCTGGAAGGAGAGAGGGGGTCACAGAGATGAAGCAGACTGTCCTCTCCCCGCTGTGGGGTGGTATGGGAGGGACGGGGGTTAGAACACCGTGGGTCCCTCTTTCCCGTCCTGCCGATGCCCTGTCTGAATTTAATCTGACCAAATCCAGACAAATACTCCATCATCCACCTTCCCAATCAAGGAAGGTAATGCTCTGGGCCTCGCTCATTGTCCGTAAAATAGGTGGATAATAGTACGCACCTCAAAGACTTGTGCGAAGAGATGAACTGGTCCATGTAAAGCCTTAGAAACAGTATCCAGCACAGAATATAATGCTCGAAACTATCTGAGATCATGTGTATGACGGTCCATGAAGGCAGAAATTGACATAGTGCTTCTCACTCGTTCGGATTACCCAGTCTTCCTCTCTCCTCACCTGGCCCTGTCATCTGGGGAGGCCTCCCCATCGGTACTGGCTTTTCAGGAAAGAGAATGAAACCAAAAGCAAAAACCTTGACTTGTAGTGCCTACCCAATTCCAAACCTTTTTAAAATGGAAGTTGCCTTAAAATTTTTGCCAGCAAAAAGGCTCTGTTGCCAGCGAACAAAGCTAATGCCTCAACAATTTGAAACCTTCAACAACAAAAAGAACGGAAAAAACCAAAAACGGTCTCCTTGGTACCAGTACAAAAGCCTGATCTAAAAAGAAGGCACTTTATATCTTTTTAAGAATTTATTTTTATTTATTTGAGAGAGAGCGAGAGATATCACAGAGGAGAGGGAGAAGCCGACTCCCCGCTGAGCAGAGAGCCGAGCGCGGGATCCTGACCTGAGCCAAAGGCAGACGTTAAACGACTGAGCCCCCAGGCTCCCCAGGAAGGCACTTTAAATAGCAGGAGGATAGTCTCAAGATAAACCAGGATGTGCTCTTGGCCAAGCGGACCCCAAATGGACTGGCTGGTCTTACCCTCTGGACCCCAACCCACGGTGCATAAGCTAGTTGTGATCGCAGCCTTCCAGAACTTTCTAGTGGGATATCATGACCTCTGACCTCCAGGAGATCAACCAGGTCCCCTTAAGTGGACAGTGCTTGACCTCCCTGGCTTGACCCTTAAAAAAAAAAAACAAATCACGGTGCGCCTGGGTGGCTCAGTCGTTAAGCGTCTGCTTTCGGCTCAGGGCGTGATCCCAGCGTTCTGGGATCGAGCCTCACATCAGGCTCCTCCGCTGGGAGCCTGCTTCTTCCTCTCCCACTCCCCCTGCTTGTGTTCCCTCTCTTGCTGGCTGTATCTATTTCTGTCAAATGAATAAATAAAATCTTAAAAAACAAATCTGAAGATGGGGATTAAAATATGCTAATGCAGGAAGACCCCATTTTTGCTCCTTTGCTAGATCACAGAGGTTTTAAGGAACTTTTCACTGCAGAGGGTTATCTTGGAGCAGGGTCCTGAGCCGGAAAGGAAGGTGTGGCTTCCCACCTTATATGAAAGCTCTAAATGCCCTCCACATGGGCAGGGAGTCGGGGAATCATGTTGGGGTACATCAGAGTTTGGCCTTGGCTTCAGTAATTGTCCAAAATGTGCCGATCAGTGTTGGCTTTGGTCTTGCCTCGAAGCATGAATTACCACCTGCGTATTTCAGTGGGATACCCCTGAACTTGTGGGTCTCAGTGATGTTGCAGTCACGCAGGTTACTGTCACACACACACACACACACCCACACACACACCATCACAGGGTCAATTATAGGAGCAAAACACTTTAATCGGACTTCTTAACTTTCATGCGTGCACTTTCCAATACGGGTAATGTGGAACGACAAATTGTGTGTTCTCTACCGGTGACGTTCTATCAGCCCACAGAGGTATAAATGCATATTTTCACCGCAAGACTAAGAGGCTGGTGGTACCAGTCATTCTTTTGTTGTACAAGTGATGAATTCTCGATACAGAATTTTAGGTACAAAATTTATGAAGAAATCCCTAACAGAAGCACGCACATTTAAACAGTAAGGGAGTATGTTTGCTAGAAGACTCTAGGAAGGATATTACTTCCTTTTTGAATCAACAAACGTTTATAAAAATTTAAAAGACGAGGGGTGCCTGGGTGGCTCAGTCGTTAAGCATCTGCCTTCGCCTCAGGGCGTGACCCTGGCGTTCTGGGATCAAGCCCCACATCAGGCTCCTCCGCTGGGAGCCTGCTTCTTCCTCTCCCACTCCCCCTGCCCGTGTTCCCTCTCTCGCTGGCTGTCTCTCTCTCTGTCTTAAAAAATCTTAAAAAAAAATCTTAAAAAAAAAATTTAAAAGACGAGAGGTGCCTGGGTGGTTCCCTCTGCAGAGGGGCCACGCTTAATCTCAGGGTTGGGAGTTCAAGTCCCACATTAGGCTTGGAGCCTACCTAAAAAAAAAAGAGTATATGAGAAAATTAGAACAACGGAAATTAGGTTCTCTCTTGATTCAGACCTTTGTAGTTTATTTTGGTGTGCCTTTCAGACTAAAACAAATTGCCCGTTTGGAATTAACAAGCTTCACGGTGAGCCTGTGTGTTTCTAGGCAGCCAGCAGGGGTCGCCACCTCCCACGCTCAGCCATCCCGGACGTTAGTCGTATGAGGTCCGGGTACCATGTAATTCCACGTGGGCTCACTAGTTTTATTTGTAAAATAATTAATCCATCCGAGTCATGGGATTTAATTTTCCATCATGCATATGGGAAAAGAGGAAAAGGCTATTGATCTCCTGATCTGATGAGAAAGCTTACTCGGATTTGTAGCCTACATGCAGGACGTCAGCCAGGCAGCAAATGGAAGACAACCCATCCGGTGAACACCTTCCAGAGCGAACGGTCACCGGACATGACCACAATTTCTATAGTTTTTGGCATCCCAGGAAACCCTGTTGAAGTTGCTTCTGAGTAATATTAATAAGGAACAGAGCCCGTTGGAGGGAGTTAGTAATTTCCACAATCTCTCTAGTGCACCGGACAAAATTAATATTCTCGTAAAGGTTGTCTTCTTCACACCTTATCAACTCAGATCCTCTGAATTAACTTTATGATAAAGAACACTATTTCTTTCCTTACAATTGCAGGGGAGAGGGACATCTCTCTCCCTCCCCGTTACTTTGACAAATCTTAATTGAGTCCGTACTATGTGCCATAATTGTACTAGCTTCCGGGGATAGAACAGGGCACAAGAAATGTAAAAACTGGTATTTCAGGAAGGAAATGGAAAGAGCAGCTCTCCTGGCTTCTGGAAGTGAAGCTGCCATTCCCGCGCTCACCTTTGGGACCCAGAGAGTCTCATCTTGGTGTGGAGCAGAGTCGTGACCACCTGTCCTACCTATTGTCCACAATGACTTCCTCCTCTCTCTTTCTGAAGACAGGAGAGTGAGCACAGTGACCCCAGTGACCTCAGCAGCCCCTCCTCCCAACCCCCTCAAGGGTCCTAGACCTACACTGAGCAGACCCTCCTCCGCCTTCCCCTGGTCCAGGGCTGGGCTCGCTGTTTACAGACGGTCACCGTGAGCCCAGAATACACCCGAGGCCACTGACAGAGAAGCCAGAGACTCAAACCGGGAATGCTCTGGGTTCCCAAGAAGGCAGCTCTGCCCTCGATGTCACAGTCACATCCCCTTTGGCCCTGGGTGGGGAGAGGGACGGAGAATGCAGGCTCGCTGGACCAAGGCTGTAGCTAGGAGACAACGGGGGGCTTCCCGATCCCTGCTTTCAAGGTGGTGGTGGTGACATTGGCAACCGTGGTGACGATGAGTGTCAGGGTGGGGTTGGTGGGGGTGAGGGAAGGTGGCGACGTGGTTGACAGCAGGGACGATGGTCATGCTGGTGACGCTGCTGGCGTCAGAAGGGGATGTGGTGATGGTGGTGGAAATGCTAGTGCTTGTCACCTCCACGAAGACTGCGCCATCTTGGATTCACTCTGTTCCATATGGAGACTCACATATTTAAGCGTGAACTCTGGAATGTCATTAATCTACATGACACAGTATAAAAAACCAGCCGGCCAGTGCAGCTCCATCTTATCGGAAAAGTGGAGAAAGGACTGAATTAAACTGTAGTTAATAGCAGTGAAATCTGGAGCATTTAGTGAATTCTATCCTCCAGGAGTGAGGCAGAAACTAGCACGGCCGCATACAACCTGTGTGGCCTTGGACAAGTGTCTTCACCTCTCTGAGCCCAGCTTATCTTGAAATCAGAGCTGGTGGGGGATCCCTGGCAACAGCACAACGTGGTGGAAAAATACCACTAGGGAGTCATCTGGGTGCTAAGACTTTCTCCATCGTAATCTTTGTCAGCTGGGGAAAAAAACAACAAACAAAAAAACCCAAAACAAACAAACAAACAAAACCACCTGAAGATAATCTAAGATAGTGGAAAACCCTTTCCTAGATTGTCAGTGGAGACTTGTTAGAGTCAGTAAATCAATTTGAGGGGATCTGACCAGAATTTCAAAATAGGAACAGAGTAGAATTAAAAAAAAAAATCATACCGTACAGGGTGGCATTTCCTGAAACTATGTTAATGTGAAATGATTTCTTACTGTGCATCACGGTCAGAAAAGTCTGGAAGCCACTGGGAGACGGCCCCCAGCCTCGCACTGATTTCCAGACCCTCGCCAGGAACACTCCCTTTCAGACGCGGCCCCACCTCGCCCAGAGCAAACCTTCCCGGTCTCCCGGCGGCGCTGTGTTGGCGGAGCTCGGCCGCCAGGTGGCGCGCGTGCCCCGCCAAAAGCGGGTTCTGCTCTGTCCGACAGTCCAGGCCCGTTTACGTCGCCCCGAGGATCCCGTTTGCTGGGGCTGGAGACCCCGGCCAGGAATACAGCTCCCGGAGCAGAGCGCGGCGGGAGAGCTCAGGCGGTCAGGAAGGGATTCGGCCGTCCGGAGCCCCAAGCCTCCCTTCATTCTGCAATGTTCATCCAGTGCCTCTCTGTCCTCCAGACAGAGTGGGCGGCTCCCAGAGCTTGCATCCCGGTGGGGAGCACAAAAAAGAACCCACAGTCACGACCCCGCCAGACGCCTCCCCACTTAGGGCTTAGAGACAAGTGTGGTGCGGGACAGCCCGGGGTGGAATTCCATCCCTTCCTCAGCTGGCTGTGTGACCTTGGGCAGCTTGCTTAGCCTCTCTGTGCCGCAATTTTCTCTGCTATAAAATGGGGAAATAGGCCCACGGCCTAGCGTTGCCGTGGGCATGAAACGAGTTCATATTTGTAAAGCACTTAGAAGGGGCCTGATATGTTTGTTAAACCAATTGTTACAAATTCCCATGGTGCACCTGTAGGAACCTAGGACGTGGGCATGGGGGCAGAAGGAATCCCAAAGCCGCAGCCCTCCCTCCCTGCTACTCTTTGGAGTGGAGTCCAGGGATCCGACTCCCAGGCAGGGTCCTTTTCCTCTGCATGGAGCTCCCTCCGCACGGTCTGGGCAAATGGGGAGGCCCTGAATGCACCCAGATTCGTGGACAAAGCAGTAAGCCAAGAAGGAAGGGGGTGGGACTGGGGGGAAAGGGCCAAGCGCGACAGCCCTCTCATCCACAGGCTGGGTCCCCTGCCCCCAGGTCCCCCCCAAATACCCAAAGCTGAACTCAGCAGAGCTTTCGGGCACCACGTGGCTGTGGACGTCCAAGACCTGGGATGTCTTTTACCCTCCTTCCTCCTTTCCTGCTTTCACAGGTTCATTCAGGCATGACTTACGGACTGTCAAAGTCATCCACCGTCTGTGACTGTTCAGTGATTTTTCACAAACTTACAGAGTTGTGCAATCGTCACCACAGTCCAGTGTTAGATCATTTCCACCATCCCCAAAGGTTCCCTCCTGCTAGCCTGCAGTCAATTTCTGGTCCCACCTCCGACCCCAGGCAACCACTGATCTGCAACCTTGTCTCTAGATTTACTTCTTCTAGAAATTCCATATAAAGGAATCATACAACACTGTCCTGCCTAAAATACTACTTTTTTTTTTTTAAGTAGGCTCCATGCCAAGCCTGGAGCCCAACATTGGGCTTGAACTCACAACCCTGAGATCAAGACCTGAGCTGAGATCAAGAGTCCCACACTTAATGGACTGAGCCACCCAGGCGCCCCCTAAAATACTTTTTAAGATTTTATTTATTTATTTGATAGCACCGCATAGGGCTCCCTGCTCAGCGGGAAGCCTGCTTCTCCCTCTCCTACTCCCCCAGCTTGTGTTCCCTCTCTCGCTGCCTCTCTGTCAAATAAATAAATGCAAATCTTTATTTTTTTTATTTTTTATTTTTTAAAGATTTTATTTATTTATGTGACAGAGAGACAGCCAGCGAGAGAGGGAACACAAGCAGGGGGAGTGGGAGAGGAAGAAGCAGGCTCCCAGCCGAGGAGCCTGATGTGGGGCTCGATCCCAGAACGCCGGGATCACGCCCTGAGCCGAAGGCAGACGCTTAACGACTGCGCCACCCAGGCGCCCCTAAATGCAAATCTTTAAAAACAAAAAACAAGAAACACTGGCCCCATACTAGTTTTATCATTTATTCTTGAGTTATAAAAATCTCCCCCTAAGATGCTTCTTACTCAAACTAGGGGTTCACTTCATTTAATATGTTTAGAAAGGAAGTCTGTTGCAGCCAGGGACACCCCAAAAGACCTGCTACAGGGGAGTGAGGACTCTTGTGTTTGGAGGGTTGTGTTACTGAGGCCATGACCTTCGTTCCAATGATCCCAAAGTTGCTTGTGCTAATTCAGGGAATTTCATCCAATTTCCAGGGAGCAACTGGGAAAGAGAGCAAAGGGAACTTAGTTAAGAGAAGAAGAATGAGAAACAGTCTCCACTTTCCAACAGCTTTCTAGGAATCCAAGCCAGTGAATTCTGTCAAGGATGTAAGCTCTACCCAGCATCAGTTATGAGAAAATGTAGAAGATGCATTTAAAAGCCTTCAACACTGCTAACTCTGGAAAAACAAGTCTATGCACCCTTAGTAAAGATGATGAGAAAAATTCATCTGCTCAGGCAACTGGCAGACTCAGCCCCAGGAGATCGAAATGATCATCAGAACAGGTGTCCCATTATCAGCATCATAAAGACCACATACTCTGACCATAAGGCAGTCCATTCATGACCAGTAACAACCGACTGACCGAAAATATTATCACGGGGCACCCTAAACCCCAATCTGAATTAAATGAGGCTCAAACCAGGCTTCACATCGGTGAGACCACCTGTATGTAAATTGAAACGAAGCCACTACGTATCGAAATTCACATGGCAGAGCCGCGAGGGCACAGAGAGGGATTTTCGTCATCGTATAGGATTTTATTAGAGAAGAAAAACTGGAGATCATGAATTTTGGTCCCAGTTGAAGGATGAGACAATGTAACAGCAGCAATCGTAAGGCTCACTGTGTTTCTCTCCATCTATGTACTCATCTTATAGAAGACTTTTTTTTTTTTTTTAAGATTTTATTTATTTATGTGACAGAGAGACAGCCAGTGAGAGAGGGAACACAGCAGGGGAGTGGGAGAGGAAGAAGCAGGCTCCCAGTGGAGGAGCCTGATGTGGGGCTCCATCCTGGAACGCCGGGATCACGCCCTGAGCCGAAGGCAGATGCTTAACGACTGCGCCACCCAGGCGCCCCAGAAGACTTTCTTCTATTACAACCACGGTATCTCTCCCGCATGTGGTCTCTTGTGTAAGTTACGGGGTGAGTGTTTAAAGAGGTCTTTCCCACATTCCTTACTGCCGTGAGGAGTCTTCCCAGAGACAACGCTGAAGGCTTTTCCATATTCCTTAGATTCATGGGGTTTCTCTCCGACGTGAGAACAAATGTCTACTGAGGATCAAAGAAGGGGGCACCTGGGTGGCTCAGTCCATTAAGCATGGGACTCTTGATCTCAGCTCAGGTCTTGATCTCAGGGTCATGAGTTCAAGCCCCACACTGGGCTCCACGCTGGGCACCGAGCCTACTTAAAAAAATCAATAGTTAATAAAAAAATTAAAAACCATAAAGCTGAAAGATGAAAAGCTTTCCACAGACCTTACCTTCACAAGATGTGAACATGTAAATGTGTGAATTCTCACCTTTCCGTCCTTCAGGGAAGACTTGAGTTCTTTTCCAATATGTCCTTACGTGCTTGGTATTTTGAGAAAATTAATGAAGCTTTTCTCACATTCCTTTCATTCACAGGACCTCTCTCAACTGTGAATTTTTTCTTTCTTTTCCCCTTCCTTCCTTCCTTCCTTCCTTCCTTCCTTCCTTCCTTCCTTCCATCTTATTTATTTAAGCAATCTCTACACCTGATGTGGGGCTCAGACTCAAAACCCTGAGATCAAGAGTCACACGCT
>NW_024424341.1:56354631-56362620 GCF_017311325.1 Ursus maritimus | reverse complement strand
TCCAACTGAGCCAGCCAGGCATCCCTCAACTGTGAGTTTTTAGATGGTTTTTAAATCTGGAAGAACTGATGAAGGCTTTCCCACATTCCTCGCGTTTATAGGGTTTCTCTGCAGAGTGAACCCTTCTATGTTCAGTCAGTTTTGAGGACTCACTGAAGTCTTCCCCACATCCTCCACATTTATAGGACTTCTTCACAATGTGCTTTTTTAAATGTTTGTTAAGGTGTAAGGAATATCTAAAGGCTTTCCCACAGGTCTTGCATTCGTAAGGTTTCTCCCCGGTGTGAATTTCCATGTGTCTCATAAGGAAGGACTGATACACATAACTTTTCCTACAGTCTTGACATTTATATTTTTCCCCTCTGGTCTTAGTCTTCCCATGTGAGTCAGAATTTGCCATGTGGGCGAAGGTTTTCTCACCTTGATTCTTCTCGTGATTTGTGTCTGCTGTATACGACGGCCTCTGCACGTCCCGGGTCGAGGTATTTTGGAAGGTGGTTTCACATGAATTAGACTCGTCGTAAGTCTTCTCTGTAGTGGGAGTCTTGTATACCCTAAGGGAAACGTCTTCACCAAACGGATCCCATTCATCGATGTCCACCCCCACGCAGATACTATTATGTACATGAAGGATATTGTTCTGACGGTCGATCCATATTTTGGACTCTGGCTCTGCCTGACTTCCTACAAATGGGGTCAGCTCAACGCTCTGCCACAAGACTCTATCATTTTCGTTGTTTCTATGGATCTTTCGATGGCTGGTTAGGATAGGATTTTGCACCAGAATATGTGAGCCACATTTTTGGATACGGTTTCTTGTGGAATCTCTCCGTGAGCTAGATAGAGAGTTGTCCCTCATTTCGTGGTAGTCACGGAGTCTACCCGGAGATTCGCCCTCCTTGTGCACAGTGGCAACTTGCTTCAACTTTTGCTCCCTTTGCTTGGGTGGCTCGTCTGTTCTGGGGCATTTCCAGTCTTCTCCCGATGGGGAGGGCCGGGAACTGTGGCTCACGGCACACACTCTGTTTGCTTCATCAGGTGTCTTTCTCGCGAGAATGTCCTGCTGACGGGTTGAGTTTTTGGCTTTATGTTGAGTCACCGAATCTGAAATAAAGGGACACTAAGTTCAGTTCTTTGTTGAGAGTTAAGGTGGGTTGGAGACGGTAAAACAGGTAAATGTCCATGTGGGTTTCTTTTCAAATGGTCCCTCTGCACACGTGAGGGAAACAGGAAAGGGAAGGAAGCACACGCAAGCCAACAGAAAGACATCAGGGATTTGGGCCGTGTCAGGAGCTTGACCATGGTGAGGATGGGTTCTGTGGGGATTAAGGGTGTAGNNNGGAATGCCACGTGGAAGAGAACTGGACAAAGAGTCTGTCATGGGCCGAATTTGTGTCCCCCACAAATCCATATGTTGAAGCCCTAACTATGGGATGGTATTTGCAGATATTTGCAATTACCTCTGGGACGTAATTGGGTTTAGATAAGATAGGACAGTGGGGCCCCCACGATGGGACTGGCGTCCTTACAAGAGCAGGAGAACGGAGCTCACTGTCTCTCTGCCATGTGAGGACACGGGGAGAAGGCGGCCATCTGCAAACCAGGAGAGAGACTTCGCTGGGAATGACCCTGCTGCCCCCTTGACCTGGAACTTCCCAGCCTCCAGAATGTGAGAGAGAAATGTTCGTGTGTAAGTCACCCAGACTATGGTGTTCTGTCACAGCAGCCCAAACAGACCAGGACAGAGTCCATGTCTAATTTTAAAGATGAAGGGGCGGGGCTCAGTCGGTTAAGCATCTGTCTTTGGCTCAGGTCATGATCTCAGGGTCCTGGGATCAAGCCCTTAATTGGGCTCCCTGCTCAGTGGGGAGTCTGCTTCTCCCTCTCCCTCTGCCCCTCTCCCCCTGCTCGTGCTCACTCTCTCTCTCAAATAAATAAATAAAATCTTTAAAACAATTTTTTAAAAATTGCAGTGAAATTCACTTAACACAAAAATGACCTTTTTAAAGTGTACCCTTCAGCAGCATCGAGGACATTGGCCATGTGCGGTGACCAGCACCTCTATTCAGTTCCAGGACATCTCCATCACCCCGGAAGGAAGGAGGGAAGAACTTCTAGGTCATGAAGCGGCCACTCCCTGTTCTCCCTCCCTCCAGCCTTTCACAACCACGAATCGGCTTTCTGTTTCTATAGATTTACCTATCCGATATTTCACATAAACGAAATCAGGTAATATGTAGTCTTTTGTGTCTGCCTTCTTTCACTTACCGTAATGCTTTCGAGGTTTATCCATATATATTTTTTAAAGATTTTATTTATTTGACAGAGAGAGCAAGAGCACAAGCAGGGAGGCGGCAGGCAGAGGGAGAAGCAGGCTCCCCGCCGAGCAGGGAGCCCGATGCGGGGCTTGATCCCAAGACCCTGAGATCATGACCTGAGCCGAAGGCCAATGCTTCACTGGCTGAGCCACACAGGCACCCCCATATTGCAACCTGTTATCAGTGCTTCACTCCTTTTTATGGCTGAATAATATTCCGCTGTGTGGATGGACTATATTCATCTGTCCATTCATCTGTTGATGGACAATTGGTTTGTTTGCACCTTTCGGCTGCTGTGAGGAATGCCGCTATGTCCACACTTCTTTTTTTTTTTTTAAGATTTTATTTATTTATTTGACAGAGATAGAGACAGCCAGCGAGAGGGGGAACACAAGCAGGGGGAGTGGGAGAGGAAGAAGCAGGCTCATAGCGGAGGAGCCTGATGTGGGGCTCGATCCCATAACGCCGGGATCACGCCCTGAGCCGAAGGCAGACGCTTAACCGCTGTGCCACCCAGGCACCCCGAAATGGATTCTTAATCAACATGTCCACATGGTCAAATCCTTCCTTGTAAGGATTCATAGCTGCCCGGCAGGCAGGTGCACAAAATACCCCGGCCCCATTCCCAGACCGGCTCCTTGCTCCAAATGGGAGGCCGGATGAGGTTTGCCCAGTTGAGATCCCGGTCACCGGGAAATCGGACAGTGCATGGCCCAAGGGAGTGGTGCTAGGACTTTCCACGAAGCAGGGGCACACGCTTTGGCCTGCAGGGGTTCCGGGGCTAAGCCAGTATGAGTACGGAGCGACAAAGTGGTCCCTCCCTTTTCCTCCTGAATGCACTGAGATTCTCTGTGCTCTGTGTTCACCACCTAGGGATCTCCCGAGGGCTGTCAATCATGAAGAGAATAAAACTGTAATGCAACGGACAGAGTTCCTATTTCAGGGGGTAAACCCTACGTCCACCCCTTGTGGGCAATGGCCCCGTCTTGGTTACTCAGCAATCCCCCGTCCCATTGCTCAGCACAGCGCAGGGAACCCAGGAGGGGGTCTGACCCGCATGTGTCCCCGCGAGGGCAGGCTGCTCACCCACAGAGGCCAGGTTCCTGCAGTTTTCCAGCATCACGTCTCTGTAGAGAATTCTCTGTGCCGAGTCCAGGAGGGCCCACTCCTCCCTGGTGAAATTCACGGCCACGTCTGTGAAGGTCACGGAGTCCTAGAACAACACACCCGTTTGGGGCACTGATATGAGTTGAATTGCGTCCCCTCCCAAAGATCAGCCAACGTCCTAACCCCCAGGACCTGTGAATGGGACAAGAGTTGGAAACAAGGTGTTTGAAGATGTGGAAGAGGTACCATGACAGGGAGCCTGGGTGGCTCAGTCGTTAAGCGTCTGCCTTCGGCTCAGGGCATGATCCCTGGGTCATAGGATCAAGTCCCGCATCGGGCTCCCTGCTCAGCGGGAAGCCTGCTTCTCCCTCTCCCACTCCCCCTGCTTGTGTTCCCTCTCTCACTGTCTCTGTCAAATAAATAAATAAAATCTTAAAAAAAAAAAAGAAATCTAACTCTGAGAGATATTTTTGGTAGAAGCTGCTGGAATTCAAATGCTGGACAGGTGTTAGAGATATTGTGAGTTATTTTCTCTCTCTCTTTTTGTAAAGTACCTTATTTGGTATCCTGGATGCCCTGATTTCTAGTGACTTTTAATATTTAGATGATTTTTATTGTGTTTTTTACATTTTGTATTTTGAATTTTTTTTTAAGATTTTATTTACTTATGTAACAGAGAGACAGCCAGCGAGAGAGGGAACACAGCAGGGGAGTGGGAGAGGGAGAAGCAGGCTCCCAGCGGAGGAGCCCGATGTGGGACTTGATCCCGGAACGACGGGATCACGCCCTGAGCCGAAGGCAGACGCTTAACGACTGCGCTACCCAGGTGCCCCTGTATTTTGAAATTTTTTTTTCAAAATTTGAAACATTTCAGAATAGAAATTAAAACTATATATACAGTAAATATACATATAAACAAAGCCAGAGGATATCGAGGATTGGTATGTGTTTTTATATATTAAGTATATCTTCAGGGGCACCCGGGTGGCTCAGTCAGTGGAGCGTGCGACTCTTAAACTTGGGGTTGTGGGTTTGAGCCCCACGTTGGGTGTAGAGATTACTTAAAATCTTTAAATAAAAAAAAAGAGCTCAGCAGTACAAAAGAACTTTCTAACCATTTGCGTTAAATCATGGGAAGTGTAAACATACCTAATACAGGGAAAATGAGATGCGCGCAAGCCCTCATTCACTATTCACCTGTTTCCACACATTGTCGCCTCTTCCCATCCCCCTTCACGGCCTTTCTATTGCACAATGGTCCACAAAACTCCAGCTATCACAGCATTGCATCCTTAAATATGTTCGTGATATATCTCTAAAGCACGAGGAATCTTTTATTTTATTTTATTTTTTAAAGGATTTTATTTATTTGACAGAGAGAGACACAGCCAGCAAGAGAGGGAACACAAGCAGGGGGAGTGGGAGAGGAAGAAGCAGGCTCCTAGCGGAGAAGCCTGATGTGGGGCCCGATCCCGGAACACCGGGATCACGCCCTGAGCCGAAGGCAGGCGCTTAACCACTGCGCCACCCAGGTGCCCCTAAAGTGCAAGGAATCTTTTTAAATGTGGTCACAACATCATCACGCTGAATCAAATACCCTCATATGTCCCCGAGGACCCGGACACTGCATTCGGTCACTTGAGTCTTTTTAAATCTGTAACATTAGGGGCTGAAGAAGAGTGCACGGTGAGCTCATTTGCTCATTGCCATGAATTAAAGGAAAAATAAGGAAAAGATATGCGAGGATCTGCAAAACTGGTTGCTTCTGGGGGGCCAGGAGCCTGGAACAGAGCAAACCAGGGCAGAGGGAGGACGCCTGCAAGGTCTACCCTAACCAACCTGCAAATTTTAAAACACATCAATCTATTACATATTCCAGAAATACATTATTAAGCGAAATACAGTCTACAATTAAATAATTTACAATGCAATTGACGAGGTTGGCTTTTTTACCTTGAAGTCATCTTTTCCAGCTAAAATAAGAATTCCTTCTATTGGAGAGATTTAATTAATGGCTTTTACATTTCAAAATTCTCTAGGGGTGCGAACAGTGTGCCAGATGTCAGAGTGTTCTTCCAGTCGGGACTGGGACACCCACATCTTCTTAGCTATCCTGATTCCATTTCTTAGGAAACGGGCAACCATACGACTTTGCTTTCAAAAATTTCAAACATTTACGTGGGGTCGCCAAGATCCCCTTGTGTTCATGACTCCAGGGTTCACATGAACTCAGGTTTTCACAAAACAGAAACGTGCCACTCAGTATGACAGAGTTATCAAGTGCTTGGACAACCTGGAGATTCTGGGCCACCCTGTGACTGGGAAGGCAAGGAGGCAAAATCCCCGCGGCCATTCACCAGGTGAAGAGATCAGACCCAGAGGAAACCAGCAGCGGAGTCAAAAGGACTCTTTATTTCCCCCTTAACTGCTTTCTAACTCACTGATAAACTTTGCTCCCTAAAAATCATAGCCCTCAAAAATGCTGCTGTTTGACATCTTATCAGTAAGAAAAGAACATCCCACTCTCTCGCCTGGGGGATCTGGCGTCACTTGGACCCAGAAGCAGCTTCCATTTGCAACACCGGGCAGAGTTTCAGATAAGGGGTTTGGGACACAACATTCCACTTCTATCTGACCTTGTAGTTTCCACGGGACCATCCGGACCAGATCATTCCTTTGCACGTAGTTCAGCTCGAGCCTACGGAAGCCGGGAAGCATTTACATTTACCCTGAATGAAGTCTACCCTCTCCCCTCCTCCCCCTCCCGTGAGCCCGGACGCCATCCCTTCAGTTGCCAGGTTCCTCCCCGGTGCGATCGATCTCTCTCCTTGCAACAAACCAATACATCTGGGGCTGCAGGTGAGCCCCTGGTGATCTCAGACACCTTAGTTTGGGACAGTGAGAAAAGCAAAAAACAAAAGGGAAAGCATAATTCTGGGTGGGCTCAGGTAAGCGGGTCGAAGGAAAACACCCACATCTGGCGGATGAAACACACCCCGAGCGTCCCGGGAACCAGACCTTTCTGCAGTCGAGGAACGACAAACCGGCAACTTGTTCAAACCACTGGGTTTGGTCCTGACAACTCCACTGGAACTCCTTTGAACTTGGTCTTTTATAAATGTCCTCTACCGAGACCTCAGTGCCCGAAAAAGGACGAATGTGCCCATCGGAACCCAACTCACACCCGGCAACCCTTTCTCCAGTAGAGAACCCCAATGGCCATTTCTCAGCTCGCCCTAATCACATCGGACTCCGATACTTGAATGGATCCAAACAGCAGCCCCCTCCAGCCCCGCCGCCGCCGCCGCACGCGGGTGTCCCCCTGCCCAGGCCAGGGAATGCCCCCTGGGGCAAGGTGAAGGGCGCATTTAGGGCTCAGCACGCGGGCCACTCTCGGCCTCCCCTCTCCTCCAGGACGGAGAGAATCAGGCTTCCGCGGACTGCTGCTCCCGATTTCCCAGAACCCGACCCGGTCCCGCCCGCAGTGTGGTCTCTGCGAAAACCGCGCATACTCACCATCTCAGCAGCCCCGGCTTCTGGACGCGTCTGTGGGTGGCGCAGCCCAAAGGCTCGTTCGCTGTACTACAGAGAGGGTTGCAGGGCTGCGGACGAGAGGGATGGGACTGTAAAAATAATAACTAAGGAAACAAAGTGAAACAACGCCCCCCACCCCCCGAAGAGATCGAAGACAGAGACTCGTCTTGCCCGGGCCCTTTGTAGCTGCTTCCGGACCCCCACCTCAAAATGGATGGTTTAAGGGATTGGGTGGGGGCGGGGAGAGGAGGAGCCAGCAGGAAGGGGATCCCGGGGGATGCACCCCTGCGCGGCCCTGGGACCCCCCCCCCCCACCCCTGCACCCAGGGTCCCGCAGAACTTTCTCCCCAGCCTTCTGCTCCTTGGGGGGCGCCCGGAAATAAGAACCACTTCCCAGCGAAAGGGAGACTTCTCTGCGCTGGAAAAGGACACAATCGGGTGGAGGGGTCCCCAGTTTCCCTCTTAGGACCCCCCCTCCCTCTTTTCCTTTGGCAACCTTCCCCACCCGGTGAGCGAGCGCTGACTGACGGATAACCTGCAAGGTTTGCACGAACAGGTCTCAGAAAATACTGTTCTGTCCGCTCCTGGGGACCCTCCGGCCAGGAACTGGAATGACCTCCAATCCCAAATTCCAGTGGGCTGCCTAACATTCAGCCGGCGAGGGCACCCACCCAGCTCCCTCCGCCGCTGTCAAAACACCTGCACCCGGAGAGTCACCAGAAGCGCTTCCAAGGAATAAAGCCTTTAACCTCAATTGTTGAATTTCTTAGGGATGGCCCCCGGGAAGACCTGATTTCCATCCCTCCCCTTCCCCGCCCCCACCCCACCCCCACCCCGTCCCCGCCCTCCGCCCCTCCCCCAAAGACCGAGGCCAGCCCAGCCCATTCCTCTGTCTAGGAAAGAGGGGCAGGGAACCACTAAAAGTCAATTAAATCAATTAAATTTGTAGGAAATGCCTCATTTCTAGTAATTCAATCCTACCCTAAAGCTTTCATTGCCTAATACTAATATATACCTAAACTCATTTTTT
>NW_024424341.1:56353210-56354621 GCF_017311325.1 Ursus maritimus | reverse complement strand
TGACCTTGTAGTTTCCACGGGACCATCCGGACCAGATCATTCCTTTGCACGTAGTTCAGCTCGAGCCTACGGAAGCCGGGAAGCATTTACATTTACCCTGAATGAAGTCTACCCTCTCCCCTCCTCCCCCTCCCGTGAGCCCGGACGCCATCCCTTCAGTTGCCAGGTTCCTCCCCGGTGCGATCGATCTCTCTCCTTGCAACAAACCAATACATCTGGGGCTGCAGGTGAGCCCCTGGTGATCTCAGACACCTTAGTTTGGGACAGTGAGAAAAGCAAAAAACAAAAGGGAAAGCATAATTCTGGGTGGGCTCAGGTAAGCGGGTCGAAGGAAAACACCCACATCTGGCGGATGAAACACACCCCGAGCGTCCCGGGAACCAGACCTTTCTGCAGTCGAGGAACGACAAACCGGCAACTTGTTCAAACCACTGGGTTTGGTCCTGACAACTCCACTGGAACTCCTTTGAACTTGGTCTTTTATAAATGTCCTCTACCGAGACCTCAGTGCCCGAAAAAGGACGAATGTGCCCATCGGAACCCAACTCACACCCGGCAACCCTTTCTCCAGTAGAGAACCCCAATGGCCATTTCTCAGCTCGCCCTAATCACATCGGACTCCGATACTTGAATGGATCCAAACAGCAGCCCCCTCCAGCCCCGCCGCCGCCGCCGCACGCGGGTGTCCCCCTGCCCAGGCCAGGGAATGCCCCCTGGGGCAAGGTGAAGGGCGCATTTAGGGCTCAGCACGCGGGCCACTCTCGGCCTCCCCTCTCCTCCAGGACGGAGAGAATCAGGCTTCCGCGGACTGCTGCTCCCGATTTCCCAGAACCCGACCCGGTCCCGCCCGCAGTGTGGTCTCTGCGAAAACCGCGCATACTCACCATCTCAGCAGCCCCGGCTTCTGGACGCGTCTGTGGGTGGCGCAGCCCAAAGGCTCGTTCGCTGTACTACAGAGAGGGTTGCAGGGCTGCGGACGAGAGGGATGGGACTGTAAAAATAATAACTAAGGAAACAAAGTGAAACAACGCCCCCCACCCCCCGAAGAGATCGAAGACAGAGACTCGTCTTGCCCGGGCCCTTTGTAGCTGCTTCCGGACCCCCACCTCAAAATGGATGGTTTAAGGGATTGGGTGGGGGCGGGGAGAGGAGGAGCCAGCAGGAAGGGGATCCCGGGGGATGCACCCCTGCGCGGCCCTGGGACCCCACCCCCCCACCCCTGCACCCAGGGTCCCGCAGAACTTTCTCCCCAGCCTTCTGCTCCTTGGGGGGCGCCCGGAAATAAGAACCACTTCCCAGCGAAAGGGAGACTTCTCTGCGCTGGAAAAGGACACAATCGGGTGGAGGGGTCCCCAGTTTCCCTCTTAGGACCCCCCCTCCCTCTTTTCCTTTGGCAACCTTCCCCACCCGG
>NW_024424341.1:56302205-56352967 GCF_017311325.1 Ursus maritimus | reverse complement strand
AACCGAGGCCAGCCCAGCCCATTCCTCTGTCTAGGAAAGAGGGGCAGGGAACCACTAAAAGTCAATTAAATCAATTAAATTTGTAGGAAATGCCTCATTTCTAGTAATTCAATCCTACCCTAAAGCTTTCATTGCCTAATACTAATATATACCTAAACTCATTTTTTAAAAAATCATCTCTACGCCCAAGGTGGGGCTCGATCGCCTAACCCCTGAGATCAAGAGAGATCCCGAGTCTCATGCGCTCCACTGACTGAGCCAGCTGGATACCCCCCTAACTCGTCTTTTAAAAAATACTTTATTAGTAGTATTTTTAAAGCAATGTTAGGTTTACAATAAAACTGAGGCAGTACAGAGATTTTTTATATTTTCCCCCCACCCTCCCCCGCCAGCCCCAAACATGCATAGTCTCCTTCCTTATCAACCTTACTCACCCGAATGCTTTTTCTTTTTCTTTTCTTCCCTTCTTTTTCTTTCTTTCTTTCTTTCTTTCTTTCTTTCTCTTTCTTTCTTTCCTTCTTTCTTTTCTTTCTTTCTTTCTTTCTTTCTTTCTTTCTTTCTTTCTTTTTCTTTTCTTTTGTAAACCAGAGATGAACCTACATACAGAAATCAGTCAAAGTCCACAGTTTACCTAAGGTTCGCTCCCGGTGGTGTGTGTTGTATGGATTTGGACCAATGTATAATGACTGTATGTCCAGCGCTGTAAAACCATACAGCGTGTTTTCGCTGCCCTAGAAATCCTCCGCGCCGCCTCTTCTCTCTCCCTCCACCCCCACCCACACGACACTCAATTTTTGTTGTGATAAAACATGCATAACAGACATGAACGCTTTCACCATTTTTTAAAAAAGATTTTATTTATTTATTTGACAGAGAGAGACAGCCAGCGAGAGAGGGAACACAAGCAGGGGGAGTGGGAGAGGGAGAAGCAGGCTCCCCGCCGCTCAGGGAGCCCAATGCAGGGCTGGATTCAAGCACCCTGGGATCATGACCTGAGCCGAAGGCAGACGAAGGCAGACGCTAAACAGCTGAGCCCCCCAGGCGCCCCTGAAAATCTTTGTCTTTGAATTGGAGTCAATCCATTTATATTTAATGTAATTACTGACATAATTCAATTTAAATCTGCCATTTTACAATTTAATTTATATTTTCTCCTTATTGTCCAGTGTTCCTTTTTCTACTTTCTTGCCTACTCTTGGATTATTTTATAATCCTTCTCTAAATTATTCAATCCTTTAAAAAATTTTTTCGGTTACCCTAGAGATCTCAAAATACTTTTTTTTTTTTTGGATTTTATTTTTAAGTAATCTCTACAACCAACACTCGAGGCTTGAACTCACAACCCCGAGATCAAGAGTCACATGCTCCACTGACTGAGCCAGCAGGGCGCCCCTGAAAATACATTCTTGAGATAAACATCCAGTATAAAATTACGGTTTTATTACATCGAAGATAATGTAAAGATCTTAGAACACTTACTCCCTCCCAATTTATGACCTATCGGTGTTATGTGTTTTGGAACAGTAAGCATTTAAAATCCATATGATGCTATCATTGCTGTTGTGTACAGCTGACATTAATTTAAATTTCCCTCGGTATTTATTCTTCTCTTTGTGTCTTTGGTCCTTTCTGCATCTCTGTTTCCATCTGCATTATTTTTCTTCTTCTTTTTCCTTAGTGTAGGGCAGCTGGTGATAAATTCTCTCAAATTCTTGCCTCAAAATGGGCCATTTCATTTTTATTTTTAAGGATATTTTTACTGGGGACAGAATTCTGGATTGGTACTTTCTCCTTTGCACTTTGAAGACATCATTCCGTACTTTCTTCATGATCTGATCTTTTTATTGGGAATTCAGCTGTTGTTATAATTTTTATTCTTTTAAAGGTAATAGGCACTCCTTACCCCCCCCCAATACTGCTAAGATTTTTTAAAAAAATATATATATTTTAAAATTTATTTATGAGAGAGACAGCCAGCGAGAGAGGGGACACAAACAGGGGGAGTGGTAGAGGAAGAAGCAGGCTCCCAGCAGAGGAGCCTGATGTGGGGCTTGATCCCATAACGCCGGGATCCTGCCCTGAGCCAAAGGCAGACGCTTAACGACTAAGCCACCCAGGCGCCCCCAAAAATATTTTATTTTTAAGTCATCTCTGTATACCCAGCATGGGGCTCAAACTCACGGCCCCAAGATCAAGAGTCAGATACTCCACTGACTGAGCAGCCAGGCGCCCCCTTTTCCTGTTCTTTTTTATATTCCCTTCTCTTACACTCCACACATCCTTTTGGATTTTCTTCCCCTACCAACCTTCTAGTTCTTTGCTATTTACTTCAGCTGTGTGTAATCTGAGATTATTTATAAAAGCGAATAAAACATCAGTTCTAAAGACGTTTTTCATCTCAGGCTTCACTCCAGACTTTCTCTGTTGCAGGGAGCAGTCCTGGGGGAGCCCATGTGACCATTAGCACTGAACGTGGGACGTATCAAACTCTCAGCCTCTGCCTGAGGGGTGATGGGAACCAGCGAGGAAAAAGCCCCCCCCCCCATCTGCCCTCTGTTGGGACAGCTCTGTGTACATTCTATGCAATTCCTCAAAGGATGCCCAGAATTGTTGCTGCACTTTTCCTTTTTTTTTTTTTTTTTTAAGATTTTATTTATTTATTCATTCAGCAGAGATAGAGACAGCCAGCGAGAGAGGAAACACAAGCAGGGGGAGTGGGAGAGGAAGAAGCAGGCTCCTAGCGGAGGAGCCTGATGTGGGGCTGGATCCCATAACGCCGGGATCACTCCCTGAGCCGAAAGCAGACGCTTAAGCGCTATGCCACCCGGGCGCCCCTGCTGCACTGTTCCTTAAAGAGGGAACCAGTTTGACATTCTAGCCTTGGCTTGGTTTCCCCCCTTTCCCTATTGCATTTCCCCTGTGCCCCCACATTTGTTCCCTCTGTTCAACTTTCCCCCCAAATAAACTACCTGCACCTAAGTCATTTGTCTCAGGTGCTCTTTTGTGAGGGGGGGAACGGGACACCCTCTTTCGTACAGCGCAAGAGCGCCCCCTTCTGGCCCCCTGACTCCATTATTTTATTTTATTTTTATTTATGTATTTTTAAAAAAGATTTTATTTATTTTTTTGACAGAGAGAGACAGCGAGAGAGGGAACACAAGCAAGGGGAGTGGGAGAGGGAGAAGCAGGCTCCCCGCTGAGCAGGGAGCCTGATGCGGGGCTCGATCCCAGGATCCTGGGATCACGACCTGAGCCGAAGGCAGACGCTTAACAGCTGAGCCCCCCAGGCGCCCCATCCTGATTCCCTCTTAGTGAGGTTTCTCTTTACGCATTTTCACGAAATGATGAGAACTTCAAAAATACTCCGCTCTTGCAGGGGCGCCTGGGGGGCTCCTTGAGTTGAGCATCTGACTTGATCTCAGCTCAGGTCTTCAGCTTGGGGTCGTGAGTTCAAGGCCCCACTTTGGGCTCCAAATACTCCACTTCAAGAAAATAAAACGCTCTACTCCTGGAGTACCCGGCTGGCTCAGTCGGGGTTGTGAGTTCGAGCCCCACGTTGGGTGAAGGGTTTACTTAAAAAAGAGAGAAAAAAAAATACTTTTCCTTTATGCTTAAAAAATAACCGAACTTCATGAAATTGTGCACTCTCCAGCCAACGTTGTTATGTTAAAAATATTGCTTGCATGCCTCTGTTTAACTATTTTCTGGTTCTTCCTGTTCCAGATTCCTTCCTGAGGTCACTCGAGATGTCACAGAAGACTGACGTCAGTCACCTACTGAAGTTTTAGTGCACAGGGATCAGAATATGCCACTCCATAAGCATTTTGCAATAAACGTGTCTACCAAATTGTAGGGGCCAAGGGCAGGCCACCCCAAAACGTGCCACTTTGGTATACTGATTATTTTATTTATTTATTTTTAAAGTTTTCTTTTTTTAAGATTTTATCTATTTATTTAAGAGAGAGTGAGCATAAGCAGGGGGAGGGGCAAAGGGAGAAGCAGACTCCCCACTGAGCAGGGAGCCCATCCCAGACCTTGAGATTTTGACCTGGGCCGAAGGCAGACGCTTCATCGCTTCATCGCTTCATCGACTGAGCCACCCAGGTGCCCCTATTTTGGGGGGTTTATTTGTTTTTTCAAGTAGTCTCTACACCCCTCGTGGGGCTTGAACTCACGACCCCAAGATCTCAAGAGTCACACGCTCTACTGATTAAGTCAGCCAGAGGGCCTGGTGTGTGGGTTATTTTAAATAAAAGTTACTTAAGCAACAGTCAGTGCGAGCACCCTTAGACCTTCCTCTGTCCCCTCTGAAAGCCGGAAATAAATCCCCCATTTGAAAGGTCCCCTCCCTGTGCTAGGATATAAAAGGACATCCTTATCACCAGAGATAAGGACTTTAAAGCCCAGAACAACGTAAAAATAAAATCTGTTCCTGTTCTGCTGGTCTACCTCGGCCCTAATTCCACTCAAACTCCTTATGTGGGGCCCCTGGGTGGCTCAGTCCGTGAAGCGTCTGCCTTTGGCTTAGGTCATGATCCCAGGGTCCTGGATCGAGTCCCGCATCCTGCTCCCTGCTCAGCGGGGAGTCTGCTTCTCCCTCTCCCTCTGCCTGCTGCTCCCCCTGCTTGTGTCCTCTGTCAAATAAATAAAATCTTTTTTTAATAATAATTTTTTATTATGTTAGTCACCATACAGTATATCCTTAGAATAAATAAAATCTTTAAAAAACAAAACAACAACAAAAACACCGCAAAACAAATTCCTTCCAAATCAAAACTCCCAAACACCTATTTTCCTTATCCTATAAATTCCTCACAAATGTACGTTCTCTTTGCCTAAAAAAGTATAAAAACTGCCTGCCTTGGTCATTTCTCTAGGTCCCAGTTTCATTACGGGGCTTCTGTGTCCCCACAACACAACTTTGTTTTTTCTTGTTCATCTCCCTCGTGTAAATGTAATTCTTAGTCCAGCTGGAAGGCCTTGAAGGATGGAGGAAGCATTTTTCCTTCCCTACAAAATCATGATGATGAGGACGATGAAGGGAAGAGAAATGCAGATAAAATTAGATCCCACTAATAAATAACCCAAGACAGGTTGAGTAGGACAGTCCTCAAGGAACTCAGGGCTTTGCTGGAGACTAAAAGCAACCTCGCCTTGACAATAGCCAGGCCTCCAGGCCCCTGTAAGTCTTCCTTAACATATGGAAATCCCTTTGGAGGCTTGCAGGACCTCTACCTACCCACCCCCAACTTAAGAATGTAGAATTCTCCTGCAGTTTCTGCCCACAGGTCCTGTCCCCGTGCTATATAATAAAAGCACCTTTTGGCACCATAAAATGTCTCAAGAATTCTTTCTCTCTTTCTTTAAGATTTTATTTTTACGTAATCTCTACCCCCAACGTGGGGCTCGAACTCACAACCCTGAGATCAAGCGTCCCACACTCCATCGATCGAGGCAGAATTCTTTCCCGACTCTTGAGCTCCACCGCCCGGCATCAATTACGTGGTACCCCTTAAGCTTACCTATATTATACGTTAATAATATCTCCAAAATTTGGGGGAGGAAAAGAACATGCCATTCCAAAATACATCACTTTGGCATAAGGACTATTTTGAGCTGAAGGCGACTGAGAATCGATAGAGGCAAGAAGAGCTCTCTGTCCTTCCCTTAAATGCCTGAAAGCAAACCATACATTTCTCTTTGAGAAAGGTGCCTGGACCCCCCTGCCACCCAGCTCTGTGCCGGGGAGAGAAAAAGGACTCTAACATTTTGGAAGGTGGGGAGTGAACACAAGGACGAATTTGCATAAACCGACCTTACTAAAAGAGCTCGAATCTTCCATCAGTCCCCCCTATATTTCCTAGTCCCCTCCCTCACTAGGTCTTGTCCCTTAAGGTCTAAACCCTCTTTCCTACTGCTTGAGTTTTACTTCTTTCCTGGGAACTGCCAAGCATGAAACTATTAATAAAAACCACGTGCTTTTTCTCCTGTGAATCTATCTTTTGTTAATTTAATTTGCAGGCTCCCAGGTGCTTAACCAAAGGGGGGGGGAAGAAAGGAAAAAGAAAAATTAAGCTTGCTTGCTACCTATAGCCTACTGACAAGTCCTTGAAACAGGAGGAGTGATATTCCTCTAGGGACTCGGCTACCTCGATCTTAATCCCTTGCTAAGGGCAAAAGGAAATCTTAGCCTGACCCCCCAGGATCCTCAAGGTCTACTTTAACATATAAAAATTCCTTTGGAAACTTCCTTTATCTCTACCCCCCAAGATATATGCTGGCAATCATCCCCCAAGCATACAGCCCACCGATATACATCTGAAGGGTCTCGCGACTTAGGTTTTATTAGACGGTAATAAATGACCTTTTCCCAGCATAGCTAGCCCCCTCAAGGTCCTGGAAACCTTGCTTCCAAAATTCCTTAGAGACTTGAGCTCTCCCTAGCCCCCTCCCAAGTTGAAAGTATATAATGGGCCACTCCTCGTGACCCCAGGGCAGCTCTTTCTGCCTACCAGTCCTGTCTCCGTGCTTTAATAAAATCACTTTTTGCACCAAGGACATCTCAAGAATTCTTTTTTGGCCGTTGGCTTCGAACCCTAAAGTCTTTCCTACATCAAACCTAAGAGGGAAGAGGAGAAGTTATTCCACTTCGATGTGGGAAAACGGTGCAAGAAATCACAAACAGCACAGATCCTGTAACTTTGTTCCTTAATGACATTTAAGAAATGGAAAATGACTCCGTATTATCCTATGGTCCTACTCCTTGATTTGAAAGTGATCCACTTTGAAAATAAAATGCAAAATAAACGACGCAAGAATTTCCCACAAGGCAGTTCGGGATTTTCTCCTCTATGCTGACATTCCAAAGCATGGTCTTTTCATGTCTATATCAATTGATCTTGCTTTATGCAGGAGGGCTGAGTTTTATTTACAAAGGAGTGGGAGGAAAACCTGGGTGGCTCAGTCAGTTAGGCATCTGTCTTTGGCTCGGGTCATGGTCTTAGGGTCCTGGGATCGAGCCCCGCATCGGGCTCCCTGCTCAGCGGAGAGTCTGCTCCCCCGTCTCCCTCCCCCTTTGTGCTCTCTCTCTCTCTCTCTCAAAAAATTAATAAAAAAATCTTTAAAAAATATAATAAGAAATACACATGTGGTCTTTGTTTTTGTTTCAGGAAGCAAACTAACGCTCAGACAGTGAGTTTGTCTTCGCCAGCAACTTATTTTAACACAGGCTCGCTGTGGGCATCATAGTAAGTTCATGAACAAGCCAACAGCATATAGGCTACCGTCTCCAGTAAGCCAGTAAATAGCACGGTCCAAACCAAACGCAGATCAATCACACTATTGCTCCAGGCAAGGGAAGATGAATGGGAACGAAGTCATTTAGTTGAAGTGTATTTTTATACCCATTGGTGCTCTGGTGAGCTGGTGGCCAGCTGCCAGGACGAAAGCCAAAGTCCCCTGATGCTGGAGCGCGTTGTCGCTAGGGAAAGAGCGTGGCCCCTGCGCGGACAGCCTTTGGGGACCCATGTTCCGCTTTCCACCTGTTGGGAAGCGTTGTCTTGACCTTGGCAGGAGCTGATTGCCCCGAGGTCCTCCGAGAGCTACTTAGAGCAAGGAGTCCCCTTGCTCAATGCAACAGTTTCCACGACTCTCTATCTATGGTCTACATGTCGCCTGGTCACCAGTTGCTTTTATGTTTTCATTGATAAGCCCCTGGCGGGGTTCCTCCGAAGCTGAGCTACAGACAGTCTCAGTGACAACGGATGACATGACGACATCCTGTCCTTCGCTCTTTTTTTTTTTTTAAGATTTTATTTATTTATTTGACAGAGAGAGAGACAGCCAGCGAGAGGAGACAGCCAGCGAGAGAGGGAACACAAGCAGGGGGAGTGCGAGAGGAAGAAGCAGGCTCCCAGCGGAGGAGCCCGATGTGGGGCTCGATGTGGGGCTCAATGTGGAGCTCGATCCCAGAACTCCGGGATCACGCCCTGAGCCCAAGGCAGACGCTTAATGACTGAGCCACCCAGGCGCCCCACCTGTCCTTCGCTCTTAGAGCAAAATACTTTTTTTTGAACATTTTATTTATTTATTTATTTGACACAGAGAGAGAGCACAAGCAGGGGAGTGGCAGGCAGAGGCAGATGGAAAAGCAGGCTCCCCGATGAGCAAGGAGCCCCATGAGGGGCTCTATCCCAGGACCCGGGATCACTACCTGAACCCAAGGCAGACGCCCCAAACGATTTTATTCTTAAGAACGATTTCATTTTGGGGGTGCCTGGCTGACTCAGTCAGTACAGCCCGTGACTCTTGGTCTCAGGGTCATGCGTTCAAGCCCCAAATTGGGTGTGGAGCTTACCAAAAAAAAAAAAAAGGGGGGGGGACAATTTCATTTTTGTCATAAACAAATAGGATTTGAAATCATATCAAACTAATTCACAACAGTCTTCCCCCGTGGGCGGCACAGAGCTTCTAAAAATCCTTGGAATTTTCTGTGATAAGAGTGATAAAGGCACTTTTGTTATGTTAATGCGGCGACCATAGGAAGGCCTCTAAGGATGGGGACGGTTGCCGGGGGAACCCACTGTGTGTACAGAGGGCTGGAACTTTCACCTGCCCCCTGCACCGCCACCTCCCGGGAGGAGAGAGGGGCTGGAGGCGGAATCCATCACCAATGGCCAGTGATTTACTCGGTCTTGACTTTGTAAGGGAACCTTCATAAAACCCCAAAAGGACAGGGTTCGGAGAGCTTCCGGGTTGATGAGCACTCAGAGATTGGGAAGGGAGTTGGTCTGGAGAGGGCACGGAAGCTCTCTGCCTCCTTTCCCCAAGCCTCGTCCCTCGATGCATCTCTCCCAACCGCTCTTTCTGAGTTAGGTCTTTTTATAATAAGCTGGCGATCTAGCAAGTAAAATGTTTCTCTGAGTTCTGTGAGCCGCTCTAGCAAATTCATCAAACCCAAGGAAGAGATCTTAAGAACCTCTGATCTATAACAGTTGGTCAGAAGCACAGGTGACCACCCGGGCTTGTGGCTGGCGTCTGAAGGGGTGGGGACAGTCTTGCAGGACGGAGCCCTCCACCTGTGGGGTCTGACACATCTCTGGGTAGACAGCGTCAGAACTGTGTTGAATTGGGGTGCCTGGCTGGCTCAGTCAGTAGAGCCTGCGACTCTTGATCTCGGGGTCGTGAGTTCAAGCCCCATGGTGGGTGAAGAGATTACTTAAAAATGAAATCTTGGGAAAAAAAAAAAGGATTGGGTTGAATTATAGGACACCCAGCCGATGACCCAAGAGCTGCTTGTTGGTGTCCCCCACCACGCACGTCAGAATTGGTACCAGAACCAAGTTAAGGGGAGAATCCACTTCCTTGCCTTTCCCAACGTCTAGAGGCTGTTGGATTCCTTGGTTATGGCTCCTTCCTCCATCTTGAAAGGTCATCTTTCAACCATTGCTTTCACTGCCCCGTCCTTGACCGACACTCCCTCTTCCCTCTTTCATTGATACACACCCTTGCGATCACACGGCGTCCACTCAGCGAATGCAGGATAACCTTCCATCTCAAAGTGTTCAGCTTAATCATTTCTGCCACATCCCTTTTACCACGCGCGGGAACAAATCCACGGGTTTGGGGGATTAGGGCAAGGGCATCTCTGGAGGGCCATTATTCTGTCTACCATAACAAGGAAATGATCTCCAGAGACATTTCTAGTAAATGATGTTACTTAAGTTTACATCAAGATCGAGAAAGCCAGGATCGAAGAAACAAGCCGGGAATGTGAGTCGGAGAAAAGCTGTGGCCTGTGGATCGGAACTTCACAGGGAGAGAGAAAATCGGGACCGCGTGCGAAAGCAAAGGCAACATTGTCTTGATGAATCCGATGATGCGATGGACGTGCGTATCTTCCAAGTGTGGAAAGCATTTATCTGACTTCACAGAAGGAAAAACCAACAGAGACAGGGGAGTAGCTAAAAGGCAAAGCAGAGTGTGCGTTTGAAAAATTCTCCTGGGTAATCCTGTCTACACAAACTCTGGGGGAAGGCAGCTGCTCGAACATCGTTTTTTTTTTTAAAGATTTTATTTTTATTTATTTGACAGAGATAGAGACAGCCAGCGAGAGAGGGAACACAGCAGGGGGAGTGGGAGAGGAAGAAGCAGGCTCACAGCAGAGGAGCCTGATGTGGGGCTCGATCCCATGACGCCGGGATCACGCCCTGAGCCGAAGGCAGACGCTTAACGACTGCGCCACCCAGGCGCCCCCACATGTGGCTATTTAAATTTAAATTAATTAGGGATTCCTGGCTGGCTCTGTCCGTAGAGCATGGGACTATCGATCTCGGGGTTATGAGTTTGAGCCCCACACTGGGTGTAGAGACTACTTAAAAATAAAATCTTAAAAAAAAGTTTTTTTTTCACATTTTAAAAAACATTTTTAAAAATTAAAGTAAAAAGAAATACATTTAAATGAATTTAAACTCGGGGCGCCTGGGTGGCTCAGTCGGTGATGCATCCAACTCTTGATTTCAGCTCAGGTTGTGATCTCAGGGTTGTGGGACTGAACTCCGAGGTGGCCTCCCCGCTCAGCTGGGAGTCTGCTTGAGATTCTCTCTCCCCCCTCCCTTTGCCCCTCCCCCTCACTTGGATGGGGTGCTCTCTCTCTCTCTCTCTAATAAATAAATAAATAAATAAATAAATCTTTAAATGAATTTAAACTCAAGTTTCTCAGTTGTACTAGTCACATTTCAAGTGCCCAATAGTGACAAAGGTGGCTCGTGGCTTCCGCGCTGGACAGCACAGATATGGCACGTTTTCTTTTCTTCCTTTTCTTTGTTCTTAAGGAATTATTTATTTATTTGAGAGGCGGAGAGAGCGAGCATGCAGGAGCGGGGCGAGGGGCAGAGGGTGAGGAGAAGCAGACCTCCCACTGAGGGGGGAGCCTGATTCAGGACTTGATCCCAGAACCCCAGCATCATGACCTGAGCCCAAGGCAGACGCTTAATGACTGAGCCACCCAGGCGCCCCTTATAGAAACATTTAAATTTGAGTATCAGTGGGGTGCCTGTCTGGCTCTGCCGGTAGAGCGCGCATGCTTGACCTCCAAGTTGTGAGTTCGAGCCCCACCTTGGGTGTAGTGATTACTTAAAAACAAAATCTTAAAAAACAAAATAAAATTGGGGCGCCTGGGTGGCTCAGTCATTAGGGGTCTGCATTCGGCTCAGGTCATGATCCCAGGGTCCCGGGATCGAGCCCCACATCGTGCTCCCTGCTCTGCGGGAAGCCTGCTTCTCCTTCTCTCTGCTACTCCCCCTGGTTGTGTTTCTTCATTTAAGAAGGGGAGGTCCCTACTTAACTGACTCAGCCTCGTCCCCTTCGCTTTCGGGTTCTCCTTCCCCAGATGAACAGAACCGAGAACAGCCTGGGGATGGCCGAGCCACCAGCTCTGCCTTCTCCATTCTAGATCCAGGGGAAACCAAGATTCCATTGGTAAGTGCCGCCTGAAAAGAGCGGTGGTGTGGCCTTAGGGGAGGGAGGGACAGACGGGAGTAGTTTTAGCAGCAGATTGTCTACTTCTAAACTCCTTTGGAAATCAGCCACACAGGGGAAGTGGGTTTTCGTGACCTCCAGAAGCCAAGGTCATTGTGGGTAGATCTGAGCCAGCCAGAGCTGGCATGCCAGCCAGAAGAAAGCAAAATTTAACTCACTTTTGCAGAATTTATAATATCCTCACACAAACCTTTCTTTTCAATGGAGTAGACCCCGTGCACAATAAGCTACTTTAAAGAAGACAGAGGCTGTACGGGGAGCTCCCTCTGGAAGGCATCGAGCCCCCAGCGGCAGCTGCTGTCCAGAAACTGGACTTAATCCTCCTGCACTATTCATCGATTTCTTTTTTTTTTTTTTAAGATTTTATTTATTTATTCGACAGAGATAGAGACAGCCAGCGAGAGAGGGAACACAAGCAGGGGGAGTGGGAGAGGAAGAAGCAGGCTCATAGTGGAGGAGCCTGACGTGGGGCTCGATCCCAGAACGCCGGGATCATGCCCTGAGTCGAAGGCAGACGCTTAACCGCTGTGCCACCCAGGCGCCCCTTTCTTTGTTTTTTTTATTTTGTTTTGTTTTAAGTAGACTCCACGTTCAACGTGGGGCTTGAACTCCTACTGACGGAGCCAGCCTCGCACCCTAATTAGTTCCCGTTAATTGCTTTATCAGGTTAATGTGGTGATGGCGTTATGACTGATGTATCCATTCTTTTTTTTTTTCAAGATTTTATTTATTTATTTGACAGAGAGAGAGACAGCCAGTGAGAGAGGGAACACAAGCAAAGGGAGTGGGAGAGGAAGAAGCAGGCTCCCAGTGGAGCAGGGAGCCCGATGCGGGGCTTGATCCCAGGACCCCAGGATCACGCCCTGAGCTGAAGGCAGATGCTTAAGGACTGAGCCACCCAGGCGCCCCAGGATGATAATTATCTAAGAAGACCCCCTCAGAATAAACCCAGGCCCGCCCTAGCCAAGGAGATGCTGACTCTCCCTCTCCCTCTCCCTCACTGCTTGTCCCAATAAGTACTCGGGCTTCTCCCTCATTTCCGGGTTAGTGGCTATGATTGGAACCCACTGTCTCTGGTTAGTCTACCTCAGGCCGGGGACTTTACAGAATATTCCCGAACAGCGGCCAAAAGTCCCTTTGTTTCGGGCACATTCCCTGTCTTCTCCGGCCTGGAATGGACTGCCTAATTTCACTTTGGGGGAAAAACAAATTAGCATAAGCCTGCGGCTGCTCATCTTCCTGAGCTGACAAGGTTTAGGACCGGAAACCTTCTTTTTCTGCCTCCTCCCGCCTCCTCTTCCTGTTTCTGCGCCATCTTGGGTGCAGCTGGCCTGTGGACACCGTTCACTTCAGATTTCCCACCAGTGTCTCAGGTAAAAATCAACAATGGGAAACAAACTGATTGGCTTCTAAAAAAGAACCCCAGTGGATATAATTTGGTATCTTAACTAATTTAAGTTTGTTGGTTTAATTAAAATAAACATAGGTCTTGAAAGTTATCAACATTAAATGTGGAAACTTTTATTCTACCAATATTTCCTGAAGGTCAAATAAGCTCATGATCTCTTGTTGCGGTATTTATTTATTATTTTATTATTTTTTTTAGGTTTTATTTATTTATGTGACAGAGAGACAGCCAGCGAGAGAGGGAACACAGCAGGGGGAGTGGGAGAGGAAGAAGCAGGCTCCCAGTGGAGGAGCCCGATGTGGGGCTCGATCCCGGAACGCCAGGATCACGCCCTGAGCCGAAGGCAGACGCTTAACGACTGCGCCACCCAGGCGCCCCGTGGTTTGTTTTTAAAGATTTTATTTATTTTATTGACAGAGAGAGAGCAGGGGGAGCAGCAGGCAAAGGGAGAGAGAAGTTGGCTTCTCACCGAACAGGGAGCCTGATGTGGGATTCAGTGTGGGACTCGATCCGAGGACCCTGGGATCATGACCCGAGCCGAAGGAAGGCACTTAACCGACTGAGCCACCCAGGCGTCCCGGAAAAAAATTTCAGATGAGGTCAGGATGGACTAAGATTGAAATGAATGGATTTTAAAGCTACACCGGTAAAAGATTGAAATTCTGCTTTCTCTCTGTTCAAAAGACAAGTTTTCCTAAATTGTTGGTCTACTCTTGATGAGAAAATGTAAACAAGGTTGTTCCCTCTTTTCTTTATCTGCCCAGGAAAACCAGTTTCTCTATTTTGTCTTTTCAGGTCTTTGATCACTTAGTTAAAACTTCTCAGAATTAAAGGATCTCAGTTTTGCTAACAACTATATGACCCTACATATTGAATCTTATTGTCATTTGGTCCAATAAATAATTAAGTTTTGGGTTTTATAATGATCTGTAATCCTACTTAGGCTTCCGTCTTTATCACTTGCTGAGGTTTTTAACAATCTTCTCCAAGATTTAAATTACAAATGAAGTCTTTTGGACCAATGAGGCTTTTTATTTGGTGTGTTAAGTTGCCTGGAAAGCACCGGCAAACAAATGATAAGCCTTTGGTTATGTTGTCTGGGTAAATGTTCTAGCTAGTCTAGAGATGATATGCGATTCCTAAATTTTTAATATGTTTTGGTAATAAGGTCATCGCTTAACATTCTAATTATTTAAATGTTACATGTCCCGGGCGCCTGGGTGGCTCAGTTGTTAAGCGTCTGCCTTTGGCTCAGGTCGTGATCCCAGGGTCCTGGGATGGAGTCCTTCGTGGGCTCCCTGCTCAGCGGGGAGTCTGCTTCTCCCTCCGACCCTCCTCCCTCTCATGCTCTCTCTCTATCTCATTCTCTCTCTCTCAAATAAATAAAATCTTAGAAAAAAAAAAAAGAGAGCACTGAGGTTGACTTCATGAACCATGGAGGCATAAAGCCCGTTGGAAGTGTTGGCCTGATAACCTTGCTTCTGAAGTTCCCAGCGGCCTCTCCAGGTGGGTAAAGAATGTCACTTCCTGGCAGGTGCAGGAACCTCAGGATACTTTGGGGACCTCATGAAGAGGAATTCACCCAAATCTATAGGTATTACAGGCGTGTCTGATGGCAAGTACTTGGCTTGGCTTCTGGCCTGGAGAGGCTACTAAGAGTTCAACCTAGAGATTCCTTATAAAACTTCCAGCAAAGCAAATTTTAAAAGATCTGTACAGCCAATTGCTCTTCTTGCTGAGCTAACCTAAATTATTCAACCAAGTTTGTTAAAATTGGACTTGTTTTGCAAACAAATTGGTCTTGATTTGGTGGTCTCTAAAAATGAGGATTATTATAGAGAGAAATTATGTTTCAATAACCCTCTTTTGTGGTTGCTGAATCCTAGTTCTGATTGTCTTTAAAAGTCGTTTGCCTAAGTTAGCCAGCTTGAGCTAAACTTCGGAGTAATTGACACAATAGCTTTGGCTGCCTCTTTGGTGGGTCTCCAAGGACTTATGGTAGAACAACACACGAAATAAGCAAAACAGCATTTTTTTAAAAAAGATTTTATTTATTTATTCGACAGAGAGAGAGACAGCCAGTGAGAGAGGGAACACAAGCAGGGGGAGTGGGAGAGGAAGAAGCAGGCTCCCAGCGGAGGAGCCCGATGCGGGGCTCGATCCCAGGACTCCGGGATCACGCCCTGAGCCGAAGGCAGATGCTTAAGGACTGAGCCACCCAGGCGCCCCAGCAAAATAGCATGTTTACTCAGCAGGACTCTAGATGATTCTTCCCAGGCGCTAGATGCACTTAACGAAAAAGACCACAAACTTCCTGCTCGAGGTTTCAATAAAAGACCGGACCTAAAAGCCCTCAGTGGCAACCCACTTGGGACCCTTCTCACTCTAGAGAGCTTTTTCTTTCCTTTCTGCTCTTGCCTTCAATTCATAAGTTTTCACTGCAGTCCACCCTTTTGTGTCTGCGAGATTCATTCTTCGACTCTGTCAGACAAGAACCCTGCGATCCTGAAACATTACTGTTGTAGTGAACCTTGCCCTTATAAGACAGTGAACTTAATCAGTACATGTTGTGTGGGTTCTGACTGCAGCACTGGCCTGCCTCTCCCCATGTCTCTCCCTCTGCTCGGCCTCCCTAGTTCCTGAGGCACAACAATGTTGAAATTGAGCTCATTGATACCCCGACAATGGTCTCTCAGTGTGAAAGCGAAAGGAAGAGTCACTTATATCTTTCACTTTAAATCAAAAGCTGGAAATGATGAAGCTTAGTGAGGAAGGAATGTCGAAAGCTGAGACAGGCCAAAAGAAGGCCTCTTGTGCCCATTATCTAAGTTGTGAATGCAATGGAAAGTTCTCGAAGGAAATGAAAAGTGCTATTCCAGGAAACACACGATTGATAAGAAAGAGAAACAGCCTTACTGATGCTGTGGAGAAAGTTTAATGGTCTGGGTGGAGGATCAAAGCAGCCCCAGCATTCCCTTGAGTCAAACCCTCATCCAGAGCCAGGCCCTGACTCTCCTCAATTCTCTGGAGGCCGAGAGACATGTGGGGGGTTGCAGAGGACAAGTCTGAAGCTAGCAGACTTTGGTTCGTGAGATTTAAGGAACAAAGTCGACTCCATAGCTTATAAGTTTCGAGGTGGTGTGGGGGAAATGAAGCTGTTCTTCCTTCCCGTTTTGTGTATTTTTTCTCCAGTTTTTTTGTCCCACTGTGTTGGTGCAAATTCTTCTGTGGACTCCAGATGTCTCCCAGAGCTGTTTTTGTTTGTGGATGGCTGTGTCATTCTTGATTTTCATGAGGGGCATGGAGGCTGGGGTCTCCTCTACCGCCATCTTGGTGATATCCCTTCTCTGATCTGGGAGTTATTTCTGTATCTTCTGTATTTGCACATAGACAGTTTTATATAAAATAAAATAACATAATTTTTAAAGTTCCTAATCTTTTCTGGGTCTCTCTCCCAAGTGCCTTGCTTTACTGGAAACAATTCAACTGATGAATTTTGTTTTGAATGGACAATAAGCGACTTTGGTTAGCGTGTGGAAATATAACAGCTAACATTTACCTGGAAGTTCTTCCAACTTCCTTGAATACAATTTTCATTTCTTTTCTCAGGGTTAATAGAGACATAGCAGGGGATAAACACAGCGGCTGATAAACGGAAAAAGATACATTTAAGGACAAGATCCAGGAGATGTCCTCTGACAGAGTCAGGAGTAGTTCTCTGACATGGAGACGGTATGTATACTACCCTTCGAGGGCTCTTGACGGCTTTGATTCCTGTGTAGCTCATTATTGTTCCACTAAATACTGAGTATTATGGGCTTTATTGTTTTGTTTTTTTTCCTTTAAAAAAAGGCTCTGCTTACATTTTTACTTATTCATGCATCTCGTCATACCAGAAGGGGAAAACCTGCCTGGGCACCCAGATGTTTTACTTTGACTTTTTCTCTCCAAGGTGGGGTAATATAACCTTGACTCTGTGTACAATCCCCACACGCTAGGGCACATGGAGGTCACTGAAGTGAGTTATTTTCTCTGGGAACCTAATGTTTTCTAGCTTGGGTACTGAGTCATATTACCTTTTTATAATTAATCATCACATGGATTTGTGTTATATCCTTATTTAAAAGTCAGAAAATGGATATTTAACTCAGAGAGTGAAGCCACAATTTTGACATGAATGTAAGTTCCAAGAAATGGCGGTGCCAGCCTGTGGATTCTTGCTCTTTGGTTTCCATTGGTCACCACAAACTCACACTAAATCAAGAGATATTTCTTTGAGGGAAGTATAATTCATCTAGTGTCGTGCAACTTTATAAATGTTCCCTCCTGTTGATAGCACAGCAGTCAGGAACTTCTCACACCCCCTACGTTACTAGTGCGCCATATGTGTTTTTTTTTTTTTTAAGATTTTATTTATTTACTTGACAGAGAGAGACAGCCAGCGAGAGAGGGAACACAAGCAGGGGGAGTGGGAGAGGAAGAAGCAGGCTCCCAGCGGAGGAGCCCATGTGGGGCTCGATCCCAGGACCCTGGGATCACGCCTTGAATTAAAGGCAGACGCTTAACGACTGAGCCACCCAGGCGCCCCCTAGTACGCCATACGGTTATACAAGTTATATACGCATCTATAGTCCGTCTTACCAGGTGTTACATATATATGTGTGAACATGAAGGTTGGGGATCAAATGAGGCTTCCTCCTGAGATGCCATCACTGTCTGCTGAGTGTAGACAGAGGAAGAGTTAACACCGTGAAATAAGTGGATCCCAGGGTAGACGTCAGACAGCGCGTCTCTAAGACGGAACATCTGATTTGTGTTACTTGCACTACATCACAGTGAAGAGACCCTCCCACCATCAAGTTCCTTGCACATAATGAAATTACAACTCCCTTGTGTTTCCCCAGGCTGTGTGGGTGCTGCTGGTGGGCAAGCAGAGTGAAACGGTCCTCAGAGCCCATTGACTCATCAGGTCAAACGTTGATGGTCCCTTTCTCTTCTCGGGGCACAAGCTGTCTAACGTCTGATAGGTAAGGGACATATAAACAGTAAGGAAAAATGGGAGACTTTGGATCTTGTCCTCTGCCTCACAGAGATTCATGAACAGCAAAGACATTTAGATTATTTGCATAAAAATCAGCCTATTTCTTGTTTTTCATCATTATCACTTTTTATTTTCAGATAGTTTAAAACTCACGCGAAGTAGCAAAAAAGTACTGAAGTGACAAAAATGTACACGCAACCCAGCTTCCCCTAATGATAATATCTTTGATAACAATAGTCATTGTCAAAACCGGGCAATTGACATTGACTCAGCACTATTAACTCAGATACAGACTTTGATCAAGGTAATACTTGACAGGCTAGAAAATATTGCTGATGAACAGAAGAATTCCTCAGTCTTGCTTTGTCTATCCACCCCTTCTTAAAGATCCACTTTATTTGGTAGAACCAATGCGAGATACTCCAATGCCCGTCTCTAGTCAACTGGACTGTAATAGGTGATAAAGGTCAGAGCTATCAATAAAATTCTTGCCATGATAGACAGATTTCATATCCAGAGTGTCTAATATGGAAACCATTGGCCATTTGTGGTGTTTGGGCACTTGAAATATGACTAGTTCAAATGAGGAGCTGATTTTCAAATTTAATTACTTAAAATTTAAGTTTAAATAGGCATGCATGGCTAGTGGCTATCATATCAGATAGTGCAGATCTTGGCCCAAAGGAACTCCCTTGTTCCTAACCCTCAATCTTGATCCTAGCCAGCCGAGGGAGACCAGAGCCCAGCTCTCAAGTGTGAAGAAGAAGAAAGCACCTAACATAGGGCTTTCCTGTTCCATATCTGGATGAGGATCCCCCGTGGAAGAAGGAAATAAGCCTGATATCCATCATTTCCTTAGCATTCTCATGTGTCCCTCACCATGTGGAGGCAAGAGGCAGAAGAGGAGCACTACTACTACCTGGGTTCTTACAGCACATACATAATCTCACTGATGTCCGGGAATTTCGATCGATCACATTAGGGTCCCATTCTCTTGGGCACCAATGATGGATGAACGCAGAACATAAGCTAGGAATCTTCTCTTCTCCCCAAAATTCTCAACAAGGTCACTTAGGTCAACAGCCTGTTCTGAAACAAAACCTTACAGCAAGTACTAGGTGCTGAGAATCCGCTGAGTTCTGCTTCCCTGGGATGGAGAGAGCAATGTTGAGTGGGACATAGAGACTCAGTTGAATATGTTATAACAAGGGGCGAGATGGAGTCATGGGGGTTTGAGAGTAGATTTCCCTGAAGACAAAGCGTGGGGTCTAGGGCTTTTAACATAAAGTCATGCTACAGAGATTGTCCTGCCACCAGTCGTCGCTGCTGTATTCATTACACAACTTCCCTTCTGCTTTCCAGTGGGTATTGCAGTACTTTTAAGACGTCGTCGGAAGTAAGCTCCCGGCTTTGGTTTTCCCCAGAATATGAAGAAACGGTAACAGTAGAGCCCCCACAGTACATCATTGCTCCTGGACCTCGGTCCGGTAAAGAAGCTGTTTCCAAGTAAGGGGAATGATGACATGGGGAAAGCTGATGGTAGTATTGGATTCTGTTCCTCGATATCACAGGGACACATGAGGATCAGGGGATTAGGGTCATTTATACAGGAATCGGGGGGATAATGAATGAGCTTATCCAGTCTTACCAACAAACCCAGAAATTTCTGAAAGAGGCCAACCACCTCTTCTTCCAGGAAGGCATCTTAAGAAGCTGTACCCAAAAAGGCAGTAACTGGTGCAAAGATCCTTGTGTCATTGGCTGAGCTGGGAATCAACCCAAGTAACCAACTCAGTGCTCTGGGCACCTGCCTGCTCTTGAGGCTGAAGGATGGGGTGGGGTCCCTGAAGTGGTGTGTTGGAAATACTCAGCACCCCAGTTCCCCAGGGGAAGGGGGAGAGCCTTTATTTGTACCGTTTGCCAATTTCTGTGGGGTGACTCATTCCATCATGGTGGATTTCAAACGACCAACATGATGTCCCTGAACATGGCGTTGGAAATAGATATGCAGTATCCCACCATTACAGAGTATTTTCACCACACAGATACCATAGATGTAAGTAACTTCAAGTGGGCAGCGTATAGAGGTGCCTGACTGGCTGAGTCAGTGGAGCAAGCAACTCTTGACCTTGGGACCCTGAGTTCGAGCCCCACTTGGGTGTAGAGATTACAAAAATAAATAAATAAACAAACTAAAAAAAAAAGCACAGAGTATAGTAAGACATAGTAAAATAGTTAGAAATTAATAAATTTTTAGCATTCATTACCTTTGTTAGATAAGTCTATTTAAATGAAAATATTATATAATTTAATTTTTTATAATAACCACATTTAACAACCTAGCCACAAAGTTCCTGGAAAATTTAACAATCAGATCCCACCATCTCGGATGAGCTGGCTCCCACTCACGAGTGGCTTCCTCCCACCTCCTAAATGCAACCCCAGCCACCCACTGGCACCCAGCATGCACAAGCACCATAAGAGAACAGAAGGCGGTGTATTACCCTCAGTGCTTTGCATGGGGCTGACATAATCCGTGACTGATTTTGTAGCCTCAGACGTAGCGCCAGGACTTAGGAGGGCAGGTCAAGGTTGTCTCGCATGCTTGCCCAAAATCCTTTTGAGAAAAGAGCTACAGTTTCTTTCTTTAACTCCAGTTCTCCAAATACTTGTTCCTTTTAGCCTTAGTCTATGTATCAATTTCTCTGTGAGTCCCTTTCATGTGGATGTGAATAGACATATCAAGGAATATGTAAGGAATCCGGGGATCAAGGATGACAGGTATAGAGCAAGAAATGAAGAGAATCTAAGAAATGTCACTGAAATTAGATGACATTTCATGATCCCATGGCATCAGTCATGCAGTAACTACTGTACCCACAGAAATCAGTGCTTTGTTCCTCTTTCATCACACCCCTTCTTAGGAGCTAGGACTCTTGTCCTTTGATTCCCCTGGTCTGCATTCATTCCACATTTCCAACTCCCAGAGACAGAGATTGGATTGAGGTGGTTGTCTTCATCCAGAAAATACCACCTGCCTTAGGGGCAGATTTCTCACAACCAGGTGCTGGCTTTGTGAACCACTAGGTCACGCTATAGATCATGGTTTTCAACTTTGGCTGAATATTGGAATCATTCGGAAGCTTTAAAAGTAATGATGCTGAGGTCCTACCTCTAGCCCCTGATTTAATGGGTCTGGGAGGTGACCCGTGTATTGGGGTATTTTTAAAGCTTCCCAGGTGCAGTCAAGTTTGGGGACGACTGCTATGTGGGCATGTACTCCACCCATGAGTCAATGACTAATTCAGTGTTGTTGTTTTTTTTAAGATTTTATTTATTTATTAGACAGAGAGAGACAGCCAGCCAGAGAGGGAACACAAGCAGGGGGAGTGGAGAGGAAGAAGCAGGCTCCTAGCGGAAGAGCCCGACGTGGGGCTCGATCCCAGAACGCTGGCATCACGCCCTGAGCCCAAGGCAGACGCTTAACGACTGCACCACCCAGGCGCCCCTAATTCAGTGTTTTTATTCCAACAGTCATAGGACACCATCAGAGCCATTTTAATTAATTAATTAACTAATTGATTAATTTATACCAAATGACCCCAAATGTTTATTTGACTAAATTCTATTTCATGCATAAGCACGGCAGCCTCCCCTGTTTGTTAGGTTTGGCAGTTAAAAAAAACCCCAAGCAGTCTCATCCAGAACAGTGCAAATGCCAAGGGTAAGGGTAGTCTACAGTTTGACTGTAGGATAAATATATATATTTTTAAAAGGCCTCCCTCCCTCTGGCCATATCAACTCTTATTTCCAATCATTAAATATAGACACATTTTCCAAAAATCAGTTCTTTGCTTCTCCAAGATCTTCAATGCCATCATCATCTATGTCAGGTGATTTTTCCTGAATGACATCAAGTATGTCACCTATAAAGTCTCCCTGGATGATGATTTCATCCTCTCCTGTTACTGAGGCACCACAGGAGAATTTTTGAGCAAAAAGAAAAAAAAATCTCTATTTGTTTTTTGAAAAAATTCTTTAGCTTTTATTTATTTATTTGTGTGTGTGAGAAAGAGAGAGCACAAGTGGGTGAGGGGCAGAGGGAGAGAGAATCTCAAGCAGACTCCGAGGTGATGGTGGAGCCGGACTTGGGGCTCGATCTCACAACCCTGAGATCATGACCTGAGCCGAAATTGAGTCTGACAGGCAATGGACTGAACCACCCAGGTGCCCCTCTCTGTGCTTCTTTGGGATCAATTTCGAGAGTCGCAAGGCCACACACTCCTGTTACATATTTCTTTTTCCACTCTGGGGATTTTGGCGATACCAACCTTTTGTGGTATTGTCTTCTTTTTTTAATTTTATTTCATCCCTTCCACCTCTCTTCTGCTTTTTCTTCTCTTCCTCTTCCCCTGCTGTGCCTTGACCCTCACTAAGTCCAGCTTCTTGTTTCTGTGAATTTTCTGCGGTAAGATTTGCAAACTCATTTGGAACATTCTTCTCGAACCACTGTTGGCATTTAGCCACATGGGGCATATATATTCACAGTACTCTGTTGGTTATGAACGGACTCCACGGTAAAGGACTCAGAGTGGGTAGCATGCATCTAACTTGCCCTCCGGTATTGCCCCTCAGACCTCCTTTGCCATCATACCCACCGGATTCAGAAATACCAGCAATCATCTCCCAAACCCAGATGGTCACACAACCCCGTGTTGCCTCCGCTCCTGCTACTATCACCAGCTGAAGGGACACCTTCCCAATCAGAAAAATTTAAATAAAAGAAGTTAGGTATGGACACTAGTATAACAGGAGAAGAGGTAGAATGGTCAAGACACATTTGGTCTGAGAGATCCCCTTAGTTCTAATCTCCATATATCTGGTTAACAAATCTCTCTTTATCGAAGTCATCTCTCTTTTGAGAGTCTATTGGAACTGTCAGTAGAACTTTCTGTGATGATGGAGATGTTCTCTTCTGCATTAGCCAATACGGTAGCCATTTGCCACATGTAGGTATAAGCCGTTGAAATGTGGATAGTACAGTTGAGGAGCTGAAATTTAATTTAATTTAATTTAACTTAATTTAATTGAATGTTTAAATGGCCCCTCCTGGCTAGTGGCCATTGTTTGGATAAAACAGGTCTAGCTTGTAATCACATCCCCCTTATTATTTTTTACTTTTTTGGGTGAACTGATTCTTTTTTTACTTTTAAGATTTTATTTTTAAGTAGTCTGCACACCCAACATGGGCTCAAACTCATGACCCCAAGATCAAGAGCCACATGCTCCACTGACTGAGCCAGTCAGGCACCCATTGTGAACTGATTTCTAATACTTTCCTTATTTTTGAAACTCAAGGGCCCCAGACAGTACCGAAACAGAAGAGCAGGAATCTTCACAGACACAAGAATCAGGTAATTGGGGGCACCTGGGTGGCACAGCGGTTAAGCGTCTGCCTTCGGCTCAGGGCGTGATCCCGGCGTTCTGGGATCGAGCCCCAGATCAGGCTCCTCTGCTATGAGCCTGCTTCTTCCTCTCCCACCCCCCCTGCTTGTGTTCCCTCTGTCGCTGGCTGTCTCTCTCTCTGTCAAATAAATAAATAAAATCTTAAAAAAAAAAAAAGAATCAGGTAATTGGCTAATATAGAGATGAAGCCAGGGGCGTGTAGTGGGCTGATGGAAAAGACCTGTGGTTTTACCTGGAGGAGACAGTCTTGAAGTCCTTTGTGGTGGTGATGATCAAAAGCAATTTTTCTTACGTCTAACACCATCCTCCCTACAACTTAAATGGGAATGTGAAGTCCTTGTAATCTTGATATAATGTCTGGAATGGATTCCATATTCCAAACCCTCTATTAGGGACATTAAACACAGTCTTTTTTTATTATCCATGAAAACTCTATGAGTGGATGGTACAGACTATTTCAAAGACAAATAAAGCAAACTGAGAGGTGAGAAATCTTCCAGGTAGGAGGGGAGGTGTGACAGCAGTGGATTGTGTTTGGGTTCATTAAAAGGGGCCTGTTTTCTTTTACCCTTATCCATGGTAAGACTTCAAAAAATAAGCAATGTGTGATTAAGGGTCTCGAGGCTTTGTGACATTTGTACTCTGACTGGCTTTGGGCTGGGACACATTCCTATTGCTTGAGTCTACTAGGGTTGCCATAACAAAATACCCCAGACTAGGGCCCTTCAACAACATATGTTACTTTTCTCATCGTTCTGGAGGCTAGAAGTCTCAGATCAAGGTGCTGGCAGATTTGGTCTCTGGTGAAGGCTCTGGTCCTGGCTTGTAGATGGCCACCTTCTCCCTGGGCCTCACATGGCGTTTCCTCTGTGTATCCAGAAAGAGAGACAGACAGAAAGATCTGGTATCTCTTCCTCTTCATATAAGGACACAAGGACACCAGTCCTATTGGATTAAGAGTTCTTTCTTATGACCTCATTTCACCTCTAGGACTTTCTTATGGGCTCCATCTACAAATTCAGCTCCTATACCAGCCCAATGCTTTGTGTTGGGTTGGGAAAATTAACCCAGCTTGACTGTCCTAGACCCTGTCCTTACTTGCTTCACTAAGTGCTCATGGTTGGAAACCATCCCACTGGGTGTGAAGTAGTTTGAAAGCCACGTGAGATTGAAGGAGAGCAGGGCACTGGTGTTGGCTGTACCCTGATGCTCAGCCCAGCTCCTGTGCTTACCAGCCACGTGGTCACAAGGTGAGTTCATCTGTATTCACATGAACAGCTGACATTGTGTGCTATTTTGTCTAGGTACCACACAGCCTGGTACCAAAATACAGAGCACTTTTACCTAAGAGAAGAAAAGCTGAGAAAGGTTAAGGAACCATTTGAGACTTTGTATTTTTCCTGTGAAAATCCCTACTCTCTGCAAAATGAGATTCCATCATATATAAATTTTGATAAACCGATTTTGTCAGAGCACAGTATATCAGAGACTTCTGTCGTCCAGGATAGAGGTATTTGTTCTATGCAAATCATCCTCGCCTAGAGTCTGAACGGTGGGAATGAAATCCAGCAGCACATGTGCGGAGGGTCTCCAGGTTGTGCTGGGAAGGCTCTCCCAGGGGGATGATGGAAACGCTCGGGGAACAGGTCTGGGGTGCCTCTGGTTGGATCCTGGCCAACACTAGGGTGAACGGCTGTGCCTTTGCCTCTTCAACTTTCATGCTGTTCCTTTTATGGGCTTGCCTTCCCTCACCGGCATCTGGTATTAGCTGCTTCTTGGGACCATGTAGAAATTTAGATGCCATGGTTCCTGCTTGAGGTGAATACTGCCCCCCAACAAAGCTGTCCAGTCTCGCTTCCTTCTTAAATTTGGGGTGCAGTTTCAGTAGTAACCAAGAACATTCTTGTGCCTTTCTTTGTCTGGATTCAAAGACCAAAGCCCCTTGTTCTCCCCTCATACCCTTCTCTCTGATGTCTGGATTCCCAACAGCGCATGTGCAATCCAACATCCAGGACTCCTTCAGGCTGTGCCTTTCCTAGCAAATCCGCATCTGACATGCGCAATGTATATTTTTCAGAAGAGACTTGGTCAGAGGAGAAGACACTAGTGCCCCTCTGGGCTCCTAAACTTTCTTCCCGGGCTGTACCAGCTTGTCAAAGTAATCAGTTTCTGGGACCTGAAGGACATGTGGATATTGAGTTGATTGATGAGAGTGCAAACAGATACAGGTAAGAATCGAAGATGCTGATTGTTTCAATACAATTCTACTATAAAGGAAGTGTATGCTATATGATATTTACACGTATACACCTATATGATAGGGTACGTGATCCATCCCTTAGACATCGGAAATTTTGTAATGTTCTCTGTATTCTATGAACTGAGTTGGTATTTTAACTTCAACATATGTAGAATACAGAGAAAGGGGGGCTTAGAGAGCTTAATTAGCTCTCCAGAGTTTTCTAACGTGTTGAAAGTCACAGGTGGGTCTTGAACCTTACTCAACCCCGAACACCACATCCCTCGAACTTTTGCTCTTTAAATCAAAGACCTGGGGAGCCTGGGTGGCTAAGTCGATTAAGGGTCTGCCTTTGTCTCAGGTCATGATCCCGGGGTCCTGGGATCAAGCCCCAGGTCAGGCTCCCTGCTCAGCTTCTCCCTCTCCCTCCGCTGCTCCCCCAGCTTGTGCTCTCTCATTCACACTTACTCAAATAAATAAATAAAATCTAAAAAAAGAAAAATCAAAGTCCTGGTGTGCTCCCAGCATGACTAGTACTCTGGTTCCTTTCAGTGTCCACTTCCCCATGGCTGGCTTCTATCTGTGGCCAGTGACAGGCCTTGGCTTCTTGGTAACAGCGCCAGTGACCGTGAGGATTGCGTTCGATTCTTGGGGTCAGCACCTGGACCTGAAGTTACAGCACGAGAAGCAGTGGGTGGTGGCAGGGCCTTTGTTTGATGTCTCTGTGGAGCCTGAGGGGGTCATCACTGAAATCCACCTCCCCCACATCATCTCCCTCCCAGGTAAGGAGGGGAGAGGCGAGCCATAGGGAAGGTTGGGAGGCACATTTTCTGATCACCTTTGTCGTTGTCCTACAGCAAATGAGGTCGATAACTCTTGGTTCCACGTTGCTCATTTTAAGGATGAAGGGATGGTCCTAGAGCGGCCAGCCCGAGTGGAGCCTTTCTATGCCGTCCTGGAAAACCCCAGCTTCTCTCTGATGGGGATCCTGCTGAGAATCGTCAGTGGGACTGGTGTCTCGGTCCCCATCACTTCCACGGCACTGATTTATTATCACTTCCACCCTGAAGATACTAAATTTCACTTGTACCTGATCCCCAGTGACTCCTCGCTAATAAAGGTAAGGCTGGCAGATTTTGGAGAAGAAGTGAGAATTGTACATCAGCTGATAACCTTGGACCTTGTGTTTCTTTATCTTTTTTTTTTTTTTTAAGATTTTGTTTATTTATTTGCCAGAGAGAGAAAAAGAGAGACAGAGAGAGAGAGAGAGCACTAGCAGGGGGAGTAGCAGGCAGAGGGAGAAGATGCCTTCCCGCTGAGCAAGGAGCCCAATGGGGGACTCGATCCCAGGACCCTGGGATCATGACCTGAGCCTAAGGCAGACGCTTAACCGACTGAGCCACCCGTGCGTCCCGAACCTTGTGTTTCTGTATTGAACAGAAAAGTCAAGGCACAGATTTCACTGATAGAAGCATTCATCCTCCTCCCTGAAGTCAATCCGTAGGTGCTGACTCTTGAGCCATATGCAAGGATCTGCAATAGGAATTCAGTTCTACTAAAAATGGAGCTGCCTTTGCTGAATTTCAAGGAGAAGAAGACGGGACACAAGAGTTATGGGGGACTGGAAGAAGGAATCATGCAGAGATTTCATTGTAGAATTTGAAACGACTAATATCTAAATTAACTACAGGCACACACACATGCGCACACACGCCCCTCTGGAGTCATCCTCCTCCTGGGAGTGGCATCTCCCTCCAATGCATTTGTAAAGGCTCAGAGTCCCCCAGCCTTTCCTGGGTTAGTGCTGAAGCAGACATGGTGGCCTTGTGGCTCTAGAGCTATTGTTTTCCTAGATAAAGTACCAGGCTTGGTGGAGAGGTTACTGGGGAAGATTCATTTGATTCTCTGACCAATTGGTTCATTCTCCTACAGCCCAAGCAGAGACAGGTGCATGCCTGGTGGCATTAGGGTGGTGAGTAACTGTGGGTATTTAAAATACAAGAGAAAATATTTTAATCTGGATGCTAAAGATGACTGTTCCTAAGGGTCTGCAGGAAAAGAAAATAGCAACAAAAACCCAATCAAAGTTGTATGTGACTCTTCTTTTGGTTCTGGTCACACCCTGGTTCCCAGCCTGGCCCATGCTTGCTCCTTCTTCCTTCCCGGACCCCAAATCTCATAGGGCCACTTGCTCCCGCTTTTTTGATTCAGCAGAAACAATGAGATAAAAATGATCTCATCCCCCCACCCTCAACGTTGTAAGTCTAATTCTGTGCAGGCTTTACTCCCTCGGCCCCCTCCTGGGGCGACAAGCTGCCCCCTACTAGCGGGAGACCAGGGTTTGAGTCGTGTCCCGGATCCCTTTCCCTCTGGCCTTTCCCAGGACACCATACCTGGAGGGATCTTCCCTCACCTCCTCTGTCAGTGTGTCCTACCCTGTTATAAAAAATGAGAAAGGTGAAGGGAATCAGTTTCAATCCATAAGACAAGCTAAGTACAGGAATATATCCCACTATCTGCAGAAATCTGCTCTTAATGATAACCCATCAATGTTCTATTGATGTATTTGGTTATTTTAGTTCCAATCTCTTATTCTTATAAATCAGTTAAATGCATCTCTTCATTTAAAATAGTTTTTAAAGATTTTTTAAAGTAATATCTACCCTCAACATGGGGCTCAAGCTTATGACCCCAAGATCGAGTCGCATGCTCTACTGACTGAGCCAACCAGGCTCCCCTAAAATAATTCTTCATCAGAGATGGCATGACACATTACTGTCTTTCCACCATTCTTTTCTTTCTATCCCTCTGAGCTGTTACTCTTTACTAGCGTGTGTGTAGTGACTCCTTGAGAGCCCGCTGCCTCCCTCCCCTGCCTCTGTTCCACTATGGTTTGATTTCCCTCCAGATACAATTTGAAATTTTTCTTCCACTTGATCTTCCAGGTCCAACTGATGTTCCACCACTGGACATCCTTTCCTTTAGATGGATCTGCGGATTTCTTTTACCATGAATCAAATATGCAGATACATGTATTGCTCCCTAATTTTTGCAAGCGGACCCACCATGCATCCAGCATCCAGATGGAGAAGGGGAACATCACCAGCTTCTCTCTCCTCCCGCCCCCTCCCGATCACTACCCACCACGAGTATTTACTAACTGGACTAAGGACACCATCTACTGTAATTGTTTTTGACAGCGATTCTTGCTCGTTAATTCCATAAATTCTCTACTGAGCTGTAGCAGAGACTTGCCAAATGCTATTATTATTTTGTTGTTTGAGTTCTAGTCTGTGTCTTTGGCGGCTCCTGAGATAGTTCTGAGGGCTCTTCTGCTCTGCTTCTGGGTGTCTCTGGGGTGATGTCACTGCTGTATTACTTGCTGGTGGGCAGGTGCCAGGACACCTCGTGGAGCAGGAGCCTCGTCATGGAGGGAAGTCGTCTCTACCCTCATCCCTCATAGATGCAGCTGCAGACAGGGGTAGTCCTCTGCCGAGGCACAATGAGGAATCCTCTTTGTCCCCAGATTTGAGGAGCACTCAGACATCCCTGCCACATTATACAAAGAAAAATCAAACTATACAAAGATTTGTGATAAAAAGCAATCCTTTGTGGGTGTGTGTGTGTGATTGGGTGACTCAGTTGGTTAAGCATCTGACCTTGGATTTCAGTTCAGGTCCTGATCTCAGGGTCTTGAGATGGAGCCCAGAGTTGGGCTGTGTGCTGAGTTTGGAGCCTGCCGAAGATTCTCTCTCCATCTCCCTCTGCCCATTCTTCCCTGCTGCCCAAGGTAAAAAACAAAAAGAAAGAAAGAAAGAAAGAAAGAAAGAAAGAAAGAAAGAAAGAAAGAAAGAAAGAAAGAAAGAAATCCCTATCTCTGAGATAAGCACCAGGAAAACTTTATTAATACATCTCTCTATGGGGCGCCAGGCTGTTGCAGTTGGAGGAGCGTGCTACTCTGGATCTCAGAGTTGTGAGTTTGAGCCCCACATTGTGTAAAGAGATTACTTAAAAATAAAATCTTAGGGGTGCCTGGATGGCACAGCGGTTAAGCGTCTGCCTTCGGCTCAGGGCGTGATCCCGGCATTCTGGGATCGAGCCCCACATCAGGCTCCTCCGCTATGAGCCTGCTTCTTCCTCTCCCACTCCCCCTGCTTGTGTTCCCTCTCTCGCTGGCTGTCTCTAAATTTGTTGAATAAATAAATGAAAAATCTTTAAAAAAATAAAATAAAATAAAATAAAATAAAATCTTAAAAGAAATACATCCCCTCATGTCCAGAGGCATATGTATATATACTTTTGCTTATTTACTTTTAGCTTTGCCCCCTGATTTGCTTCTGCTTCTTCTTCTGCAGGCAATAGATGATGAAGAAGCTAAGTTTCATGGTGTGCGTCTGCAGACCTCACCCCCAGTGGACCCCCTGAATTTTGGTTCCCGTTATATCGTGTCCGGTTCGGCTCACCTGGAAATAATGCCCCAGGTCAGTAGAATTTGAATCTAACTCAAGTTGAACTCAGGTTTCAAGATATTTTGTACTTTTGAAGAAAAATGGAAGACCAGTGGAGGGTCAGTAGCTCAGGTGATTATTCTCTGAACCATATCCTGATAAGACCTGGGCTACCTTTCCTTCCATGGGATAATACTATTTCCTAAAATTGTGTACTTAAAAATTGTTGACCGTTCTCCCTTTGTTTTCCCTCCAACCAGCCATGAGACCGTATAGGAAATGGATTATATTTCAGTGGCCAGTTCACAGTAGGCACACAGGCCTTTCCACCCTGCCCTCAACCCCCTGATACTTTAAGTCAAGTGGTGTGTTTCCTCTAGGAGTTGAAATTATCCTACAGGAGTCCTGGAGAAACCCAGGTATTCTCTAAAGTCTTTGCTGGGAGGATAAAGGAACCAATCGTACTTGAAGTTACCGAAAAAAGACACAAGACTTTGGTTTGGCGCACTTTGGTGAAGCCAGGTAGGTGACAATATGAGACTAAAATTTGGGGGGATGAGAACAAATTATGCACCTCTTTCGGGTCGTAGTGAAGTGCGTCAGAGGAGAAGGTCTGTTTATGGTCCCATCCCAGAGAAGAAAACAAATCTACTCCCAGTTCACGGTCAATGTTGAGTTGAAACAAAAGTGTTGACAGTGGTCAAGTTTGCCTGGGATAGGGATGGCCGTTGGTGTCGAGAATTGGACCGTCTCATACCTAGGTGGTATTGAACGGGAGATGCTAATTACAAGAATCAGAAGGAGCAGAAAGTCGATTTAATTCTATCTTCTGGGCAATTTTATAATTGTTGTCATACATAGAGACTAAGCAGCTGCTGAAGGAAAGACACAACACTTATCAGACCTTTAAAGAACAGCAGGGCTTTTAGAAGGAAAATGTAAGAGCATGTGGAAGGCTCAATGGTAAACACACCTTAGTGATTTTCCCAAATGGTTGCTCCAATCAGCAAATCTCTCACCAATTTATATGTGTGTTCAACTTATAAATTCTGCACTATCAATGATCCCAGTATTATAGGGTTCGATGAATATGCTCACTTACTGTTTCGTGTCTAAAATACATTTGCCTAAGGATAATTTATGTAGAACAGTATGATAATTTTACCATGCCTTTCACCTTTCTTCACATATTGGCTTATAAATAGAAATAGAATATTGGAAAAATGTGTTCTTTCATCTGATGCATTTCCTTAATGGGCAGCGAGTGACCTTCTACTTCATTGAGTTCCATTAGTATATCAATGTTCCAATGGGATCCTTAACTTAGGAAATGGAATTAAATTATTTTAGTGCGTTACATCACAGACTAGAGAAACTACAGGGGCACCGGTCTGGCTCAGTCAGAAGAGCCTGTGACTCTTGATCTCAGAGTTGTGAGTCTGAGCACCATGGTGGGTATAGAGAATACAAGAAAAAACAACAACGACAGAACATTTGAAAAAAAAAAAAAGGAAAAACCAAATAAAGGTAAATGGCTCATTTCATTCTCCAACTTTTCCTTCTCTCCTAGTGGAGCTCCAGTTTCAGGCTGCATCAGCCCCTCCTGCTCTCTCAGGTGAGTGCAGTGTCCGCACGAAAGTCGGAGGGACGAGTCTGATGTCAGGAGGTCTTCGAGTGGTGTGATGTGGCTCAATCAGGGATCACACCTTCTCTTCATTTAGGAAGACCGAGTGGTGTCAGAGACAGATGTGGAGTCTGATCCACTTCAGTGAATTCGTGAGAGGGTTTCATATGCAGACTCTGAGCATGCAACCACGTCTTCTTGGGGAAAACATCTTGCATCTGGTGAACTATCAGTGAAAGTAGTTCAATATGGCTGGAGATGAAACTCTAGAGGGACGGAGGGCACCTGAGACAAGAGGCAGGCACGAAACAGAAGTTGAAAGCAGAAGGGTGATGATGGCTGAACTCTTTTGGACCTTAGGCTGAAGGCAAAGGGGGACTTTGGAAGGGTGGGCAGCAATGCACTCACTCTTCTGAACAGCGTGGGTGACTGTGGGTGAGGAATGGACAGGAAGTGGGAGCCGGGTTATGAGGGTATTGTAAAAATTAAGAACAGGGCTTAGCTGGGAATTGGTTAAGGTTCTTGGAGTTGGTAGGTAGCAGAGAAAGGAGTTATTCAAAGTAAGGAGTCAAGGGCACCTGGCTGGTTCAGTCAGAAGAATATGTGACACTTGATCTTGGGTAGTTGTGAGTTCAAGCCCCACCTTGGGAGTAGAGATTACTAAAACAAAACAAAACAAAACAAAACAAAACAAAACAAAACAAATAATAACACATTTAAAAAATAAATTAAAAAAATAAGGAGTCAAGATTCAGAGGACTCCATTCTGCCTTCCACGTTGTTGGTTTCATTGTCAGGCTCCACACATCAAAGTGACAGGTCTCCTGTCTCAAAACAGGTCACCCAGGAGGAGAGAGAGAGCATCTCCTGATCCCTCTCCTTCCTCAGGTGTCACATTGGCTTGAAATGGGCAGCAGACCCATTTCCTGGCCAGCTGGTGTTATTGTCAGGAGGTCCAGAGAGGCAGACGAGCTACAGAAAATCAGGCCCCACACCTGGAATTGCAATTGGGTTCAAACCCAACCACAGATCTTGGTTAAGAATGAGGTAAACAGGGGTGCCTGTGTGGCTCTGTTGTTAAGTGTCTGCCTTTGGCTCCGGGCGTGATCCCAGGGTTCTGGGATCGAGTCCCGCATTGGGCTCCCTGCTCTGCTGGGAGCCTGCTTCTCCCTCTCCCACTCCCCCTACTTGTGTTCCTTCTCTCACCGGCTGTCTCTCTCTCCGTCAAATAAATAAATAAAATCTTTAAAAGGAATAAAAGAATAAGGTAAAGATGATTTCACGAAGCAAATTGGAAGGATTTATGTAGGTGATGAGTGTGTATACCAACAAAAGGTCTCTCCCCTTCCTAGTCTACAAGCTCTTTTTTTTTTAATAAAATAACCTAATTATTTATTTTTTTTTAATGATTTTTTTATTATATTATGTTAGTCACCATACAGTACATCCCCGGTTTCCGATGTAAGGCTCGATGATTCATTAGTTGTGTATAACACCCAGTGCACCATGCAATACGTGCCCTCCTTACTACCCATCACCGGTCTATCCCATTCCCCCACCCCCCGCCCCTCTGAGGCCCTCAGTTTGTTTCTCATAGTCCATAGTCTCTCATGTTTCATTCCCCCTTCTGATTACCCCCCCTTTCTTTATCCCTTTCTTCCCCTACCGATCATCCTAGTTCTTATGTTCCATAGATGAGAGAAATCATATGATAGTTGTCTTTCTCTGCTTGACTTATTTCACTTCGCATTATCTCCTCCAGTGCCGTCCATGTTCTAGTCTACAAGCTCTTGAGCAAGAGATAGCTGCCACCTGTTGTCAGAAGGGTGAAACTGACCCTCGTTTGCTGTCTATACAAGACTCTTCAGAAGCTGCTGCCAGCCCACATCTTGAGTCCAGTCTTCATTCTGGCCAGCATGCACTGTGAAGCATGACATCCTTTCCCCCTCTTTCCCTTTTGACCTGGTCGCATCTTGCATTTAATACCAGAATCCTACTCCTTCAGATCCTCCTCTGATACTAACTCTTCTGTGAAGACTTTGCTTTAAGGTCTAGTCATTCCCTCCTTTCTGACCCAAAGGCTATGGTTGCGTTCTTCTCTTATGGAATTATGGTGATAAAAATGATCATGATGACAAGTGCAGCTTATTGAATGCCTGTAGCATGCTGCATATTCAGGGTACGTATATTTGTGCTTCATACTCACCACTTCTGTCGAGCCCTGTCAATACACATTGGCTGGCCTCCCCAGATAATCACGGAGGAGTGTCAGACGGAACATGGCCATGGCCATGAAGTAGCAATCCTGTACGGAGAGTAGCCTGAGACAGACACACACCCCGCACTCATGGGGTTTCTGGTCCAGCAGGTGAAAACAACGAAGCTGATTTCACAGCACTTATCAACCTATAGTTGTGGTACGTGTTCCAAAGGAAAATTAGAGGGATTTAGGAGACGATCAGATGGGAGGCTCAGATCTAACCTTCAGGGAGTTGAAAAAGTTTCAGAGCGCATCCTGGAGAGAGGAAAAAAGTGAAGTGTATGTCCATTTAAGAAGATTGAATAGAATTGCTAAAGAAATGGGCGTGAAAACAACTGAGGCAGCAAGAATAGGTTAAGCTGAGAATTTTTCTGTTAGAGGAACTTCATTCATTCAAATTGAGGAGTCACCGAACGTACACTTCCAATGACTTTTCAACAGAAGCACCAAGACTTCAGAGAAATCACGTCATTAAGTTAAGCTGTTTGGTTACAGTTGCGATGACTGGACATTAATGATCTGCACCACTGTGTTAAGAACAAACGTTCTAGAGGCATGAGTTGTATATAGAAAGCAATCACCCTTTTGGGTGCCTGGGTGGCTGAGTCGATTAAGCAACCAACTCTTGATTTCGGCTCAGGTCATGATCTCAGGGTTCCGACTCTACACGGGGTATGGAGTCTGCTTAAGATTTTCTCTCTCTCTCTCCCTCTGCTCTGCTCTCCCTACTGGCTCTCTCTCTCTCTCTCTCTCTCTCTCTCTCTCAAAAAAAAGGAAAAGGCAATCATGTCTTTAATGAAGAAACTGAGGAACACGAAAGCAATATGTTTCAGCCAAGGTCACACAGGTATTATGCATGGGTACCAACATGAACCCTGAGTCAGCATGATGCAAAGTACCTTCTTCTCTCCAGTGCTCCCTGTCCCTTCTGTGTTGTACTTAACCCGTTAAATCTCTTTCTACACAGTTTATCACAAGACCCTTGAGGATGGGGAGCTAGTCAGTTCATTGGCACCTCTGGCATCATGCTTACCAATGTATGAACTTGAACATTGTTAGAGGGACAAACAGATGAATGTAGGGCAAGATAGAGCCCTCTCTAGGGTTCCAGTGAAAACCAGAAAGTAAAGAAGGAGAGGTGCTCAAAGCTTGGAGGGGAGGGGAGGGGATGGGATTGAAGAAGAGAGATCATTGAGTGTCCCTAAATTCATAGACCCCTGAGAATGGACTGGGAACCCTGAGGGTATGTGTGTAAGATCTGGGCAACATGTAAAAGAGAATAAGCAATATCTCCACACAGGATTCTGTCTTTAAGGGGCACCTGGGTGCCTCAGTCAGTTAAGTGTGTGGCTTGATCTCAGTTGAGCTCTTGACTCAGGGGCTTGAGTTCAAGCCCCATTGTGGGCTCCATGCTGGGCATGGAGCCTACTTAAAAAAAAACAACATAAAAGAATTATGTGTTTACACTGAGTGTAGGTCCTGAACCATATAAGTGAGCTATCCCTTTCTGAGTCTGCAACTCTTTCTTCTGCCCAGTTGTGGCCTTTATGAAGGAGCACCGCCGGCACCTGCAAGCCAGGCTGGGGGACCTGAATGGAATACTGGATGATCTTCAGGACAATGAGGTCCTCACCGAGGAGGAGAAGGAGCTGGTACAACAGTTGCCGATACAGCAGAGGAAGAATGAGACCCTGCTGAAGATGGTGGAGAGGAAAGGGCCCCAGGCCCTGGAGATACTCTTCAAAAGCCTGAATCAAAGAGATCCTTACCTGATGTCCTACCTCAGCCAGCAGAGTTTATAGCGGTGACTCAGGACGACACTCGGGAAGAGAGAATCCAGTGTTCTCCATTGGAAATGCATAAACAGGGGAGCTGGGGTGGCTCAGTCAGTTAAGTGTCTGACTCTTGATTTCAGCTTAATTCATGACCTCAGGGTCATGAGATTGAGCCTTGAGTTGGGCTCTGCACTCAGCTTGGAGTCTGCTTGAGATCCTCTCCCTCTGCGTCTCCTCCCACTCTCCCTCTCTCAAATAAATTAAATAAATCTTAAAGAGCAAAAGAAAGAAAATGGATAAACGGACATGTGATCGTTGAGTTCAGTGTCCAAGACAAAATGGCCCAGGTAATACCTACCCATCCCACAGGTTTTATGGAGGACTGATGTGTCACTTGTCAGATCCCCATTACTGTATCCTAATGTTTTATCCTCAAGAATATCTGAAGAGAGTAGAAATATTCATACTAAATGTTTTTTTTATAAAGATATTATTTATTTATTTGACAGAGAGACAGCCAGCGAGAGAGGGAACACAGGCAGGGGGAGTGGGAGAGGAAGAAGCAGGCTCCCAGCAGAGGAGCCTGATGTGGGGCTCGATCCCAGGACTCTGGGATCACGCCCTGAGCGGAAGGCAGACGCTTAATGACTGAGCCACCCAGGAGCCCCCATACTAAATGTTTTTTAAGCCAGGTTAAAAAACATTTCTATTTCATCCATTGACACATTTCTTGGAAAGCTGGGCAGAGGAAGGCAAGGGCAGGTGTGTTTGTGATTGACAGGGCCTGGGGAGACCAATTCTTTTTTTTTTTTAAAGATTTTATTTATTTATTCGACAGAGAGAGAGACAGCCAGTGAGAGAGGGAACACAAGCAGGGGGAGCGGGAGAGGAGGAAGCAGGCTCATAGCGGAGGAGCCTGATGTGGGGCTCGATCCCATAATGCCGGGATCACGCCCTGAGCCGAAGGCAGATGCTTAACCACTGTGCCACCCAGGCACCCCTGGGGAGACCAATTCTCCTGCGTCCTGTGAGAAGCAATTCCAGGGAACATTACATCTGCCATGTGACTTGCTCAGAGCGGAAGCCAGGAAGGCTTACAAAACCTCTCTGTTGAGGACATTCATGACAGTCACAACCACTAATTTTTTTTTAATATGCTGTGTCTTTAACATTGTATCTATTGCTATTTATATTGGAATGATGGAGTCCTTTGTTGGACTGGAGCTCAGGAGTGGAAGCAAATACAAACGTTGGCAGAAAACATTTTACCGCTGGTATTTAGTCTGGTAGCAGGAATGTGTACCTCCAACCTCATGCAACAGCTCCGTGGATCACAGGGGGAGTATGGATGAATGGTCACCACAGGAGCAGCAAGGGGGAAAATGAGGAGCATCCGGCTGATTGTGAGAGAGGCCCTCCTGGCTAGGTATGTCACAAAAATAAGGAGAGCCTGACATTTGGGTTCTGCCATTGGACCCTGCGACTTTATATCCTTCCCAGCTGCCTTTGGACGAGTGTTTGCATGACATAATTAATGATATCCTTTGACTTTGAGCCTAGTTATTTCATTATATTTGAAGTGAGTTTGTGGGAGACAGCATATAGTTGGGTCAGTTTTTTTTTTTAACCCATTTTGAAAATCTCTGCTTTTTGGGGCGCCTGGGTAGCGCAGTCGTTAAGCGTCTGCCTTCGGCTCAGGGCTTGATCCTGGCATTCCGGGATCGAGTCCCGCATCGGGCTCCTCCGCTGGGAGTCTGCTTCTTCCTTTCCCACTCCCCCTGCCTGTGTTCCTTCTCTCGCTGGCTGTCTCTCTCTGTCTGTCAAATGAATAAATAAAATCTTTAAAAAAAAAAATCTCTGCTTTTTAAGTGGTGTGTTCAGCCATTTACATTTAACATAATTATTGCAATGGTAGGACTTAGCTTAGGTCAGCCATTTTAGTATGTGTTTTCCCTGTGTATTCCCTTTGTGCTACATGCCTGTCTTTTTTTTCTTGGCTTTTTTAGGGCTTATGAAGAGTTTTTAGTGTTCCACCTTAATTTATCTATTGTGGTTTTTATGATATGTGGTTGTGTATTTCTTAGTGATTGCATTAGAGATGAAAAGATACATCCAGAGTGTATCGGTCCTCGTATCCATCATGTGGAATTACAGTGGAATCTAGAAACCTTAGCACCATTTTGGCCATGATACCTTTTATGACCCTGCTGTTTTCAGTATTCCCTCTCTATAAAATAAGGTCCCACTCAGAAGAATGTTATGTATGTTTCTTCCTTCCTTCCTTCCTTTGTTTGATTTTATTTATTTATTTATTTATTTATTTATTTATTTATTTTAGAGAGAGATATGGAAAGACCATGAGTGGGGCGAGGGGCAGAGGGACACACAGAGAGAGAGAATCTCAGGCTGACTCTATGCCGAGCACAGGACCTGAGGCCGGGCTCCACCTCTCGACTCTGAATTCATGACCTGAGCCGAAGTCAAGAGTCGGACGCTTAAGCGACTGAGCCAAATCATGCCCCTGTGTTTTACTTTCAATTGCTGAGTATGTTTTAAAAACCCACGAGGAGTATCATCTATGCTTTGGCCCAGCTATTTACCATTTCTGTTGTACTTCTTGTAATCCCGAAAATGGGAAGGCTGATACGTAATAGCAACCAACTACCGATGGGCTTGGCACGTACTAAGCAGTATAAGCACATTGTTTTCAATTCTCCAAGCAGCCTTGGTGAGTTAGTATTAACCCCATTTTCCCCATGAAGACACTAAGGTTCAGAGAGGGTGAACCTCGGCAAGTGCTGTGACAGAGCAGCATGGGGGCCAGCCATGCGTGACTCCGTCCCCACTCGCTGCCTGAATGAGAGCCCTTGGAAGTGCCGGGACATATATAGGACTCCCGGGTGGTTTAGTCGGTTAAGCACCCAACTCTTGATTTCAGCTCAGGGTATACTCTCAGGGTGGTGAGTTCAAGACCCGGGTAGGGCTCCATGCTGGGCACGGAGACTACTTAAGATTCTCTCTCTCTCTTTGCACCCCTCTGCTGTGTGCTCTCTCTCACTCTCTCTTAAAAAAAAAAAAAGAAAGAAAAAGAAAGTGCAGGGGTGGAGGTTTGGGTTGGGGAGGACTCTCTGTTGTGTGTCCTTTGACAAGTCACTGAATCTCTTCGACTTAATTTCCATAGCTAGAAGACGGGCGCTGTGCCCACCTCCCAAGGTGTTTGGGGTGATCATAGAGGGTATCTCTCAGCTCTGCCACCGTCAGCACTGGCTTCATTCTCATGCTCTGTCAAGATGCTCCGAAGCAGGTCTAGGCCTGACCACATCATTCTGGGACTTCATAGGGTTGAGGGAATGTTTAGAAGACCTCCAACCCTAGCAGACCCATTGGCCAGGGTTGGGTCACATGCCCATTCTCTTTTTTTTTTTTTTAAGATTTTTAAAAATTTATTTGACAGAGAGGACAGCGAGAAAGAGAACACAAGGGGAGTGTGAGAGGGAGAAGCAGGCTTCCTGCCAAGCAGGGAGCCCAATGCTGGGCTCGATCCCACGACCCTGGGATCATGACCTGAGCCGAAGGCAGACACTTAACAACTGAGCCACCCAGGCGCCCCCACATGCCCATTCTTAAACCATTCACTGGCACCAGTCATTTGCCAAAATCCATGGATGTTGGCAAACGCCACCCTGGTGTACTGGTCCAGATGAGGGAGGAAAAGGGCTGAGCTGTTGGGGGGGGGGTTGAATTCATTTTTGCCCTCTCCATTCCATCTGGCCCCAGGAGGTCTCATTGATAGAATGGGAGAAGGAATGTTGGAGCACCTCAAGTTCTCTCCAGGTCTAGGTCTCCCCCTCTTCCCGAGAAGCCAGGAACTCAGTGCAGAAACCAAAATAATACTGTTTTATTCCAATCTTGAAGCACAATAGTCCAGACTGTTCCCCTCTCCCACTGGAGAGCTCCAGCCCATCCCACCAGACCTCCCTCTTATTCAGTGTCTTCTGGGAATGACCAACCAGAAGGTCAAGGGGATCCAAGACTCCAGGCTTTGGAGACTCTCAAATCACTCCCTTCTTTCTTCTCTCCCCATCTCCCATACCTTTTCTACGTTTTCTTCCCATGTGTCCTTTTGTTTTTTTTTCTGTGTCCTCCACCCTGGCCCCCTTCTCCCCTGCCTCCCTCTGCTTTTTCCCATTTCTGCCTCTCCTCTTGTCCTCTCTCCTCTGCTTGTCTCCCTGCTAGTTTCTCTCCTCCCCCCACCCCCCACTTGTCCTCCTACAGCCCCCCTTGCTTTTCTCCTTCACCCCTGCACTCTCTGGAGTGACCATCTGCTCCTGCCTGGGCTCTCCCCATGTCCTGTGTCTTCCCCTCCTCCAGCTTTGTCCCCTCCTTCCTTCTGCCCCCATCTGAACCTGTCTGCCCCCATCTCATCACACACTTCCTCTCCTGAGCGAAGCCCTCAGAAGCCATCCTGGCCACCACCGTCTTCCACACTGTGGCTCCAGGACCTCGAGGGGCAAACGGCCAAGGTGAGGTCCCTGGATGACACAGGAGGTGGCTAGAGGGACTGGGGTGGCCACCGTGGCCTCAGCCCTGTTATCTTTGGGATCGAAGAATGCTCTCCTACCCTCGCAGCGGAGGGTGGTAGGCAGGGGCCTGAAGGGTCAGGGCTCCGGGGCTCTCCCCCAGCAATCCCTGAGCAGGTCCATGTGGAATAAGGCTGCCCCGGTGAGGAGGCGCGCTGCGAAGAGGTGGCGGCAGGGCAGCCGCCGGGCGGCGTGGATGGAGCAGCTGCAGCGGGTCAGAGCCCTGTCCAGGAAGAAGTCCGAGGTGCCATCCTTAAGGGCAAACCCCGCGCCAGTCCAGTGGAAACCCCGGGTACCGTGCTGCCTGGCAAAGGCCAGCTCTTCGGCCACCAATTCTGCCAGCTCTGGCCCGCAGGCTGCTCGGAACTTGGCCAGGGGCTCCCAGTCCACCTCTTCCTCAGCCGAGGGGCAGCAAGGCCTCTTGGGCTCCCTTGGGCCTTCTTCTTCACCTCCTTCCTGCAGGCTTTCCCCGGTGGTCAGGTACACTCTCCTTGTCCCTGCCCATTCTGGATCGCCCTCAAACACAGTCCCCACGGGGGTGCCACACATGACCCCATTCCCCAGCCCTAGACCCCTCCCTCCTGTGCCCCCACACTCTACCCCTTGTCCTCCTCTGCTCTTGGGGCCCACGGATGGGGCTCCCTCTCTATTCTCCAGGCCTGTCATCCTTGTGTCCCCCAGTTGGACCAGAACCACATCCTCCAGGTCCCTTCTTCTCTTGACCCCCAAACTCACTCCTCTCTCTTCTCCAATCTCTGGCCCTCTCTGCCTCTCATCTCCCCACTGGGGTCCCCTTTGGTCTCCATTCTCGGGGACCAACTCCCTGGGCTTCTCCAAATGGGGTCCCCTCCAGTTCCTGACCTCCAGCCGCCTTCCCTTGTCGGCTTCCAACTGAGGCCCCTTCCACTCTCTGGTTTTCAGTCCATGTGCCCTCTCATCATGCAGCTGGGCCCCCCTCCAGGGGCTCCCTTCATGACTCCTGGCCCTCTCAGAATCAAACTGGGTCCCCCTCCGGTCTGTGGTCTCCAGCACCCTAACCCTTCGATCCTCCAGCCGGGCCGTCGTCCAGCTATACCCTTCCAATCCCCTTAGTCCGTGGTCCTCCAACCGGACGCCTCTCCGGACATAACCTTCCGGTCCCCAATCTTTCTCACACTCCAACGGGGCCCCCCTCCAGTCTCTGATTTCTGGTCCTCTCCACTGCTCGTTCTCCAACTGGGATCCTCTCCAGCCACTGCCTTCTATCCCTCTCACTTTCTGGTTCTCCAGCTGGGCCTGTCTCCAGTCTTGGACCTGCAACCCTCTCCCCATCTCGCTTTCTAACTGAGCCCCTCCCCGGTCTCTGGCCTCCAAACCTCGGGGCCACTCCTTCTCCAACTGGGCGCCTCTCCAAATACATCCTTCTTTCGGGGTCCCTCCCCAGTCCCCACTCTCCAGGCCCTTCATCCTCTCCTCCACGTGGGCTCCCCTCCCCGGCTCGCCCTCCGGCCACGGCCCCCCACCGTCCGGGCCCTCGGGCGCCGCCTCCCCGGCCGCGTCGGCCCACTGCATGGCCACCAGGTCGCGGAGGCACTGCGCCACGCTGCGCGAGGGGCTCAGGCGGCGCAGCAGGCGCCGGCGGTGGCCGCGCACCAGGGCACACGCGTCCAGGTCCCGGGCAGCCTCGAAGGCTTGGAAGCGCACCCACATGTCGCGGCGCGGGGCCCAGTTGCGCTCGAAGTAGTCGACGAAGGCGGCCGGGCCGTGAGCGCGCAGCTCCTCCAGCGCCTCGGCGTAGGCGGCGGGCGACGACGCGCCTGCCAGGCGGCACAGGCGTGGCCACAGGCCCGGGTCCTCGCGGCCGGCGCCGCCCAGCTCCTGCGCCTTGCTGAAGAGCGTCTCGAGGCCCTGCGCGCGGCAAATCTGCACGCGCGCGCCCGGCAGCAGCTGGCGCACGGCGGGCAGCTGCGCGGCCACCTCGGGCCCGGCGGTCAGGCAGCGCACGCGGCCCTTGACGTCGGGCGCGCTCTGCAGCAGCGAGGCCAGCGCGAAGCGCAGCAGGCTCGGCGTGCCCGGGCGCGCCACGCAGCAGGCGGCCTGGCGCGCGCGGCCCGCGCCGTCCACGCACAGCACGGCCAGCAGGTCCAGCGCGCCCTGCAGCCCCGGCAGCCGGTCCACCAGGAGCATGCGAGGGAAGCGCCGCAGCAGCGCCCGCGTGCGCGACGTCAGGAAGAACACCGTCTCCACCACCGCCTGGTCCTCCACGAACACCAGCTTCACCTGCGGGCGGGGGGAGGGGGAGGCAGGGAGAGAGGTCAGCAGACGCGGGGGTCGCCCGGCGTCTCCCGGACCTCGGGTCTCCCCCCCACCCCGGGGGCAATGGAAATCCATTCATTCCTGCATGCAGCCGGGGAATGGTTAAAAACGCGACCTCTGGGGGGCCGATCGCCTGGGTGCGCGATCCGGCACCTCCCTCTAACAGCTGTGTGATTTCTGCACACGAGACAGCCTCCCTGAGCCTCAGTGTACCTACTGGGAACTGGGTATTCATTCCTTTCTGCGCTGAGAATTGGCCTAGAGCCAGTCTCCACGTGTAGGCCTTGGAGCCGCTACTTCACCTGCTGGGATCTTGTCAGAAATGGATATTCTTAGGCCTTTCCAGACCCGCCGAGTCAGAAACTCGGATGGCCCCACAATCGGCGCTCTGACAAGCCCTTCAGGGGATTCCCCCGCCCGCTCCAGTCTGAGAGCCACTGGTCTAGCACTAAGGCTGAAGGCTTTGAAGCCAGATGGTCTAGGTTTGAGTCCCGGCCCCACCACTCCCGAACCTTGTGACTTAACCTCTCTGAGCCTCAGTTTCCCCCTTACCCTCCTTGTTCCCCTAATTTCCCCTTCTGGGAACTGCACATTCATTCCTTCATGCTGGAAGGGTCAGGTCCAGCTTAGGGTCTAGAGCCAGACTGCCTGGGCTGAGACCCTGGAGCCCCCACTTCCTGGCCCTGTGGCTTCCGGCGACTTCCCTGATCTCCACCCCATTTGTAAAATGTGAGAATATCTCTGTGACTGGAAGGACGAAATGCATTAAAGCATTGAGAACACTGCCTGGCACAAAGATATGAACGTTCAGCCGATAGTAAGTGCTCTCAGAGCGTTCGTCGTTAATACCATTCTCACCCCTGTGCCAAGATCACGTCCTTATAGAGGTCTGCTCTGATCATCGCTTCCAAGCAAACACCCCAGCTCTCTCTAGCTACTGTTGGCCATGGCGCTTCACCGCCCTGCAGCATGTGACGTCTTTATTTGCTGATTTGCTTATCGTCTGTTTGCCCTTCCTAAGACGGAAGAGCCACGAGGTTAGGGACGTCGTGTTTTGCACTCCTGATGTTTGGAAGGGCGCTCACAGCCGCAGCTTGATACATCCTGAACGAACGCACGCCTCCGTGTGCGGCAGTGCCCACCGGCCACGTCTCCGGAGTCCAGGGAAGAGTCTCATTTTGAATCCTCACTTTGTCTCTTACTAGCTCTGGGGACCCTGGGCGGAGTCTCACTTTCCTTGGCTGCAAAATTGAGGTAATGTCTGTTAACCACGGTCGTGGAGAGGCTAAAATGAGATCATTTGTGTCCAAAGCTTCGTGCGTTTCTAATCCTGCTATTATTTCTGTCTTCCTCGTCTCTCAGCAGCACTGAGGACAGGGAGCCTGCCCTCTTTCTGCAACTCTCTTGGCTTCTGTCACCCTGGAAACTCCCGGCTGTCCTCCTTCCTCCCAGGCGTCTCCCAGGTGGTCTCCTTTGCTTGTCGCAGCCGTGTTCTACCCCTGCTCTGCTTCTAAATGTTGCTGTCCTGGCTTCTCGTCTCCTCTTTCCTGTCTCTAGGCTCTGCCAAGGTGACCTCATCTGGTCACACAGCCTTCCTCATCTTTCAGCTGATGACTCCCAGTTCTGTATCTCCAGGCTCTAGATTCATCTACGGAGCTGCCTCGGCAGGAGCATGGCCCATTGGACGTCGTCTCCAGTGTCCCTGGAGATTGGCAGGCCAGAGCTACACTTGATTCTCAATGGCCCCCCACCGGCCCCATCTCTGTTTCATTTCCTAAACTTCTGATCAGATCACCCCCTCCCCTGCTTGAAAACCTTTCCTTTCCCGGGACTTCGAATCCCACTTCAGGCACCACCCAGAGTTCACACCACGCTGTGGGCTGGGCGATCAGGTGTTTGGACCTCATCTTCTGTCCCTCTCGTCCTCCTTGACCTCAGCCACTCTGGCATCATCATGCACGAAAGCCACTGAATGGGACAGGCAGGCGGCGATCGGACTCCCTCGGTCGCGGTCAGCGCGGACCCACAGCTGCCAATTATGTAAGCACGGTTCTCGCCACAAACCATTCTGCCATCGTCCAACCTCATCCTACTGGATGGTTAAAAAGCACTGCATCGGGGCACCTGGGTGGCTCAGTCGGTTAGACGCCCGACTCTTGATTTGGGCTCAGGTCATGATCTCAGGGTCGTGAGATCGAGCCCCGCATAGGTCTCCCCACTTAGTGGGGAGTCTCCTTCTCCCTTTGCCCCTTCCCCTGCTTGCACTCTCTCACGCTCTTTCTCTCTAAAACGAACACATAAATCTTAAGAAAAAAAAAAAAGCACTGCATCATTCTCAGCTTTCATGGGGAAAGAAAAAAAAATCCTCTAATTAAAAAAAAAAAAAAGAAAAAAAGAGAGGTCTAGTAGAATCCCAGAAGAACAAGGAAATTGCTTTCCCAGCCCAGAAATCCTACATTCAGCATCTTAACACGTATTAGAATTCACTAAATTTTATGAAAAAGCCTAGAGAACTTACTGCTGGAGTAGTTACTATCCCACTATGATGTTTTTCCAACCATCATGAATTTTTACACCTACGATTACTTTACGATTTGTCTCCGCAGATGTTTCAACCTAGAACTGCTCTGTCCAAGCCAGTCGCCTTAGCCCCATGTGGCTATTTACATTTAAATTAATTAATATTTGACAACCTATAAAAATTCAGTTCATCGGTCACGCTAGTCCTATTTCAAGGGCTTAACAGCCACACGGGGCCAGCGGCTGCTCTCCTGAATGCCGCAGACACAGGACATTTGCACCATCACAGAAAGTTCCTTCAGACAGCACGAGTGTAGAAATTAACACGCAGGTAAAGGTTGTCCTAAGTATAACAAAAAGAGTGACACGTTTCTACAGTCTCAAGTTCGTGTCCGTTTCTAATGGGGAGTCAGGCGTAGGAAAAGGAAATATGGCAAAATGTATGTGCCTTGAGATTTTTCCAGAGCAGACAAGCCCTTGATGAGTTAGAAGCCGACTTCCGTTCTTTAAGGGATAACTTCGATTTCTGACCTCGGGTTTTCTTTCTAAAGAGGGCACGGAAGCTCTTCTTGCCCAGCCATGGGTTCGTTAAACAGCGTTGACTGAGAGCCTCTTGTGGGTCCGACGCTGTGCTTGACCTTGAGGAGAGAGGAGGGACGGAGGCAGGCCTGAGTCCTGCCCTGTCGGGCTGGCTTTGGTTCCCCGAGCAGTCGCACCCGCACTCGCACAACCAGTGGTCCTTTCAGCTGAGAGACGCGCACCCCCAGGTAGTAAGCGGCCGGGCCGGAATTTGAACCCAAGGCTGCTCGGGCCCGGAGTCTGCCCTCCTGACCGCTATACCGCCCTGGCCTTCACGAAAGGGGTCCCACAGGCCTGATTCAAGGGCGTGTGGCTGGCAGATAGCAGGGCTCACATGACGGCAGGTGTCACCGCAGACACACGACTCGGTGGCACTGGGATGCGTCAACCACAGAGGGTGGAGTCCGCAAATGTGAACACCAGAAACCATGCCACGAAACGCTCTCCATCCACAGCCCTGTTTTCCCGTGATCGGAGCGGTCCTATTCTCCAGACTGGCCCGGAGGGAAACAGGAGGGAATAAAAATAATCCCGAAATAGCTATGCACGCAGGGCTTCCTCCTCAACTGTTTTTACACAGACACGCACACACACACACACTTAGTCCTCACACAACTGCAATCCTACGAAGTAGTACTTACTCTTATCCCCAGTCTACGGACCCACAAACTAAGGCTTGGAGAAGTAACTTGTCGCCCCCTGTCGGATGTCCCGCGGCCAGTAACCGGCCCAGCTGGGATGTATATAAAGCTCTTAGCCCCTAACAAGAGAAATAAAACCAGTTTCTAGCTGCTACTATAGGACCAGAAAATAGCTGATTAACCTCGGAAGTCACCGGGCACCTGTGCGGCATAAATTCCCAGCAGTGGGAGAGGGAACAACGTGCTCATTTCGAGAGACGTGGCCCAATTGTCCTCCACGGGGACTGTACTAATTTACCTTTAATTATTCATAAAAGCGGCATATTCAGATCAACATTCCTCCTTCTCAGAAGGCGAAGCACAGCCATGACCGAAGGTACATTTCTGGGCAAGCTCCGTCCCTACCCAGAAAGCCAGCTGATTACCCTAGAGCCCGCCACAAACGAGGCGATGGAGATGTGACTGAACACCGCGCAGCCCCTCATCGCTGCCTCGGGGCAGATTATAAAAGGTCTTAACACCTCCTTCGTTGAAGCAGCTACTCAGTCTTGCTCGCAAACTGTGGCAGTGGCTTTTGGGTGTATTAGTCTTGTTGGACCCCCTCCCAGGACCAAGTAGGTCACAGCCACTCAGGGGGTCCCAGGCATTCGGCTTTTCAAAGTAACCCCTCCAAAATGGAAACAAGACAAAAAAGAAAACAATAACCACAAAAAACCCCAAACCAAAACAAAAACCAAAGGCATCCCTCTTTCAGGAGACTGCTGGGAAGCGGAAAGCATAATATCTGGTTATTCCTTAGCCTCATCTTGGGACCAGGTAAAGAATTGTTATCTTAACATATTAGTAATACAGAACTCGTTCAATGTATCTCATGACTGAAAAGAGCCACCTGAAACTACCACGTTAAGGTGACGGGTTGGCCACACTCCTCTAACTTTATCTTCCCTGAACCTCAAGTAGAGGTTTCTATAGAAAGAAAGACAGGAGCAAACGGAAAGGAGACAACAGGAACCAAACTCGGGAAGCCGGTAAGCAGATGGACAAGATGTCCACTCCCCACCCTCCGCGAAACAAAAGCCAAACCCCAAGCCCCACGGTTCCTGAGCCGGCAACTGCAAAAAATGCTGAGGACCGATAATAGTATGTCACAAGGAATTGGCAGCGCCAGGCGGTGGGGGGGAGGTTAAGACAAGTCGATGGCTGTTTGAGGAGCGGGTAGACCACTCAAGGTCAAATTTCCTCTCACTCCCAGGTGGCTAGAGGTTTATACTATGAAAGGGTAGAACAGAAAGGGCCCACTGGCCAGGGAGCCTGGGTGGCTCAGCCAGTTAAGCGTCTGCCTTCGGCTCAGGTCATGATCCCAGGGTCCTGGGATCGAACCCTGAGTCGGGCCCCCTGCTCAGCGGGGAGTCTGCTTCTGCCTCTCCCTCTGCCCCTCCCCACCGCTCACGTGCGTGAGCTCGCTCTCTCTCTCTCAAATAAATAAATAAATAGAAAGGGCCGCTGTCCTTGGAGACAATGGGTCCATGTGATGAGGAACAGGGTGTCCATGCATCTCGTTGCCCCAAGGCCAGCTCCCCAGTGTTCTTCCCCCATGTGGCTGTGGCTGTCAGAAGCTGGCAGCCTGGAACTTAACCCACCAGACAGAAGTTAAAGGTGACCAGCCCCAGAGGAAGAAACGAAAGATGCCGACACGTGGCCAGCCCCAACATCTAAAGCAAGATGCAAAAAAAGTATGTCTAATATGCTACCTTGCTGGGGGAGGGGAGCAAGTGGAAATAAAATTAAAACAAAAGACACCAATTTCTCTGTATCCCTATAGGGTGGGGCTATTCGCTGTGAAGCCACTAGCTGCCCGGGGCTGTTTAAATTGCAATTAATTAAATTAAATTAAAAATCCAGTTCCTCCATCAAACTGGCTGCGTTGCAAGTGCTTGATAGCCACATGAGTCCAGGGGACACAGAGCATTTCTATCGTCATAGAAAGTTCCCCTGGGTAGTCCTGAGCCATACAATAGACAGAGATAGAAGATGTATGAAGAAGGATACTCTGGTGGCCTCTGAGGAGGGGACCTGGGGGACAGGTGACAAGGGGACTTTTCACCTTTTGAACCTTTGTACCTTTTGAATTTAGAAGCATGTGAACGTGTTACATATTCGAAAAGTTAATATTTAGGGGCGCCTGGGTGGCACAGCGGTTAAGCGTCTGCCTTGGGCTCAGGGCGTGATCCTGGCGTTGTGGGATCGAGCCCCACATCAGGCTCCTCCGCTACGAGCCTGCTTCTTCCTCTCCCACTCCCCCTGCTTGTGTTCCCTCTCTCGCTGGCTGTCTCTATCTGTCGAATAAATAAATAAAATAAAATCTTAAAAAAAAAAAAAGAAAAGTTAATATTTAAGTTAAAAAAAAAAGGAGTAATCCTTTCACTGGTCTGTCTCTTGGTGTTCCAGAACTCCTTCCTTGTTTCCTTTAAAAGGATTACGGTGGACTAAAAGACAGACCCAGGAGCCAACCTTGCTTTAGCCGGGATCCTATGGCAGCCTCCACACCGGAAGTTAAAAGGACAATCCCTTGACCTTGAAGCCTTTCATTTGTCAGTGAGTGGCTTCTCCCGGGGTCAGCCCCGCTCGGGTGTCTCCAGGGAAGACAGCCAAAGCTTATTTATTTGACGGTGGACAGTGGATAACTGAATAGCTCAGCGAAGACCAGTGGTGTGCGGAGTACACGTGTGTACCCCCATTTCACAGAGCAGCAAACTGACTTGGGTGGGACCCTCAGCTCTCCGGAGGCTAGACCTGATGGGAAGGGGCCCGAGCCTCATTTCTAAACTGGGGAATAGCCGAGCAGTCAAGAGCTCGGCCCTGGATCCAGACTGTGTAGGTCTGAAGTCAGCCTCCATCGTTAAGTAGCTGTGTGACCTCAGGTCAGTTCCTTGACCTCTCTGTGCTTCAGTTTCCTTGTCTATAAAATGGAGGGGAGAATGTGGACTCCTTCCCTAACATGCTCTGGTGTGATTTAGATGAATGATAATATGCCAAGCACTTCAGGTCGTGCCTGGCACATAGTGCTTGATAAACGTGAACTGAAAAGATCATCCATGTGATATGTGGCTAGAGGGCTGGGTTCGGGCTGGTGGCTTGAATCACGGCTGGCTCCGGAGCATGAGACGGAGGTGGGGGAGGTCTCTGGACCTGATTCTGGAGAGTGGATTCACACTGCATCACCGCCCTGGGTTGGGACCTCTTCCATACATGCGAGAAAAGTACAGCCACCTGGGGGGCGGGGGGAGAACCTAGCTTCGCCACTTTTATCCCTCCCTTCCCTCCTCCCTCCCTGTACGTCCACCCCCGGCTCTGAAGTTGGATGAAAGCAGCAGAAAGCTTCCTCTTGGAGGAACAGCGGGATGCTTCAGCAACCTCTGAACCTTTGCACTGGCTAGTCCTTCTTCCTGGAACTCCAGTCCCTCTGAAAATAGAATGGGGGGTCCCGTGCCTCCATTCTGTCTCCTCTGCTTCGCCAGCATTTCCTTTGAGAGAACTTCCCTGACGACTCAAATTAAAATAGCACCTTAAAGGGGCACCTGGGGGGCTCAGTCGGTTGGGCGTCTGCCTCCAGCTCAGGTGATGATCCCAGGGTCCTGGGATCGAGCCCCGCACTGGGCTCCCTGCTCAGCGGGGAGTCTGCTTCTTCCTCTTCCTCTGCCTCTCCCCTCGGCTTGTGCTCTCCCTCTCTCTCAAATAAATAAGTGATTTCTTAAAAAAAAGTAAATTAAGATAGCAGCCTTACAACTAACTGTCCCTTTCCACATCCTCACCCTATTCTCCTTGACATTACTCCTCACTCCATCACCTAAGGTGACAGAGGTGACCCACCCTTCTGAGTCTCGATCTGGATGGTGGGGAAGGGCTGTTTTCACTTTGTGGACATTCTTCCCACTATGCACTTCTCATCTCTGCATTTTCTATGTGTGTGGTTTAGTTTCTTGAAATGGCACTTTGTCACCTCTCCTAGTCCCAACCCTCCTGACGTTTTATCTCAGTTGGGTGTGTCTGTCTCTTGTTGGTTTCCCCCACTACAACCGCGAGGTGATTCTAGCCGTTTCTCTGCAAGGTAGCCAATAGCCAGAAGTGGCTCTTTAAATTTCAATGAGTTAAAATGAAATAAAATTTAAAATTCAGTTCCTCGGTCCTACTCGCTGCACGCAAGTGCTTAACAGCCACGTGTGGCCAGGGGCTACCCTACGGGGTGGGGTGCAACATCCCCAAGCATTTCCGTCAGAGACAGAAAGCTCTTGGGCACTTAGTGAATGACCGCGCGGGGAGGCGGGGGGGGGGGGGGGGGGGGGGGGGG
>NW_024424341.1:56294147-56302195 GCF_017311325.1 Ursus maritimus | reverse complement strand
GCGGCGGATGAATGAATGAATGAATGAATGACCCGCGAGGCTCAGGCGTGGCTCTCCCCCGCCCCCGCCTGCCTCTCCCGAGACCCCACCTTGGCCTCGGGGTCGGTGCGGAAGAGCCCCTCGAGCACGTGCAGGGCGTCCAGGACGCCGTGGTCGCGGCCCTTGCAGTAGGAGAGCAGGCGGTGCACGTCGGCCGGCGCCACGAACTGCTTGGAGATCTTGTTGGTGGTACGCACCGGCAGGCAGGCGTTGGCCAGCAGGTGGCCCGGGCGGAAGTAGTAGGCGAACTCGAGAGGGCAGGCCGGGTGCGAGTGGGTCAGCTGGCACTCCGTCACCACGAGGCGGTCCCGCAGCGGGCTCAGCTTGACGATGATGAAGGCCGGGCAGCCGGGCTGGGGGGGCCTGCAGGAGGAACGACCACCGCCGCCGTCACATCACCCTCTGCCCTCGTCCTCCTTCTCTCTCTCTCTCCTTTTTAATTATTACTTTCTAAAATTAAGAACTGTGCCAAGCATCGAGAAGAGAGAGGGCCTTTTGGAATTTGCCAGCTGCATGACCTTGGGCAAGTCCCTTCAAGCCTCTGTGCCTCAGTTTCCTCCTATGTTGAACGGGAGATCATCATCACCAGACCTTTCTCCTGGGGTTGTTGTGAGGATTGAAAGAGTTGATGTATGGAAAGCACTTAACTGTGTTGCAAGGTGGCCAGCACCCATGCTGGCCGCACCACTGTACCTACCACCCCACCCCTATCAAAAGCGGAGGACTGTTTTATTTACCTCAAACAACTGTAAGAAATAAAACCCTTCAGACACTCCTGTGTCCACTTCTCATTTAGCAAGAACAAGGCAAGTGAGGGCCTCTGGGAACCCTGCCCTCCAATAGTCCCCTCCCTCCTCGGTCCCCCAAAGTAGCCACTCCCCGGATTGGGTATCTAGCCTTCCCTGCGTATGCTTTTAGGTACCAACAAACAGTGGAAAGTAGGTTTCCATGTTTTAAAATTTCGTCGACATGGAAAGGTGCTCAAACTCATCAGTCATCTAGCCGATACGAATGAGAAGCCCCCGGAGATGCCACCACCCACCCACCAGAATGACCAAATAAACACCGAGCGAAGACCAGGATGTTGAGAAAGTGCGAGACTTAGCTTCTCGTCGATGGGAGTTTAAACGTAAACTGCTTGTGGAAAACCGCGTGGCAGTAGCTGTGAACGCGATCACCTGCGTCCCCACGACCGAGGATTTCCACTCAAGACAAATGCCTGCAGATGGGCGCCCAAAGATTTTTCTAGAATGTTCACAGCAGCTCTGTTCGTATTGGAAACAATCCAATATCCACCAGGAGGGTAGGAAAGTAAGTAGGGCTATATCCTCAAACACGACCCTGACCAACAGTAAGAATGGACAGGCCATTACTACCGCCAGCGACGTGGTCGGATCTTGGGGACCTGTGGTGTGACAGATGCCCGACACGAAGGATGATAAGCCACCGAGTGTCGGGTTTATCGCAAGTCTCACAAGAGGCAAAGGTAGCCTCTGCTGCTGGGAGACCGGACAGCAGTACCCTTGAGTGGTTAACGCTCTGGGGGCGCTTCTTGGCACTGGGCACGTGTATGTCCTTGTTCTGGGTGTCGCTTACGTATGCATTGTTTGGGGGAGACTCGCTGAGTTGCATACGTAGGATGCGTGTGCTTTTCTTCACGTGTGTTACACTTTTAAAGAGTTTACTCAGGAAACATTTTTCTTTCTAGCGTATGGTAGGCAGAGCAGCCCCTCAAGGACGTTCACAGCCTAGTTGCTGGAACTGTGCAAACATTACCGTGCACTGCAAAAGGAACTTTCCAGGTATGATTAAATTAAGGATCTTGAGATGGGGAGACGATTCAGGTGGGCTCAGTGTACCCCCAAGGGTCCTTATAAGGGGAAGACAGAAGCAAGAAGCTAGAGAGACAAGTCAAAGTCAGAGAGAGAGAGAGAGAGAAAAAGATGCTTCTCTGCGGAGGAGCAGAAAGCTGAGGAGAGGCTGCAAGCCGAGGAATGCGGGCGCCTCTAGAAGATTCTCCCCTAGAGCTTCCAGAAGGATCCAGCCCTGCAGACACCTCAATTTTAGCCCCGTGAGACCCGTGCTGAACTGGTGACCCTCAGCGCTCTAAGATCACACATTTGCATTGTTTCAAGCCACCACATTTGTGATCCTTTGTTACAAAAGCAATGGGAAACTAACCCCATTCTCTATATACTTTTGCAACTTGCTTTCTCACTCATCAGCTTTTCACTATCGGTTCATTCCTTTTGCTGCCTGATATGCCACTCGCCACTCTGCCAACTATGTTGGGGTTGTCTTTTTTTTTTTTTTTAAGATTTTATTTAGGTCATCTCTATAACCCAGGTGGGGCTCGAACTCACAACCCCGAGATCAAGAGTCGCGTGCTCAACCGACTGAGCCAGCCAGGCGCCCCTCTGCCAACTGCACGTTGTCTCCACTTCTCCCTTCTTACGAACAATGCCTCGAGGACACCCAACTCTCTTATCTGTCTGTGTGTGAGGAAGAGCCTGTCTGGACAGTGGTCCACAAGCTGCAGGGCATGGTCCCCCCCACCAGCTGAAGTTGATCAAGGAGCTACAACCAGCACTGTAAAAAATGAAAGAGAACGGGCAGGGGGGATCAGGGTGCATTTCCCTGATAATAATACTAATTATTAACATCTGCTTTCTGAAAGGAGGTTCCGTGTTTCTCCGTGAGGGATGATACTGACATTTGAGTAGGAGATTTATGTTTATAGAGCAGGGACTGGCACTTTTTCTGCAAAAGGACAGACAGCAAATAGACTCTGTGCTATATTGTGAAAACAGCCATAGATCGCATGTCAATGCATGGGCCTGGCTGCGTTCCAATAAAACTTTATTTACAAACCACAGCTGCAGGGTGGATCTGGCCCAAGGTCCTCACAGCTTGTCAGCCCTTGTAACATAGGCTGTCCAGGGCTTGGCAAGGAACTAAGACGTCTGACTCATAGGCAGTAAATGTCAGTAGCATGCCTTAAAATGCTCCTAAATTGTTTCCAAGTGGCCCCTGAAAAGGGTGAGCCTCCCTGGAACCCACCCGAGACGCTCCAGTATAAATACTTAAGAACTGTCTTTGTTAAACCAGAAGGGGATCCTTGACACGCCCCTTTTCTCTTCCGTGCATGAGGTAAAGGAAAACCAGGAGCCTGCTAGCTTTTCGAAATCTACATAAAAAGCTGTCTGAGACTTTTTGCCTTCTTTAAAGCAGCAAAAATAATGCAAAATTAGAAAAAAGTCTAAGTCTCCAAATCGTTATAAATAAAATACAAATGTGGGGCCTCTGTGGCGGTGTTAGATGCAACCAAAAGACGTTCCCTGACATGCAGCCATTTCTGGTCTACCAAACCTGCGGCCTGTTCACGGGGCTCTACCTGACCCGTTTCCCCTGGCTAACTCACGGGCTCTCGTGAAACTCTCTGGCCTGGCCTCTTTTGGCTGACTCTTTTGGTTCAGCCCTCCCACTCAGGGGAGGTCACACCTCTGGGAAGCTGTGCGTCTTGCCAGAGAATAGCATGTCCCCCCTGGGGTCCCCGCGCCTCACTTAACTGTCTACTGTGGCCTCAGCATGCTATTTCTGCAATTTCTCTACACCCAGCCAGGGAGAAGAACGCCACCCACTTCTACATCTGAACTCCATGTGGGCAGGAATCTTTGTCTGTGTTGCCTACTGCTATGGTCCCAGCACTGAGAACAGCCCCTGGCCCTTGGGAGGCACTCAGTAAATAGATGATAAGGAATGACAGAATCCTGCTGTACGAACCCCAGGCACCCAAGCACTCCGCTTATTACATCAAGCCACCCAGCACCCAGTCCTGCCTGTCGTGCCTTATGAGCTTATCAGACCATTCACGTTTCCCCATTCCCACTGCCAGCTGCCCTACCCAGTTCCTTCCTTCTTCAGGAAACATCCTTCTCCCTTCTTTTGCCCCATTTAGCTCCTATTCCTCCTTCACAACTCAGAACCAGCATCACCTCCTCCAGGAAGCCTTCTCTGACCATGCCCAGGCTTGGGCAGATTTCACGCACACTGGGGTGAGGATTTGACGGATGTCCATCTGTCATGCATGCTCTTCACTGAATGGGCTGCTCTTCCACTGAAACCCGCACGATCTAAAACACATTCACCCAGCACATAGCAGGTGCTTGAAACAAAGCTCTCGGATGGACCGACAGCATGGCACCTGGTACCACGTTCGACTCTCATACTGATAATCCATGATTGAAATAAAGACGAGGGGTAGGGGAGGGAAGGGAGAGGGGACCAAAAGCATGGGCTTTGTGGTCAAACTGTGTGGGTCCTGGTCCTGGTTTCCCCCTCTCGGAGCTGGGCTATCTTGGGAAATTGCTTTAACCTCTCTGTGCTCGTTTTCTCATGTGGAAATTGGGGCTAATAAGAACAGTACCTCACAGGTTCATTGAGAGGAGTACAGAAGAGGATCCCGTTACGCAAAGTAGTTAGACAAGGGGCTGGTGCATAGTAAGCACTTAATAAAAACGAGCCTGCTATTTCCCCCATTTTTTTTCTTCTAAAAGTACCATCGCTTTGAGCTGTTTTGCACTCCATGCACCCATTTCTCCTTGATCTTTCAGGTTCTCAAGCTCTTTGTGTTTTCAAGCGCTGGTGTGTGTATTCTAGAGAGGGAAGCGCTGCGAGAGCTGGGGGGGGGGGGTGGTGGTGGTGATGGTGTGCAGAGCAGAGGGCTGGAGCTGGAGGGGGAAGAGGCCGGCGGCGATTTGTGGGAGGCTGCTGGGCAGCGTCTGGGGAAGGAGACTGGAGTGGCCAGGGAGAAAGCTCTGATGTGTGTTCTCAGGCCCCTCAGCCCCAGCCTCCTCGCTGGGCTCCTGTCTCTCTCGTCCAGTCTGCCCCCCACATGGCCCTGGGAGGGATCATCCTTCACCTAGAGCTGCCCCTGCTCTCAGCCCCTCCTGTCTCCTGGCCCCCTGTGACAATTGCAGAGCACTGGGGACAGTGCCCGCACGTAGCAAGTGCCATGTGTTTAAGTCAAATACACACAGACATAAATGTATAAACAAAGAGGATCCCTTAAGTTTTCGTTTACTGGTCACCTCTTCCAGGAAGCCTTCCAGAAGCACCCTGTAAGCTCTTAGGTGGAGCAGAGCTGACCACTCCTCTTTTGTCCTCCTCCTTCCCACTCTCTAACTTCTTTTCTCTCACAATTGTGAGCCCTGATTTCCATTTTTTTTTTTTTTTGGTCTTTTTCTCCTCCATTAGGTTCTCAGCTGCTCAAGAGCAGAGGCCAGCTCTGGGTTCCAAATGCCCAGCAAAGAGCATGCATGCAGTAGGTGCTCAATAAGTGTTTGTTACTTCGAATTGGGTTCTGTTAACAAAGAGAGATTCCAGATTGGGCCCAAGGCGCTCACACGCTCTAACGTTCTAGATTTCTCTGTGATGGTGTGTGTTTGATCCTGTTCTGCTTCCTGACCTCTGAGTCTCTGATTCTAGATAAGCAGGGCATAAAAGACCAAAAACAGTAATCTCTCCATAAATGTCTCAGTAACTATGGTGAGAATTGCTACTCGCCAGTGCTCACTCTGCTGGATGCTCTTTTGAGCGACGTGCTCATATCATCGGCTCATTTCATCCTCACAAAACCTTGGAGATCGATCAATACCATCACTTCCTCTGTTTTCCAAGTCAGGAAACTGAGACCCAGAAAGGTGACGTCACTTGCTCAGTGTCACTGGCTCATCACAGCAGGCCTGGGGCTCCCAAGTCTGCGCTCTTGACTGCCAGAACAGCTGTCCTTTACCCAGCCGCCCGATGTTCCTGGCACCGGGAAGCCCCTTCCCGGGCTTGGTCTCACAGTAAACTCCCAACTGCGCTGCGAGAACCCCATTTCAGAGGAGAAACCCGACTCAGAGATGCGATGTCTGTTGCCCAAAGACACCCACCCCAAAGTGGTGGGGCCGGTCTCAAGCAGCCTGAAGGCAGCGCCTGATTTTAAGTGCTCCGTTCTTGCCCAGGGCTCTCCAGCCAAGGGTCTGAAACTCACGCGCACCTACAGGGACCAGGCAGGTGAAACACGGAAGTGTGAGGTAACAGGGAGCGGTGGGGTCTGGGGCAAAGCTCCGTGCCAGTGCCCGGTCTAACGGCAATGGCCGTCTGCCACACAAGAACGTGGGCTCAGCCACTTCCTGTGTTTCAAGAAAAGCCGGAAACCAAACATTTTATGGGGAGTGCCCTGGTTTAAAACAGGGGGGATGATTAAAACATCCTTGGCCAGCTGGGGGTATCTCCTAGCTCTGTCACGGATTTTTCATTTGCCCCTTGTAGCATTACGCTTGTAGGGAACTTACTTGTGAGCTTGTTCCTATAACGTCAGCCTTCCTGTCCGGTCTGAAGTGCCAGGAGGGCAGGGGATTTGTCTATCCTGCTCAACACCTTATTGGCCCAATGAAGTATCTGTCACCCGTGTGGGACCTGGCCCTGCATTTACTGAATCAAGGGATGGGCCTTTCTCTCTTTGTCCTGTGACTTACTCTGCAGCCCTGTCTCTGACCTCTATGTATGTGTCCAAAATCTGGCTCTTACCCTTTTTTTCTGGTTCTGGCTGGAGTCTCTGGCTCCATGTCTCCATGTCTCTGGAATTTTCTATCCTTTTTTTTGGGGCTTTCTTCAGTGTGTCCATCTCACTCTCTGCCTCTCTGTAAGTACCCATTAAAGTCTGCAATTGGGCCCACCCTGTCACTCACTGTGTGTGCCTTTGTCCCTCTAGCTCACTGGCGGTCTGCCTTTCTCCCGGACTGTCTTGGCTTCCCTGCAAGGTGCACTTAGCTGTTTTAGTCGGCATCTCTCCCTCCCCATCTCTTGGTGGGAGGCTGTCTGCCTACTCCTCCCCCTCACTTCCCCTCCCCCCCCAGCACCCTGCAGGGCACGGCTCAGCTCACGCACCCCACGGTGGGCCGGCTGGGAGCGCGCACGTCCTTGCACACGAGCCGCACGTAGCTGTACTTGAGCACGTCGATGAGCGTGTAGAGCGGGGGCGCGCTGGCCCAGCGGCAGCGCGCCAGGTGCATGGAGCTCTTGACGAAGAAAAGCGCCAGCCGCTGCTGGCACCACGCGTCGAAGAAGCGGCTGAACTCGGCCCATGAGAAGAAGGCACGCTCCCGCAGCTCCTGTTCCTCCTGCCCCGCCGTGCTGGGTGGGGACTCCATCCTGGGGCGCCTGAGTGGAAGAGGGGGCACGTGGATATCAGACCCCTCCCCACCAGGGGAATCCCACTTCCTCCATTTTCCACCTGTCTCGCCTGTCTCTTTGGTGCTGGTGCCTCTTTCCAGGCAGGGCCCAGGGCGGGATGCACCCCCCTTAATATCTAGGTATGAATCTCCACTCCATCTTTGGCTTTCTCCCATTCCTGCATTATTCCTGGGACAGCTGGAGCCTGTCATCCTGATCCCTAATTTCAGCTCGGCCCCCTCCTCTGTAGACGTGCCCCTAAGTACAGTTAGGGGTCCCTCTCCCAAAATATAACTCTTAAGTTCAGTGGTGGATACCTCGAATGTGTCCCCAACTTCCAGCTAAAACCTCCTCCCCCCTCCAGATATATCTCCTACACGTGGCCATAACCTCTAGGGGCCCCATTCATATGAAGCCCCCCCTTCTGTGTGTCTACATTTGGCTGTAACTCACATTCATCTTTGCCCTCTTCTAAAGATGTTCCATGTCCGGATGTGCTCCCACATCCAGTCATGGATCCCTCACCCCCAGTCACACTCTTCACGCACCTGTGGCTCCCTCCTCCCTGGATGTGTCTCCGATATGCAGCTGTTGTCCCAGATGTGACCCCATGGGTCGTCACATCCAGCTGTAGCCCCTGCCTCCGAGATGCTCCCATATCCAGATGTTCTCCTCACATCCAGTATGTACTTTTCCCCCACAGGTGTGTGCTCCATTCACTTGTGGCCAATTCTCAGAAGTGTCACCAATATTTGTCTGTGCCCACCTCTTGCCCAGACGCGCCCCCC
>NW_024424341.1:56277542-56294137 GCF_017311325.1 Ursus maritimus | reverse complement strand
CCCCCCAGTCCAGCTGTAGCGCCCTCCTCCCATTTGCAGCTATCGTACTCCCAGATGTGCATTCTGGTCCTAGACATGGCCCCTCGTCCTCAGATGGGCTTCATCACCCCAGATGCTCCCCCGCGTCCAGCTGCGCCTCCCCCTCCCTCGTGCAGCCCCTCCCAACCCGTTTCCGTCTCCCCAAGCCCTCCCAGCCCCTCCTGCCGCGGGCCCTCCCATCTCCGCTGTCCCACCCAGCTGTGCCTCTCCCCTCCCCCAGATGTGCACCCTTCCCGCCCCTCCCCACTCACCTACCCGCCCCGGAGCGGCGTCCACCTCCCACAATGCTCCGCGCCGAGGCCAGGCCCGGCCCTTGCTCCCGTAATGCCCCGCGCGGCCTCCCGCCTCTCTTCCCGCCGTGCCTCGCGCAGCGGCTTCCACCGAATCTCCCTCTTTCCCCGCCAGTCACTTCTCGGACCCGCAGCTACACCCGCCCACCCAGAGCGAGGGAAGGCGCGGACCATTTCCCATCGTGCTCTGCGGGAGGGCTCACCCTACTTCACCCCTTTTCTAGTAGCCTCCCGTCCGGGAAACTACAGCTCCCAGCGTCCTCCGGGAGGCAGCGGCGGCGCGGACGACACCCGGGCCCCGCCCCTCGATACGGCCCCGCCCCCGCCCGCCAAAGTCTGCGCGCGAATTCCGTGGCGCGAATTGAGGACTGCAGTCGGGCGTCGAGTGGTTCCGGGTGTGACGCGTAGGACAGCGGCGCGCGAGGCCGGCGAGAGGCAGGTGGGGCCGCCGACGTGGGGCTGGGAGACTGGGGGGCGGCGCGCGTGTCCTACGCTCCGTGCCCTCGGCTCCGCCGGGTCGGTCGGCTGCAGAGGAGCGGGCGTGGGGGACGCTCAGGAGGCCGAGAGCGCGGCAGGGAAGGGAGAGCGCCGGCGGCGGGTCGCTGCGGGGCACGCGGGGGCGTCCGCCGGAGGGAGAGGGCCAGGTAGAGTAGACGAGGACCAGAGTCTGTAGGACCCGACAGGGTTTGAGGAGAGGCCTGGGAGGCGGGGCATACCACGAGGGGCGTGGTCACGGAAGCTCGATGGGCGGGGCCCGGGGGGGGAGACTCGGTTGGGGGGGCCATCGGAAATTGGAAGTTCGGGAAGACTGGCCCACCTGGAAAAGGGTGGGGACGGGCGAAAGTTTGTTGGTGGGCAGGGCCGGACGCTAGGAGGCGGGGCCGGGAAAAGGTTCAAAGAGAGCGAGAAGTGGGGTCGGCTTTAGAAGATGTTGAGGGGAGGATCCCGCTGGACGGAGGCGGGGCAGAGAGAGGTCAGTGGTCTGGTCCAGGTCTAGGCCAAGACCTTAGGAAAGGTTGGGACTCTTCTGTATAAGGAGAGGTCTGGCTTTGTGGATGCCTGATGAGGGGGGCGGAGCGGAGGTAGGGTTGGACCACGCCGCGGGGAGGCCAAGGCTTGGGAAAGGAGGGGGCCCTGGAGAGAGTAACTCATAGGTCTCGCCTTATTGTTGCCCTAAGGGGTGGAGGGAAGACCAGAGGAACTTGGGGAGGGGAGAGAGAAGGATATTGATGTGCTTAGGTGAGGAGTAGTCTTGAAGGGTAAGGCAAGGGGGGGCGGGTGCACTTGGCTGGGAGAAGAGATGAGCATTTGGAAAGGGGGGCTGGCATCTGAAAGCCAAGGGGACTTATTGAGGAGAGACAGCAGGAAATGGGATTAAGGACACATCACTTCTTGGCCTCCATCTGCATTTCACCCCGTTTGAATCTCCAATCTATTCGCCTCAGGGAGGCATGAGGGAAAGGCCAGTGGGGTTTAAGTAAGATCTCCTTGATTTCATCTTATCTTAGGATCCCGAGGAGCTTGCTAGGCCTGCAGATCCCCCCCTTCTATCCTGAGAGCTTCTGATTCAGTAGGTCTGGGAGCAGGCTGGAATATTTTATGCACAATCCCAGCTGGCTCTTAGAATGGGCACTCTGTGTTTCTGGGATCCACCACTGGCTGGTTGTGTGGCCCTGAACCACTCACTTTCCTTCTCCTGTCCCAGCCTCCTCATTGTCTTTTGGGGGAGGCTGAGCTGTTCTGAGCTTCAGAGAATGAGACAGAGTAGCATATTTAGGGGAGCAGTGTAAAACACTTTCCACGGGTGGAGGGTGGTCAGGGGAACAAACAGGTCAGGAAATGTGAGCTTTTATTAACGAGAAGAAAGACTTGAGCCTTTTGGCTGATCGTTGTCAAACTGCTTCAAGACCCGTTCATATCGTGCTCCTTGTCACATGGCCCGCGGCTTTGGAAAGATCCTACTTATGAACCCTGAATTCATTAGTAAGGATGTTTTTGTTACCCTGATTTAAAAAAAAAAAAAAAGTTGTATTTATTTGAGAGGGAGGCAGGGCAGAGGGAGAGGGAGAGTCCCAAGCAGGCTCCACACCCAGTGCGGACCTGACACGGGGCTCTTTCTCATGACTCTGAGATCACGACCCGAGCCGGAACCAAGAGTTGGCAGCTCACCTGACTTTGCCACCCAGGCACCCCTGTTACCCTGATTTTTGTTTTTTTTATTTTTTTATTTTTTTTTTAAGATTTTATTTATTTATTTGACAGAGATAGAGACAGCCAGTGAGAGAGGGAACACAAGCAGGGGGAGTGGGAGAGGAAGAAGCAGGCTTATAGCAGAGGAGCCTGATGTGGGGCTCGGTCCCATAACGCCAGGATCACGCCCTGAGCCGAAGGCAGATGCTTAACCACTGTGCCACCCAGGCACCCCGTTACCCTGATTTTTAAATAAAGAAATACATATGGGCCAATGCATTCAGTACCAGTTTTCGGTCCTGTGGCCATATCGCTGAGCAAAATGGACAAAATCCTTATCTTTTTGGAACTCAACATTTTAGCCCCGCACTGCTTAATAGACTAGCAGCTGGCCCTATGTAGAGATTTAAATTTAAGCTCCCAAGAAACATGAAAATCTCAGCTCCTCAGTGGTACTGGCTGCATTTCAAATGCTTGAAGCCACGTATGGATAGAGTGACCTTTTTGGACTCTGCAGGTATAGAACGTTTCTATCATGCAGAAAATTGGGTTAGAAACTCTACTCTAGAGAGTGAGGCAAATTCTAATTTAGAAGGTCCAGTTGCAATAGCTGCTGGGGAGGAAAAGAGCGAGGGGTTAGTTCCGCAGGCTGGGGGTGGCGGTAGCCGGACCTGCGCCCGGAGCGGGGGGATGCTGAGAGCTGGTTGATGGTGGGTGGTCTCTGGGGGGGCAGTGCCTGGTCCCTAGTAAACACCCCAGTTCATAAAGTTGATTTTTTTTTTTTTTTACAGAAAAAATAGTAGGTGAAAAAAATCCAGGTTTTACATAGATACCTTTGAAATTTCAAAGGTGGTATGGAGAATGTCTGAAGTTTGGGAAATCATTTTTGGAGGAGATGGGAGGGAACCAGGCACAGTCCCATGGCTCCAGAGCTCGCAGTCCGATTGGAAAGATGGACTGTGACATAATCAGGAGAACATGTGCGTGAGAAGAGAAGGACCAGTTAACCACCACAGGAGGTCAGGAAATGGAGGGTCTCTTCCAGCAGGTGCCCAAGGAGGCTTCCGGACATCTATCCAGTGCTCAGAGCTGGGCAGGAGGGGACCGGCTGCTGGCGGTCGGGGAGGGCGCTCCCCATAGGGAGCCTGGAGGAAGAGAGTAGGAGACTGGATCATAAAATTTGAACAGTTATATGGGGTCCAGATTTACTGTGTTTTTTTTTTTTTTAATTGAATGGGTAAGAAATATGTGGGGTTTAAAATAAAATCGGATTGGAGGTGTGCAGTGACAGGCCTGGTTCACAGCCCTACTCCCAGTCACCTCATGAGCCCCCCCACCCACCCCCGACCACCCCTGTTGGTTTCTTGATGATCCTTCCAGAGTTTCTATTCGGCATATTATGTATGCCGTTCTGCCTCCTTTTTAATTTATTATTACTGTTTAAAATGTTACTTAAGATACCTAGAACATCTTTCCGTATCAGTACCTAGAGAATGTCTTCATTCTGGGTTTTTTTTTTTTTTTTACTTTTTATTTTGAAAGGATTACATAGACTTGCCGGAAGTTATAAAAATAGTACACCTATCTTCCCCCGGTGGTGACATCTTATGTAACCGTAGCCCAGTATCAAAACCAGGAAGTTGGTGTTGGACAGGACCGTGAGCGAGACCACAGAGCTGGTCCAGCTGTGTGTGTGTGCAGAGTTTGAACCCGCGTATAGATCTCTGTAACCACCACCGCAGTCAGGATATCTGGAACAGATCGGTCTTCACAAAGGCTCTCACGGTGCCGCCCCTTTATAGCCCCCCCCCACCTTTTGTCCCGAAGCTCTGACCACCCCAATCGCTTCCCCATCCTAAGTTTTGTCATTTGGAGAATGTTACGGAAATGGACGCGTAGGGTACGTAACTTTCTGAGATTGGTGTTCTCTGCGTGCTGTTTTTGCCCCTCGTTTCTGTTGAGAATATGCCTTAGAAGCCGCTTAGCAGCTGCTTCGTCTACACCCGTGGGTATAATTGAATGGACTGCCGCATCTCAGGGTTTTAGGGTATTATGTAATCACCTAAAAACAGGTTTTTACTAACCTCTTCTTTTTTTTTTTTAAGATTTTTAATTTGCTTTTTTGAGAGAGAAAGCACAAGCAGGGGGAGCGGAGGGAGAGGGAGAGGCAGACTCCCCCCTGAGCAGGGAGCCTGATGCGGGGCTTGATCCCAGGACCCCAGGATCATGAGCCAAAGGCAGATGTTTAACCAGCTGAGCCACCCAGGCGCCCCAGTTGTTTGCTAATCTTAAAACTTAACTCCTCCCCAAAAAACCCCAAACAAGACTGGAAAAAAAATACCTGTAGGTCTTCAGTGTGTCTTCATATTGGATGAAGGGCGGGCTCCATGTGATCAAGGGGTCTTCTTCTCTTGTTCTGACTTGGAACTTTCTCTTCACTCATAAATCTCGCCAGCAAATAAATCAGTTTGGTCCATAAAAACGGGAGTTTCTTGTCGGTGGGGTCACTCATATTTCTGATTTTGTGGGTGTTTTTTTTTTCTTTCTGAAAGAAGGAAGGTTACGTGTTTTGGTCTGTGCACAACCAGTCGTCTCACCAAGGATCTGGATTTCTGTTTCAGGAGCAGCTGGCTGGAGAAGAGGAAGAGGAGAGGGGAAGGGAGAATCCTGACTCATCATGCAGCGTAGTATCATGTAAGCACCCGGCTCCCCCGTCCTACACGCTCTGAGTTCTCTGCTTCTTTGCTTTTTCTTGGAAGAACCCAAGTTAGTCTCCAAACTGGAATTTCTGGGAGTCGAGCAGTGCAGAAAACGGGGCATGGGATCTGGAGGATGAGTAATGTAACCAGAATTTTTTAGCTGGACGTTTGGAAGCGCTGATCCAGTGGTTCGCGGTCGGTGGTTTGGCCCCCCCAGGGGACATCTGGCTGTGTCTGGAGACGTTTTTGGTTGTCACAGCTGGGGGAAGAAAGGGGCTTGTGATTAGCGTCTACTGGATAAGGGCCAGGCGTGGCTGCTGCTTAATACCTTCAGTGCACGGGGACAGCCCCCCTCAACAAACGGTGTGGCCTGACACATCACTAGTGTCCAGGGTGGGAAACCCTGTCCTCACGCAAGCTGGCTTCAGGAAAACAAGACAGGGAATTACGTGGCTTGTGTAGTTGAAGCTGTCCAGAATTAATGGCGTCGGGCTGGGTTGGACCCAGTTGTCAAAACCCTTTCGTTGGGGGGGCGCCTGGGTGGCACAGTCGTTAAGCGTCTGCCTTCGGCTCAGGGCATGATCCCGGCATTCTGGGATCGAGCCCCACATCAGGCTCCTCTGCTGGGAGTCTACTTCTTCCTCTCCCACTCTCCCTGCTTGTGTTCTCTCCCTCACTGGCTGTATCTGTCAAATAAATAAATAAAATCTTAAAAAAACAAAAAAACAAAAAAAAAACCCTTTCATTGGGAATGCGAGGGGGCATCCGGATAGGAAAATGGAGGGGCTGCTCCTGGAAGGAGGGGATGGATTCTAGACTGACCCAGACCTGGACATGCCCTCCACCCCCAAAGAGATGTGGGAGGTCACAGATCGCAGGCTGCATGTTTCTCATGTGATGACGAGTCTGGGCCTAGTCTCTCCTGGGCTGAGAGCAGCTCTGATAGCTTTCTGCCCCTGGCTTGGCTTGGCTTGATCAGTTGATTGACTCACTGACCTTACATTCAGTGTTAATTTTGGGACGGTTTTAGACGTACAGAAAAGTTGTACCGATAGTAGAGCCTGTTCCTGGGTACCTGGCACCCGGCTTTCACCGTTGACGTCGTGTGGCCTGTTGGTCACAGTGAGGGACCAGCATTGGTACGTTCCTGTTAACTACACTCCACGCTTTATTCCGATTGGCCCGGTTTATCCACTAATGCTCTTCTCTGTTCCCAGGATCCAATTCGGAATACTGTGTTGCATGCAGTTATCATGCCCTCCGCCCCCCAGTTCCCTCTGGTGTCACTCTGGGTGACAGTTTCTCAGACTTCGTTTGTCAGGATACCTGCAGACAGTCCCCCGATGTATCTGATGTTGTTCTCATACCTAGACCGGGGTCACAGGCAGCGGAGCGAGGTAGCCTCTCGTCCTCCCGTCGTTGGGGTGCAGACATCCCCGGGACATCACCAGTGATGCTGACCTTCCTCACTTGGTCTGGAGGGTGTGGGCAAGGCCTCTCTGCCTTACCCTTCCGTGGTCCCTCCTCAGTACTCAGTTCTCTGGAAACCAGCACTCGGTCCAGCCAGTCTCAAGTGGAGAGCTGATGCTTTGCTTTATCGATCTTTTCCAGAGCACTTCACATCTCCTGACTTTTCTATTCAGTGACATAACAGTTGCCTCTTCTACTGAGTGTCAACCCATTGGGGGTGGGGAGTTGGTGTCTTTGTCTCCACCGAATCCCTAGGGCCTGGGAGAGGCCCTGGCACATAGGAAGTGCTTAGCTGATTCTTCGTGCTGTTATCATTCCCGTGTTCCCCCTCCTCTGTGCTCCTCCAGGTCATTTTTCTACCCCAAGAAGGAGGGCAAAGTGAAAAAACCAGAGAAGGAGACCTCCAACAGCGTCAGAGAGACCGAACCACCTCCAAAGTATGTGATGGGGCGAGGAATTGGTGAATTTGTTCCTTTATAAGTCAGGACTGTCTTGGCTGTAAGTGTGTCAAACCCAGCTCAGAATGTCTGGGAGTCCCAAAGGGAATTTTCAGTAACTGGGAAGTCCATAGGCACAGGTTCAGCTTCAGGCACAGCTGGATCCAGGGCCTCGGCATTGGCAAAGCGGGTTGGCAAGTCCAAGTTCCAGGAGTAAGACAACCTGTGGGCAAGCAGCCAGGAGCGAGTTGCATGCGTCAGTCATATCCCTTTCTTCCTCTTGGTCAGGACCCCGCGCATGGCTGTACCCAGCTGCAGGGGAGGCCGGGAAGAATGGTCTCTAGCTGAGAGGCCACAGACCTAGCTAAATTTCAGGGGCCGGTATGACTGAAAAAGAGAGGGTCTCCAAATGGATATTGGAGGCTATTCTCTGCTCTCAGTAGGGGCTCCATCTGCTCCTCACCATTGCTTGTCATGGAGTAGGTGAGCACATGAGAGGCCTCCAGAAACGTGGATGCTGCGGGTGGATGGATGATTAAGAGTATATGCCAAGGAGGCGCCTGGACAAAGCTCATGGAATGCTTGAAAGAAAAGGAAGGGAATGAAACCCAGTGGAGGGGCTGGACCATTCTGGGAAGGACCCACTCTCTGCCTGCCGGAACACCCCCATTTCCCCACCTTCCAGGGTAGCACTGAAGGAGCGGAATGGAGAGGTGCCTGAGAACGATTCTCCAGTGAAGAGGCCAGGGCGCAAAGTGGCCCGGGTCCTGAGCAGTGAAGGGGAGGAGGAAGATGAAGCCCTCACGCCCTCCAAAGGCCAGGTAGGTCCCCACCAGCCTGCCCACTGTTACTGGAAGAAGCCATCATTCCCCTCAGCCTCCGGCACTGAGTGTAGCACAGCCTCTCAGGGGCGCTCGTGCCCCAGGAGGTGGAAGGGTTGAGCAGTCGTGCCCTGGAGCAGACGGACGGCCTGGTCTGCGCGGTTCTGACTCCACCTGCGCCCCGTGGCCTGAGCAGGCTCCTGGCCTTGTGCTCACCTGGGACATACAGCTCCCGGGAGCACCTACCGCTCCCGGGAGCACCTACCGCTCGGGGTGACTGGGAACAGGAAAGGAGTCAGTTCATCTATGGATCTGAGAATAACGCATGACCCAGAATCAGGGCTCAAAAACACATCCGGTCTCCTGTTGTCAGAGGGCTTTTCGTCTTTTCCAGAGACGTTGGCTTACTTCCTTCCCTTGCTCAAACGTCACCCAATGGGCAGCTGATTGGTGACCTCAATTCCCTCTGCGGCCTTAATTGCCCTTTGCTACATAACAGAATACATTCAGGTTCCAGGAACTAGGAGGGGCCGTCCTGAGGAGCTTGGACTCTGTCCTGTGGCTGCTAGGGATCCGTGGAATGGTTTTGAGCAGGAGAGGGACAGGGGCAGCTTTCGGTCCTGGGCAGCCTTCACAGCATCCCTTTGGGGCCTGTATCCATCAGGGTCCGAATAGGAGAGAGAAACCCCATGAGCGATTTGAGCAGAGAGAGTCTAATACAAAGAATTATCAACTAGGTATGCAGTTTGCAACCGGGTCACTGCAGGGCTGGAAAGAGAATTCGAAGGCGTCCTGGGGGTAGCCACTGTCGGGGCAGCTACCGCCCTGGGAGCTGTGGAGCTGACGGTCAGACCTTCAGGTGCTGGCTAGTGGGTGCCGGGGTCTCTGAGCTTACACGTGGTGCCCTGAGGCCCTGGTCAGATCTTTGAGGCAGGGGCCCTGGGCAGAGAGTGCCGGCGTCCATGAGGCATCACGTCGCAGACGCTGTGAGCGTTGGAAATGCTGTAAATTGGATCCGGCTGGCGCAGGCCCCCCCTTGTGCCGTGTTATGGCGTTGCCTGGCACAGCGCTTCCTGCCAGGCTGGAAAGGGGTTTTCAGAGTCTGAGCATCATGAGGGAGAGTGGACAGGGTAGGCTTGGAGCTGAGGGGGAGTCACTTAATAACTGGCAGAGGGCCCTGTGAGATGAGTTAGGGATTGGAACCAAGATACAAATAACGGGCTTAAACAAGGTAGGAATTTATTTCTCTCTCTAATGATCATGAAACGTCCAGGATTAGTATGGCATTGTCTCGGTGTCAGAGACGCAGGCTGCTTCTGTACCCTTACTTTTATCCCTAGATGCCCTTGTCCAAATGAATGTCCATATTCAGCCCGTGAGAAGAGCAAGACATTCCACAGGAAGTGTACATCATTTTCCCTTGTATTCCTTATGTAGAAGTGAGGCTCCTGGCCATGCCTCCCTGCAAGGGAGGCTGGGAAGGGTAGGTGTTAGGCTCCTGGCTACACCTAGCTGCAAGGGAGGCTGGGAAGTGTAGTTCTCAGGATCCTGGCTACACCTAGCTGCAAGGGAGGCTGGGAAGTGTAGTTCTCAGGCTCCTGGCCACTCCTAGCTGCAAGGAAGGCTGAGAAGTGTGGTTCTCAGGCTCCTGGCCACACCTAGCTGCAGGGGAGGTGGTGAAAAGCGGTTTTCAGTTGGGCCATCATATGCCTAGCTAAAATCAAAGGTTATGTTACTTTAGAAAAAAGAGAGTTGTTATTGTCATCCATGATGGGGGGAGTCTGGCACCATGAAACTCCACAGGAGGGAAAGGAGGGTAAGGCCCAGGTAAGAGAGGAGGAGCCCTGAACTGGGACGGAGAACTCTCTACTCCCAACTGTTTAGAAAAGGTCAAGGAGTGGCCCCTTCATCCTCCCCTCACTCTACAATTGCTCTTTCTTGCTTTCCAGAAGCCTGCCCCGGGCTCTCCACAAGTCTCCCCTCCCAGCCCTGCCACATTTCCCGAGAGCAGCCCTTCCCTCTCCAACACCTCTCCTGTGGACATCTCCCCATCAGGGATCCCCAAGCGGCGCACAGGTGAGGACACACAGGCCCCTGCCCTGTCCCTTGCCTGTCTTTATCCGCATGAGGATTTCTGCGCCAGGCGGCCATCCTCGTGACAGCTCTGATCTTAGCGCTGTGGTTGAGAGCATGGCTTCACCATCCACTGGCTGTGTGACCTTGGGTAAATGACTTACCTTCTCTGAGCTTCGATTGCTTTCTCTATAAAACAGAGACGACAGTAATGACAGCATTTATCATACAGAGACTATGAGGAAATACGCAGAAAGTGCTTGGACCTGGGCCCGGCCCATCGTGAGCGCTCAGGAAGCGTTGGTTATTGTAACTGTGGGTACGTGCCGTCAGGGAGGCAGCACAGTGCACTGGGAGCACAGGAAGAGGGCGACTTGTGGAAGAGAGATCCACCCAGCCAAGCCCTGAAGGACAAGAAAGAGTGAGCAGGGAAGGGGGTTAGTGGCAGAAGGCGGTAGGCATCGAGAAGGCATTGACGGCTTGGTGTGTTGGTGCTTAGTGCACAGGGTTGGGGACCCTGGAGAAGGTCCACGGAAAGCCAGCCTGAGGAATGGCACCTCTGTCCCCTGGGGGATCGGGAATGCTTTGTACAGGGTGGGGAGGCACAGGTGAGAGACCCTCACATAATGCTGGGTGACGGATGTGGCAGGTGCGACCGAGGGACTGAATTTTCAGGGCTGCATCATTTTCATTAAATTTAAGTGTGCAAGCTGATGCCGGATGGAGTTACCGAAGACTTTCAGGCATGTTTAGGATAACTCGGGTGCATAAATTTTCTTCAGCTGTAAATTCTGTGACATCTAAACACAGATCAGCTATTTCTGAGGAAAACTTAACACCCAGTTGAGACGTGCTAAAGTACGTGGGACTTTGAAGACTTAGCACGGAAAAGAGAATGTTAATTATTTTAACACTGAAAACACAACACATTGGAGACGTAGTATTTTTGGATATGTTGAGTTACATAAGCTATATTATTAAAACGAAGTGTATCTGGATTTTTTTCCTTTTCTCAATGTAAATACTGGCAAGGTTAAGGTCAGGTACCTGGCTCACCACATAGTTCCATCGGGTGGTGCTGATAGAACTAGCACACCTGGGGGAGCCTGGCTGTCTCAGTTGGTACAACGTGCGACTCTCGATCTCCGGGTCACGAGTTCGAACTCCACGTTGGGTATAGAGGTTACTTAAAATCTTAAAAAAAAAAAAAAAGAAAAACAGTATGGCTGAAACTAATAGACTGTATGTTAATTACACTTGCATAAAAAAACTTTAAGTTTTTTAATTAAAAAAAAAAGTAGAAAAGGAGTCACAAGCGGCAACAGGGCTCAGAACTGTAGGAGCTCAGAACTGAGGCAGCGCAGTGCGGGTGACGCCCGAGCTGCGTCTTGGGAGATGGGGTAGTGCTGACCGGGCTGAGGAGGGGCGGCGGGAAGCGGTGCAGCCTCGAGCAGCCCGCAGAGGCCTCGGGGAAGGAATCGCGCGGCAATGAGGGGGTCGCATACACTGGCATGTTTCTGGAGGGTCGGATGCAATTTGGGGAGCAGGGCGAGTTTGAGGACGGTGTGCGGTGCAGACAGGAGGGCGGGGCTGGCTCCCACAGGGCCCCGCATGCTAGGCCAGAGCCCGGGCTTTATCCTGGGGATGCTGGGGCGCCACAGGAGGGCTGCTGGACCCGGGGGTGGGGGTGGGGATCGTCTTGCAATAGCTAAGTGGCCCAGGGCGTGCTGGAAGCTCAGCGCTGACCCTGAGATGGGCTGGGGGTGTCAGGGAGTTCTTTTTAGAGGAAAGGACCTCTGCCCTCTGTCCCGGGGGCCCCTGAACAGCACGCACCAGGGCCCGGAGGTGTGTGCGGGAACAGTAGGAGTTCAGCGGTGCTGGAGAGTGAGGGTTACGTGGCTTGGGAAGAGTCAGAGGGTCAGCTGGAGAGAGGTGAGGTAGCACAGCAGCAGCTCCCAGAAGCCTTGCTTCTGGAATGGGGAGCGGGGAGACGTGGATGGCTTTCTGAGCCAGGAGGGGGTGGGGGGACGACAGCGCCAGCAGCAGCTGATAGTAGATCCCTCTGCGACTGTGCGAGGGAACCACCGGTCCAGGAGACCAGCGGGAAGGTGACCAGTGACAATAAAAGGGCTCTCAGGGAGCTCCTCACCAGGCATGAGCATCTTGCTTAGAATCTTCTAGAAGCAGTCTCTGAAGCTCTGAAACAAGTGTTCAGACACAGGGCGTTTCTTTGAGAGTTCAGAGAACACGGACGGTGAGTGATTCGGGGAAGGGGGCACAGCCCGCAGAAGATGGGTGTTCAGGGCGGCTACTGCGTTTATGTGCCAGCTCCCATAAGTCATGAACAGGGGCTCCTGTCAGGGCCTGTTGCTTCCCTGTCACTCGTGGACTTCTGAAGGCCGGGAGAAGCCATCCAGAACACGCGCCAATGGCAGATCCTAGGGGTGCAGATGGGGCCCTGAGGGCAGCTGCTGGAGTCGTACTGGGCCAAGCGCGTCACAGCATCACTTACGCTCAGGGATTGTTTCCATTCACACACACGGGAGACCGAAGCACAGAGAGATTAAGTAACCTGTTCAGGGTCACACAGCCAGGAAGCAGCGGAGCTTGAAGGATGAGGCGCACCTGGAGCAGAAGGGGGGTCCCGGAGCCTTCTCAGGGGGCCCCATCACCGAGTGGCCTGAGCTTACTGGGGTGGGGGGCAGATGGGCCCACGAGGCCAGTCACACCGAGCCTCTTGTCTTCCCAGCTCGGAAGCAGCTTCCTAAGAGGACAATACAGGATGTCCTGGAGGAGCAGGGCAAGGAAGAGGACAGAGAGGCCAAGAGGAAGAAGGAGGAAGAAGGTGAGGCACCAGGAGGACGGATGGGGAGAGAGAGAGTTGGAGGGTGCGTGGCGGAGAATCTGGAAGGGTGGGGGCCACCCCCAGAGGCCAGGCTGTTAGGATCCCCGACCTGATGCCTGTGGCCCTGAATCCGCATGTGGCCGTCAGAACTCCACACACCACACGGGCATTTGGGTTACGAGAGCATTTTGAAATGCATTCATTTGGGCCACTTTAATTTAGGATTCATTCATATGCGGTTTCCCGTTTTTATCCTCTGTTTTCCTGTTGTGTTGATGGAAAACGTTTTCCTCTCCACGACTTCTTTTCCCTTAGAAATGTAACCAGAAGGCAGAGATCCCCAGCCTCTCAACAGCACCCTTGGTGTCTTAGTAAATTGTTGATGGCACCCCCAGGCCACCACCTACAGACAACAGTTGATGTTCTAGAAACTTGGGCATTTGAGAAAACAGCGCATGTCTGTTGAAAGGAAAAGTACTCTTTTTTGTTTCATCCTTAAAAGAGTCACGATTAGTTACTGACTAGGATGTGGCCTGCCCTCTGCACAATTGCCCAAACTGTGGAATCCCTCGTTGCCCGTTCCACGTTGGTTTTTGTGCAGTGCGAAATTTTGATCACAACAACCTAGAAAAGCCCAGCTTTGCAGAAAGGTAATGTCAGGGGCGCCTGGGTGGCTCAGTCGTTAAGCGTCTGCCTTCGGCTCAGGGCGTGATCCCGGCGTTATGGGATCGGGCCCCACATCAGGCTCCTCTGCTGGGAGCCTGCTTCTTCCTCTCCCACTCCCCTTGCTTGTGTTCCCTCTCTCGCTGGCTGTCTCTATCTCTGTCAAATAAATAAAACCTTAAAAAAAAAAAAAAAAAGAAAGAAAGGTAATGTCAGGAATTGCAAGGCTGGAGGGCTAAGGATACTGAAATCTGAAATCCCTCGAGCTAGTAGTTCCTGCCGTGGCCAGCAGAGGGCACCATTTTTCCCTGGACCCGGAAACTAGCCCGCGGTTTTCCCACGTTGGTGGGAAATGCTGCCGCAAAGATCTGACCCATTGGTCATTCCGGGTCCCTGTGCAGCCTTTGGCACTGTCGATGTTTGTTTAATAGAAGGACTTCATTAGGCTCGCCTTCCCCGGGGCTGATGTGACTTCCTATTGGCAACTTTTAGTCAGTATCCAGCCTTCAGTGTCTGGGGCTGTGGGAGGGCCAGGTAGCTTCTTGGTTTTTCTCAAGTTCACTTACACAGTTTTTATTGTTACCCTAGAGGTATGATTTTTTTTTTTCAGTTTAGAACATTTTTCATTTTTACCTATATCAAGTTATCATGTGCGTTTAGAACTCTTTACGGTTGTATCTTGCGGTGAATAATTCTAGACGTTGATAAGAAGATACTGGCCGTCTGTGTTCATTTCTGGCTGCCTAGGCGAGCGAACACAGGGTTTGGAATCTGTCGGAGACCCTGCCGTGCTTGGGGCTGCAGCAGCGGGCTCACACCTCCCATCGCTTTACAGACCTGTTCAGTTGGCACAGGAGCAAATGGGGGCAGAAAGTCTCAGGAGTTGAAATGTCCCTGGGGGTCAGAGTGATTCTTTTTTTTTTTTTTTTTTGCCATCTGACTTTTCTGTCATCCAAAGCTGAGACCTCACCGGAGAGCCTCACAGAGCCTGAAGTGACCCAGAAGAAAGAAGCAGAAGGGGACCGGCCCATGACGCCCCCTGAGACCTCCCGTGAGTTTCTAGTCCCCCGGCGACCCCGGCTCTCTGATTTTGGGTTGGATGTCTTCCGAGGCCAGTTAATTTAGTTTTATTTTTTAAAAGATTTTTACTTATTTGAGAGAGAGAGAGAGAGAGAACACAGGCTGGGTGAGGTGCAGAGGGAGAAGCAGGCTCCCCGCTGAGCAGGGAGCCAGATGCGGGGCTCGATCCCAGGACCCTGGGATCATGACCTGAGCTGAAGGCAGACGCTTCACTAACTGAGCCCCTCGGGCGCCTCCCTGAGGCCAGTTAATTTTAAATAAGACTCAAATGTATTGTTGCAGTGCGAATTCTAGGGGAATCAGAGGTTTTATTTTCATCGTTGTTTTTATAGTTAAAAATTTCCCCACATGAGAAAAGAAGAAAGAGCCAGTCATCCTCCAACAAAATATTTGTATCTTGGAGAAATCACAGGTACCAAATGTTGCCGACTGAGGGTAGTTTATGAAGTTCGACAGCCCGGCTGAGTTGCGGGGTTTTTGAGGTTCTAGTTACCCTCACAGGCCCGAGAACAAGCCCGACAGCCGGGTATCCGTGAGACTCCTGTGTGCGAAACAGCAGCGTGGGGACATTTTGAGGATGCGGATCGTATTCGATTTTCTGCAGTTGCCAGGGAAGTGGGAACGTTTTCTTCTGAGCGGGCTGAGATTTCTTTTTACCACTGTCTGTAAAGTCTCCAGTCTCAGGCCGAACACTAGAGAGAATTCTGCTAGTCCTCACGGAAAGGCGTCAGGCCCAAGAGGCTCAAAACACACCCGTGGAAAGGAAAGGGGCGGAACTGAGGGTGTTTTCCGTCTGTGGAGTCACAACGACCTTGGGTGACCAGGGAAGTCTCGGGTTGAAAGTCGGCGTCCCCAACCGATGTCTCTCGCTTTAGCAGCAGAGCCCCCGCCAGACGGCGCCTCGGAGCCTGAGGTGGCCGAGAAGCAGCAGGCTCGGGAGGAGGACCCAGCCAAGCCGCCCGCCAGAGCTCCCAAGCCGGTCAGCAGCTTCTTCGGTGAGTGTGTGCCGCCCCTCAGCTCCAGCCACGGGGAGGAGGCAGGCGGGCCTTTCCCCAGAGCATGCCCCGCCCCGTGGAAGGTCTGACCCCTGTCTCCTGGCTTCACGGGCCGGTGGGGGCTCTCAGGAGGAGGGCCCACAGTCTCCTGACTTCGTTCCCAGCCCCCCGGAAACCGGCAACCAAGAAAGAAGGGAAAGAGGAAGGACCTGGCGCGGCAAGACAGGAGGAGACCAAGGGGTGAGTCCGAGTCGGCTGTCGAGTGAAGAGGACAGGGCGCTAAGGGAAGGCCTGCGGTGTGTCCAGATTCTCCCGATTTGATTCCTCTTAACGATGAGACCGATGACTGCCAAAAATTCTTTCAGCTTTAACAGTCTGTGGTTGCGGTTAATTATTCTAATGATAGCGTTTTGGGGGATTCTTAATGTCATTTTTGTGAGACCCCAGTTTCCATTCCTCAAACATGTCACGTGCATCTGCCTCAGGGCCTTTGCCCTTGCGGTTCCCGCGGCCTGGAGTGCTCTTCTCCCTGATACCCACTCTGCTCACTCCTCGTGTCATTCTGCCCCACTGTCTCCTTCCCCAGCCTTTCCTCCGAAGTGGCACCTTCCATCCTGCCTTCCCCCAGCTTGCTTTTATTTTGGTTTTGGAAATTTTTATCAAAATTATTTGTTTCTATGTTTTTTGGGTTTTTTTTCCCTGACTCTCCGGCTAGAATGGGAGCTCTAGGTTCGCCGGCTCTGTTTTCATTCCCTTCTGTGCCCGCATACCTAGAGCAGTTTCTAGCACATAGTAGGTGCTCACAAAATATTAGCTGGAGGAATGGCTTCCCTTTGACCCAGGTGTCTGATCTCCCTGTTGCCTCCACAGACCCCTGGACCCCTCCAGCTACAATCCTGCCAAGAACAACTACCATCCCATCGACGACGCGTGCTGGAAGCCAGGCCAGAAGTGAGGCTCCCCCTGCCCCTGACTGACCCCCCCCCCCCCCCC
>NW_024424341.1:56263824-56277532 GCF_017311325.1 Ursus maritimus | reverse complement strand
CCCCGTCACCGGGCGTGTCTCCCCAGAGGCCTCCACTGGAGGAAGCCGTCAGATCTCTTGTGTCCCCGTTCTGGGGACACAGGCAGCAGCACCGAAGGTGGGGGGAGGCAGGTGGACAGATGAATGGACGGTGTGGGTTGTACACACCGCCCTGTGTCTCTCTTCCTTCCCCAGGGTCCCTTACCTGGCTGTGGCCCGGACGTTTGAGAAGATTGAGGAAGTTTCTGCTCGGTAATTCATCAGGCCTGCCTAGGCGGACTGGGGCAGGTGGGGCGGTGGCTCGCGCTGCCCGGTCCCTTCCGCCGCTGCTCTTTCAGCTTCGCCCTCCCGCACGCGTCCCCGGCCCCTGGAGTGGCTGCAGGATCTCATGGGCCCCAGGCTCGGAAGGCCCACGCCACGCTTCTGTCTCTTTCTGTGGGTCAGAACGAGCCGTGAGTGTGAGCCCAGATTCCAGGGTGGGGAAACCGCCTCTTCCCGATGGCAGCAACTTGTTGTCCCCTCAGCAGTGGGAAGTAACCACAGCCTCGCTGATTGTCTTGCCCTTAGTGTGAGAAGGTCCGGGTCTGGATTATAGTGGGAACCCTGCTCCCAGCGAGCGCAGGTCAGGCCTCCAGCGCACAGGGCTGCTCGGACCCGGCCCTCCCCCTTCCCCCCAGCCCCCAGCCCTCACTCCTGAGTGTTTAGTCACTGTCGTCAGGGGGCCCACCCGGTTCTCCTTCCTACCTGCATGTCAGCCTTGTTTCCAGAAGATCCTTCCATGTTGGCTTAAGTAGGTCTCGGCCCTTTTAATCTTGCCCTGTAGGGTTCCTGCATTTTTCACTTCTCAAACATGAGCAGAGCATTTAGGCTGTTCCCAGCGCTCTGTTCTTGTCGGCATGTGTCTTTGTGAACATGGGAGGAGCTTCCTCTGGGGCCGGAGCCCCACAGTGGAATTGCAGGGCACGGAGGGCACGGGAAGGGTGTGCCAGGCCTTGGGCTGCAGCAGCAGGGGGGCCGGATTAGCCGAAGCCCTGCCCGGGGTGGGCAGACAGGCCCGGGAGCGGGCCCAGCTCCACTGCTTCCTGGCTGTGTGACTGTGGGCGGGTGGCCTGACCTCCTGAGCTTTGGTCTCTTCACGAGGAAAGTGCAGTCATGCGTCTCGAGCTTGCTCTGAGAGCTGTGGAATGAAGAGTAGCACAGCTGGGTGTTTGGTGTCCAGAGACACTGTCCGAGATCCCTGCATTCAGGAGAACTGCAGGTGGCTGTCCAGACCCCATAAGCCCCAGTTGGAGGGTCTTACACATTTTTTTTTAGCTTTCTTGAAATAGTTTTTGTGTTTTTTTTTTAAAGATTTTATTTATTTATTTGACAGAGAGACAGCCAGCGAGAGAGGGAACACAAGCAGGGGAAGTGGGAGAGGAAGAAGCAGGCTCCCAGCTAAGGAGCCTGACGTGGGGGTCGATCCCAGAACGCCGGCATCACGCCCTGAGCTGAAGGCAGACGCTTAACGGCTGCGCTACCCAGGCACCCCTCTTGAAATAGTTTTAAACTTAGAGAAAAATTGCAGAAAGAGCACTGCAAGTCCCTGTACCCTTGGCCAGCTGTCACTATTGTCAGCCTCTCCCGCCAGCATGGGGTTGTTGCCGAGAGCAGGACGTTAGCGTCAGTGCACGCTATGAAGTGACGTCCAGACTGCATTTGTGTTTTGCCAGTTTCCCCTTTTGCATTGTCCTTGCCAGGCCAGGACCCACCCCAGACCCTGACCCCTACCGTGGCGTGTCGTCACCGCAGGGGGTGGGGGCACCTGTTGTGGCCAGCCTGATTCCTAGTGACGTGGCTTCAGGGCCGTCTGCCAGGCGCCTCGGCTGTACGCTCGCCGTCTTCCCCTTTGCATTCAGCACGCGTCTCATGGGGTTTCCCTTTGCGCCTGTGAGCCACACAGAAACGGGGTTTTACTTTTAGAGCCAGCACAACGTAGTGGCGGGGAGAGTGGGTCCTCGGCAGATGGCCTCGGCTCACATCTCAGCCTGATTCTCACCGGCTCTGTGACCTTGGCCGAGTTACGGGATCTCTCTGGGCCTCAGTTGCCTCCTCTGTAAAGTGGGGGTGATATCAGTGTCTGCCTCATGGGGGCGCTGTGAGCGTTTGGGGAGCGTAAGCAGGCTCCTGGCACCTAGAAAATGCTCCACCCAGCAGCCACCGTTCCTCTGTGGATGGCCATCCCTGTCTTTGTTGCAAGCGTGGGGCAGGCCCACCCTACCACCAGCATCTGCGGTGGTGCCTGTGGCTCAGGTCACAGCCCGGGCCTGGACTTGAGCTCCTCCTCTTCTCCTTTCCTGGGGTGCTTTCCACCTGCCCCCCAACTCTGACCCCGAAACGCCAGGAGGTCACAGTGTTGCCCCTCCCCCAGGCTCCGGATGGTGGAGACGCTGAGCAACTTGCTGCGTTCTGTGGTGGCCCTGTCGCCTCCCGACCTCGCCCCGGTCCTCTACCTCAGCCTCAGCCGCCTTGGGCCGCCCCAGCAGGGCCTGGAGCTTGGCGTCGGTGACGGCGTCCTGCTCAAGGCTGTGGCCCAGGCCACGGGTAAGCAAGCGTGGGGTGTGGTGGCAGTTCTAGTGTGGGGCCCGCTCCAGGGGAGAAGGGGCAGAGGTGGGGAGAGGGGACGACAGGACAGATTGATGGGCGGGGAGCCTGGGGCATTGATTCAGGTGAGGGAAGCCGGGTGGCTTGGGCAGGGCTGTGGGGGTGGAAGGAGGGACTGGGAAGATGGGCCTGCAGAGGGAGCAGGACGGGGGCGCTGGGACTGAGGCTCGGGGCCCAGGGAGGCGGTAGAGCCTGGGGGCCGAGGGGAGATGTGGGGAGACCGCGAGCGAGCGGGGCCTGCGGTGCTGGGTGTTCATGGTGGGGGAGGGCCGGGGCTGGGCCGGCTGTGGGCAGAGACCGCCGGAGATGGACACACAGCCCCACGCCCCCCCCACCACTGGTTCCCTCCACCCCAAGGGCGGCAGCTGGAGTCTGTCAAGGCCGAGGCAGCCGAGAAGGGCGACGTGGGGCTGGTGGCCGAGAACAGCCGCAGCACCCAGAGACTCATGCTGCCCCCGCCCGCACTCACCGCCGCCGGCGTCTTCACCAAGTTCCGAGACATCGCCCGGCTGGCGGGCAGCGCTGTGAGTGGGCGGGGCGGCAGCGCGGGCGAGGGGGCTTCCGGCCACACTCTTTCTGTGGTGGGGCGCTTCGGGCCTGCTTGGGGGGGATCTCCTCCTGCGATTCCAGCCTGGCTCTGCTGCTACCGTAAACACTTGCTGAGCAGAGTGACGGAGGCAGGCTGGAGCCGGCCTTGCCTACTGCATCCCTGCACGGCGGGAAGTGGGAGTGGGGTGACAGCAAGTGTGTAACCCCGGGCGGCCAGCCCGGAGGAGGTGTGGCCCCCTCCCTTCGCCCCAGGCACTGACTGCTCCACCCCGCTTCAGTCCACAGCCAAGAAGATAGACGTCATCAAAGGCCTCTTTGTCGCCTGCCGCCACTCGGAAGCCCGATACATCGCCAGGTAGGTGTGGATCTGGGAGCCTGGGAGAGGCGGCCGGAGGGAGGGACCGGCAATGGGAGTCCCACTGGTGCCCTGGCCACCCTCACACCGGGCCCTGAGGGGCTGGAAGGGGAACACAGGGTCCCTTTCCCGGGTGGCCTGGGGCTTGTGCGCAAGAGGTGCTGGGATTGGTTAGCGATGTCTGCCTTGGCCTCAGCGGAAGTGGTACAGGACGAGGGGCCAGGTGGTGGCCATGAGGGTGGAAACGAAATCATGGGCAGCCCCCATCACGGGACATTTCTTGGGTGCCCGGTGCCGGGTGTGGCATCCTGTCAGTCCCTCTGCGGCACTACCAGGCAGGCCCCGTTACCCTCAGCCGGGTGTGCAGAAGGGGGGATGGAGACCCCTGGCTCAGAGCCACGCCTGTGCCGGGGGGGGGGCAGGTTGCCGAGCAGCTCGCTCTGTGGCACCTCTGGGGAGGTCGTGTCCTGGTTCCAGGCCCGCTGTGCCCTGGCTCGCCCTCCCCGAGCCTCACCGCTTCCCCAGAGGGCAGCTTAGATGAGAGCAGAAGACAGCGCGAGGCCCCTAGTTCTGCCCCAGGGAAGGCCAGCGGCCGCAGGGGTTAGGGGCTGGCGTCCGTTTTCTCGTCTGTTCAGTGGGGCTGTGCGATCCCTCAGGTCCCTTCCTGCTCTGAAGGTTGTTCTGGTTTTGAGGAGAGGGTTACAGAGGGTCGAGGTGGGGGAGACGGGAGGAGGCACGGGGAGGGGGTAGAGGGCAAGCTGGGGAGGGTGGTGACAGGCCCGCTCCCCCTTGCCTGCTGTCTCCGCAGAGCCCTGAGTGGACGGCTGCGCCTCGGGCTGGCAGAGCAGTCGGTGCTGGCCGCCCTTGCCCAGGCCGTGAGCCTCACGCCCCCAGGCCAAGGTGAGGCCCCGCGGTGTTCTCCGCACCCAGCACTGGAGTTAACCAGGCCGCCCGCCCGCCTTTCCCTAAGTCTGCGCCCCTGCTCTTCGCCTGGCTCCTTCCCTGGCAGCCTCGTTTCCGTTCCTTGTTTCCCATATGACACCCGCTGTGCCCCGGGGTAACCGAGGGGTCGGGCCCGCCCCAAAGCCTCTGCCTGTGCATCTGGTCTTAGGATTCCCCCCGGCCGTCGTGGATGCTGGGAAGGGCAGGACAGCAGAGGCCCGAAAGACGTGGCTGGAGGAGCAAGCCATGATCCTGAAGCAGACATTCTGGTGAGATCCGGGGCGTGGGCAGGGTCGGAGGGCCAGAGGAGGGGGTGGGCTCAGCACCAAGGGCCATGTGCTACATCGGCAAGGCCAGTGGCTGGCAAGCGCTGTGGACCATCGTGGGGCTGGTGACAGAGCAGGGGTGGTGACCCAGACAAGATTGGTGCCGGGCATGAGGCAGGGGACAACGAAGGATCGGGGACACGGGGACGGCGAGCAGGGAAGAGATGCTGGCCGCGGGTGCGAGTGGCGAGACCTCTGGGAGTTCCCAGCACGTCCACACATGCGCAGAGGCCCCGAGACAACCAGAGCAGGGCTGGCGACTGACACACAGTGGGTCAGGACATCCATGGGGTGACAGCGAGGGCTCCTGGGAGGGTGCTGTGGGGAGAACCTGGCCACAGCGAGATGGTGACTGCCCAGAGAGAGTGTCAGGGGCAGGAGGGCCCAGGAGCATTTCTGGAAATGCCCTTAGGGCACCTGCTGGGGCACAGGGCCAGAATGACCCTGCACATCTCCTCCCCCTCCCGGGGCCAGGACAGCAGTCTCCACTCTGCCCATGGTCTCCACTCTGCCCGGGGGGGGAGGATCTGCGAACTGGTGCTGCCCGGCCTGCCCCCAGCCAGCTACATCAGACTCGCGGGAGGTGGGGCCTGGCCTTGGAGAAATTGCTTAATCCACCCTTGAGTTGTTCTAACGTGTAGCCCAGGTAGAGGGTCATGGGTCTCCTGCTCACAGGTAGGGGTAATGGCAGGCCCAGAGCAAGGGAGACAGAGTGACGTGCAGGGCGTTGGGCGGGGAGTGTGACAGAGACAGCCGGAGTCGGGGATGGGTGGGAGCAGACCCCCGGACAAGGTGACAGGCTGGCAGCGGCGCACTTGCAGCCAGAGCACAGGGTTTCCAGGCTGCCAGAGTTCTGGAAAGACAGCTGCCAACTCGTTGTTGCCCCCTCCCCAGCGAGGTGCCGGACCTGGACCGGATCATCCCCGTGCTGCTGGAGCACGGCCTGGAGCGCCTCCCGGAGCACTGCAAGCTGAGCCCAGGTATGAGCCCTCGGGACTGACCGCAACCCTACCCCGGGTGGAGCTGGCTCCAGGGCCCCCCCCGTAGGCTCCACTCCCCCCTCCCGGCAGATTCCTCCTCTTGCCGCCAAAATCGAACCCTGTTTCCCGTGTGGAAAGCCATCCCTTTTCTATTTGGAGTCCCCTTCTGCATTAGGTGGGGTGTGGATAAACACTGTGACAGAGATACCCCAAAAGGCAGTGGGTCAGGCCAGACAGAACCTTCCTCTCGCATGTAAGCATCCGGAGGAAGGCAGGTGATCAGGGAGGACACATGGCTGGGCTCCAGGGACTTGTCCTGTCACTGTGTCATCCCGAGGTTTTCACCCTAACGTGCATGACCAGAAGTGGCTCAGGTTTCTAGATCACAGAAGAGGGTGAGAGAGAAGAGGGGCGAGGACGTGACCCAGACCTCGTGCACACCACCACCCACGCATCCTAATCACGTGGCCTTCCCTCGCTGCAAGGGGGGCTGGGAATGTCCCAAGCTGGGAGGCTGACTGCTCCGGAGTTGGGACGGCATGTTCTCTCCTTACTCAGAAGGGAGAATGGGTCCTGGGGCACAGCTAGCTGTCTCTGCTACACACCCCCGATCGGATGTCGCTGGCGCCTTCCCCGTTTACTCTAACTCTCGCTCCTCCCCTCCCAGGGGTTCCCCTGAAACCGATGCTGGCGCACCCCACGCGGGGTGTCAGTGAGGTCCTGAAACGCTTCGAGGAGGCAGCTTTCACCTGCGAGTACAAATACGACGGGCAGAGGGCGCAGGTACGGGGGTGGGCACACGCCTTCAGCAGAAGGGAGGGCGCCAGAGAGCGGGGCCCTGGGGTGGGTCAGACCCGAACTCGGAGTGCCTCCTGCCGCAGACCTCTCGTCTGACCTTACGCATCTCCGGCTTTAATTGCCACCCTCATTGCCTGGGTAATGGTGTGTTAATCACCACCTCCCTGGCTTACCTGAAAGTCAATTTTATTCGATAAAATCGTCAAAGTCCCACGGCAGGGGGAGTTCAAGACGTGTTGGCCTCACCTGTGCCCTGCTGGTGGGGCGTTCACTGCACCAGCCGTGGCGGGAGGCGCCTCCTTACTCCGCAGTGCAGGTGTGCAGGCGTGTGTCCTGCGCCCCGGGGCCAGGGACGTCCTTGGGTCTGTAAGGATGCTTCTCATGGCTCTTCGGTCCTGGCGGGGAGCTGGGGCTGCCGTGTTCATTGCGGGGACAGATGAGCGAGTGTGGTGGGTGACACACGCTTCAGTGCTCTGAAGCCGTTAGAAGCGGCGAACTAGGAGACTGAGCATCGTGGATGGACCCTCAAACTGTGATGCCGAGAAAAAATAAGAAATCAAAGAATTTACAGAAGCAACAGTGATTTTGAAAATATGTGTCTGTTTTAAGCCAGATACGTTCTGTCCAGCACACACATAGCCGTTGAGATGACGCCCGTGTAAGGCGGCGTATTTGTGGTTCCGCTTATGGATTGTGACCAGAGCGTATGAAAAGAAATTAACAATACATTCAGAGTGATATCTACGGCTAACACCCAGGCAGATCCGCTGAGACACAGCAAGACACTTGAGCATCCAGGGTGGTGGGAGGGGGGTGGATAGGGAGGGTGAGGAAGGAGATGGAGGGCCTTCCATGCACTGGTGGGAAGCGCTGTGTGGCTGGAGGAGAGAGCTTCTGGAACCTTCTGCCGGTGAAGGGCGAGCGGGGGCGGCTGGGGTGGGCTGGGCTCTGAGTCGCTGTCCCCTCCCCCGCTGCTGCAGATCCACGTCCTGGAAGGCGGGGAGGTGAAGATCTTCAGCAGGAATCAGGAAGACAATACCGGAAAGTACCCGGACATCATCAGCCGCATCCCCAAGGTCAGCGTCTGCCATGTGCTTCGCCCCTGGGAGGGGCTGCGGATACGGGTGCACAGACCTGCGGCCCGTCCAGGCCAGCTGGGCGCGGCGGGTCTGTCCGACCGGAGATCGGAGTGCCTTTGGCTGCAAGTGATGTAACAGCTTAAGCCCAGAGGCTTAAGCAGATGCTTTTTTTTTTCCCTCAAAGAAATCGGGGTGGGCGGCCCTAGCCTGGCTCAGCTGGGCACCGAAGTCCCCCAGAAGCCGTTCATTTCCATCTCTGCCCTCTGCTGTCCTTGGCTGGTCCCCTGATCTTCCCCAGACACTTCGGACAGAAAGGCGGGCAAGCGGGTCCAGCCTCGCACTGTCCCCTCCCCTGAGGAGACTAAATGCTCCGTGGACCCCCCCCCCCCACCGACTCTGGCTTGGAGTCAGCGTCCAGCACTGGGCCCCATGGTGCAGCAGTGACTGGAAAAGCCACAGTCTCACTCTGACAGGGAGAGGCGGTTGGGATGCCGGTGGAGGGAGCTGGCCTGTAGGTCAGCCCTGCAGTCGGAGTAGACCGGGGCGTCTCTGCTCCCGGGCATCTTGGACCTGTTTTGGGAGTCCTTGGTCAAACAGCCTTCCTTGCCTGCCCCTCGTTAATGAGGAAGCCGGCGCTTTCCCAGAGCCGCGAGGACAGACCTAACAGCAGATCACAGGCATTGGTGGAGCTCTTGTTAGCTGCCGGGCACTAGTGTTTCCAGTCGGTTTTACTGGATGTAATTTGTATGCAGCGTTCTGATTTTAGCGTGCGTGGTTTGGCGAGTTTGGGCAAGTTTATACACACCCACGTAAACGTAAGACATTTCCATGTCCGGATCACTCTATATTGTCCTGTGTTCTGTGCCAAGCTGCACCCCCATCCAGCTCCCATAGGCAACCAGCTTCCTGCGAGCGGTCTCCTCCAGTTCGGGGTCTTTTGTATCTGGCTGCTTTTGCTCGTTCATTGGGCAAGTGTTTCCTGGGCATCTGCTCTGTGCTGAGCCCTGTGCAGGAGGCTGGGGACTCAGCTTAGACAGGCTACACCCTGCTCGGGCCTAGCGGGGCAGGCAGATCTTCATTGGAGCGCCCCACTGCTGGCTCCATAGTTGTATGTGGAGACCTGAGCTCTGAAGGACCGCCATTCTGTGAGCCTCTGTAAGAGTCAGACTTGATCTAGGCCCGGTGTCAGCGAGCCAGGCCGCCACTGTGCGTGGCCCCAGATGAAGGGTGCCATCTGGTGGTGTGCCGCTGTGTTCCTTTGAGGGAAAAGAAGTCCTCCCCATGGAGGTGAAGAATAAGGACAGGCTTTCTAGAGTGATTAGCATGTGCAAAGGCCCTGTGGTTGAAGGGGCCTGGCCAATCCACAAAACGAGAGGCTAGCATGCTGGGGTGCAGAGTCTGAGAGAGCCTGGTAAGGTGAGGGAGGGCCAGGAGCTGACTTAGGAGAGCCCCCACAGCTTTGGGGAGCTGGGGATGATTTTTAGCACGGATGCAGTGCAATCAGATTTGGGGTTTGCTCAGAGCACCCAATTGCTTTGAGGAGAGGGGGTTAGCCACGAGGTCCGTGCAAGAGCAGGGAGACCAGTAGGACAATGTGGCCTCGGCTGGACTGGGCTCAGTGAGGTGGTGATCTGTGGGTGGCTTAGAGATTTCAGAGGGACAAGTTCGCAGGGAATTGACAAAGGCCACTAAGTTTCCAGCTTATGGGACCAAGTAAGAAGTCTCCGAAAAGTTTGTTTTTCCCCTCCTTGTGGGCGATGAGAAGATAATATTTATCCATACGTACATCGTCCCTGGATCTTGAGAGCTGTGGAAGGAAAAGAACATTTGTTTCTCTGGGCCTGTCTTTGGCCCTTATCCCCTACCTCTCAGTAGCCCTGGATCTCTCTCTTCACCTTTCAGATTAAACTCCCGTCAGTCACGTCCTTCATCCTAGACACAGAAGCTGTGGCTTGGGACCGGGAAAAGCAGCAGATCCAGCCATTCCAGGTGCTCACCACCCGCAAACGCAAGGTAGCCTCTGTCCCCCTCCGCTTCCTGCCATAGTCCCACACTTTCTCCTCTTCCTCCCAGCCCTGCCCCATCCCCAGAAGGACAGAGTGTCTGCTGGGATGCAGTTCTCGCTGCCTTTTACAGTGTGGCTGCCACAGTTCCAGCCATTGCATTCTCATCCCAGCATGCTAAAGACAAAGGAGGAAAGAGCCCTGTTCTATATCTCTGTTTTATCATGAAAGATCTGTTCCAGGAGCCCCCACAACCTGTGTCCCAGCAAACTTCTTTACCCTCATTGGCCAGACCCATGTCCCGTCAGCACCATTAGCTGCAAGGGAGGCTGGGAGAGCAAATATCTGACAGGGGAATGAGGTTGTCGGGATTCGTTGGGCGCCATCACGATGCAGAGCCCAGAGCCAGCAGCGTTGTCACCCTCATGGGTGCGTAGCCTACTGGCTGGAGAGAAGGGGAGAGTGGTAGGTGACAGGCGTCTGCCTGGGGCATGATGGGAGGCGCACCGACCATGCCCCCATCACCATCCCCCACCCCCGTTCTCCCTTCTGTCCCAACCCAGGAGGTGGACGCGGCAGAGATCCAGGTGCAGGTGTGTCTGTATGCCTTCGACCTCATCTACCTCAATGGAGAGGTGAGTTCCGGCTGCATGTCTGGGGGCGGATGGGGGCGCTGTGTGAGCTTGGGAGCCAGCAGTCTGAATGGCCACGCTCGGGCTGCGGTTCTCAAAGTGTGGTCCGAGGATCCCCGAAGGTGTCTCCAGGACCCTCTCGGGGGAGTCTGTGAGACCTTGAATGCAGACGCACATGTGAGAGCCCAGCTCCGTTAAAAGCCAGACATTAGGGGCATCTGGGTGGCTCAGTTGATTAAGTGTCTGCCTTCAGCTCAGGTCATGATCCCAGAGTCCTGGGATCGAGCCCTGCATCAGGCTTCCTGCTCAGCAGGGAAGTCTGCTTCTCTCTCTCCCTCTGCCTGCCCCCTGCTTGAGTGTGCTCCTGCGCTCACTCTCTCTCTCTCTGTCTCTCAAATAAATAAATAAAATCTTAAAAAAAAAAAAAACCAGAGAGTAAAGAATTTGCAAAATGGTAATCTAATGCTCCCTCTTCTCACTAATTATTTTCTAATACAGGCACATTTCATAAAATATGTTGTTGGGTTCACATATTGGAGTTATTATTTTTAAATGAATTAATAAATGTCGAGATTTCTCATTTCTAACATAGCAAATATTAACATGTGATTTAATAGCTCATACATCGTCGTTACCCCAGTAAATATCCAGAGATGTAACCCACATACAGAGAAGCTCTCTGGAGTGAGTCCTTGGCACATTTCAAGAGCGTGAGGGGGTCCCGAGACTGGAAAGTTTGTGAACTGCTACTCCAGGGCATGAGTTAAGAATCTGGAGTCAGACCACCTGCCTTCACATTCCAGCTCTCCCTTCCTGGCTGTGTGGCCACAGATGAGTGACTCAGCCTCTCTGAGTCTCTGATTCCTTATCACTACTAGGATCAGTCACCACCTTTATTCCAGAGTCTTCCCTTAGGAGAGTCTCAGAGTGAATCTAGACTCAGAATGAATGAGTTTGGGGCTGTCGAGACAAGCTCCATCCCGTTGCAGAAATGGGACAGAACAGAAGGAGTGAGTTCCCTGTCTCAGGAAGCATCCCACCTCAGCCTGCTGGAGGAGAGCCACGCCTCCCCTGGGGAAGGATGAGCGAGAGCTAGGTGACTTCCTTCCCTCGCCTGCCTGATGGTTTGTAAGAACAAGGCTTCCTGGGGCGCCTGGGTGGCACAGCGGTTAAGCGTCTGCCTTCGGCTCAGGGCGTGATCCCGGCGTTATGGGATCGAGCCCCACATCAGGCTCCTCCACTATGAGCCTGCTTCTTCCTCTTCCACTCCCCCTGCTTGTGTTCCTGCTCTCGCTGGCTGTCTCTATGTCTGTCAAATAAATAAATAAAATCTTTAAAAAAAAAAAAAAAAAGAACAAGGCTTCCTGCCAAATTCAGCTCTGACTCGGCTTGCATGATTTCCAGCAGGGCCGTGCCTGACCATCAGGAGTGTGTACAGAACATGAAAGGGTGTGGTTAATCAGATCACAAAGAGTAGATTAACTTCCAGAAGGTTCGTGAGTCTGTTTTGCAGTATAAGGCAAGCAGTGCTTTCCCACGAGTGGATTCGCTCTCACTCAGGGCTCGGCAGACGAAAGCATACGGGCCTAATCTGTCTCGGCCTTTGTTGTCTGTAAAGAACGTAACCACGCACCCATCCCCTTCCTTCTGCCCGACAGCCCGCGGGTGAGCGGTTGCGACAGAGCCCAAGTGGCCCACGGAGCCAAGAATGTTTACTGTCTGGTTCTTTGTGGGACAGGGTTGCTGACCCCCGGATTAAAATGGAAAGCAGCCTCTCAGAAACACATTTATATCGTACCCCTGTGGTCGCCAGCTTCCTTCTGGCTCTGTTCAGCCCGTGTTGAACGAGGGACCGTAGCCACAATCACACGAGTCCGTTCCAGTCTCCAGCCCCCTTGCTGCTCTTGACCTGCCCTTGAAATCGGTCCTTTTAGTTCTCAAAATCCTTGCGCGGGCGTGGGTCCTCCCTGTTGGGCCGTTCTGTCAGGAGCTGCGTGGTGGCAGGTGACGCAGGGCCTCCTGTCTCTCCTGAGCTCGGGCTTCTCCTCCATGGTGATGTCCCTTCCTCTCTCTCTTCCTGCCCTCCCCTTCACCGCCAGTCCCTGGTGCGTGAGCCGCTTTCCCGACGCCGGCAGCTGCTCCGGGAGAATTTCGTGGAGACGGAGGGCGAGTTTGTCTTTGCCGCCTCCCTGGACACCAAGGACACAGACCAGATCGCCGAGTTCTTGGAGCAGTCTGTGAAAGGTGAGGGGGTCTGGGGCGGGCCGCTGTGTGTACTCTGCCCTCCCACCCGCCCCAGCCCCCATGATTTCACCGGAAGCCTGTGGCTCCGGCCACCTGGCTTCACAAAGGCCACTCATCCGTGTCTCCCTCAGACTCCTGCGAGGGGCTCATGGTGAAAACCCTGGACGTCAACGCCACCTACGAGATCGCCAAGAGATCGCACAACTGGCTCAAGGTCAGCCGCCCCGGCCGCCCTTCCCACATCCGGCAATCTTTCCTTCCGGGTTTCCAGTCCCCACCTCGCCCGCCCGTAGTGAGTGCAGGAGCCTTTCTCAGCCCCTGCCGCCTCCCAGTCCAGCAAGCCTGGGACCGCCCCTCTGCACGCCCTCGGTGATGGATTCACCAGCAATCAGTTGAGAGCTGCCCCTGCCCGAGCACTTGAGAAACTAGATGAGGTTTCTGTTCTCTGAGCTTGCCCTCTGTGTCGAGTGGGGCCGGTAGGAAAGGAGTCAGCTAGGACATAAACGAGGTGACGTCAGGGTGACAAGCATTGCAAAGAAAGCAAGTCAAGTCAGGGGCCAGCAGTGATCTTAGAGTGCTCTGGTCATGGGGAAAGGCCTCTCTAGAGCTGATGCTTGGGTCGAGATGCAGATGACAGGAAAGAGTCAGCCATGTGGAGATCTGGGACAGGGCACCTAGGAGAAGGGGGGGCAGCAGGTGCAAAGGCCCTGAGGTCAGAACAAGCTTCACGTGTGCAGGGAGCAGGGTGATTGTGGTGTGAGGTGAGGTCAGGGTGCAGAGCAGGTCTCAGATCACATCGTGCCTTGAGGGTCGTTGTAAAATATTCTGGGTTTTACCTTAAGAGTTTTGAGAAGCCAGTGGAGGTTTTAGGCAGGAAGTCCCATTTTGCACAAGAGATCTGGCAGGCCGTGAATGGGGGATGTTTGGGGGTGGAGGGGCGGTGCTGGGCAGAGCGGGAGTCTGCGGGCAGGAGGCTTGCCTGGAGAGGGGCGGGAGGACTGCAGCAGGAGACGAGCCGGAGTGGAGCCGGCTGGGTTTCTTGGGTGTGTGTTAGCGGCCTGTGGTCTTTTACCCCCAGACCATCAGCAGCTGGGAGGGTATGAGCGTTTCCTGTCTTAGGACACTTTCCCTGCCGCATCCCCAAGGCCGAGCTCCTGCCTGACACTTAGTTAATGTTC
>NW_024424341.1:56261289-56263509 GCF_017311325.1 Ursus maritimus | reverse complement strand
CGCACCTCGGCAGCGCCCCCTCACCTCCTGCCTTCCCTCCCCAGCTGAAGAAGGATTACCTCGATGGTGTGGGCGACACCCTGGACCTCGTGGTGATCGGCGCCTACCTGGGCCGTGGCAAGCGGGCGGGCCGCTACGGGGGCTTCCTGCTGGCCGCCTACGATGAGGAGAGTGAGGAGCTCCAGGCCATATGCAAGGTGCTGGGAGGCAGGAGGGAAGTAGATTCCACTCCACCTGGGGGAGCGGTGGGGCGGGGGCAGGGGGCGCTGAACCAAGAGGCTGTCATGTCTTGTGTAGGATTTTTTTTTCCTAGTTTTTTTCCTAGTTTTTCCTAGTTTTTTTGCTTTTTCCGATCCTGTAAGTGACTCTTGCTTCACATAGAGAAATGCACTATCATAAAAAGTTGTAAGGAAGCTACGTCAGGAATTGAGTTCAGCTGCAGATGACAGTGGCTTATGAGAAATTTATTTTTCTCTCCTGTAATGAGAAGTCTGAAGTGGGGACAGGCCGCTGGCTCTCCCGATGTCACTGGGAACCCAGGCTTCCCTCCCCACATAGAGGTTTCGTCATGTGCTTCGGACCTCATCTTCATAATGTGGCTGCAGGAGCTCCAGCCATCATGGCCATGCACACTCCAAGCAGCAGGAAGGAGGAAGGTTGCGAGGGATGTGCCACCTGCATCAGCCTCAGGCAGTGAGCAGCTTCTGTGGCTTGGGTCGGAATTTTGCTCCATGCCCCCCGCCCCCCAGCCACAGGGGTGCCTGGAAAATGTAGTGGTTTTGGTTTTCATTTAAAGCTATGCACACTGTTGATCCAACAAACGTGAGGCTTTTGCCACAGAAGCAGGTAAACAGTTACCCACAATTCCAGTGCCTAGAGGTAACCACTAGTAAAATTTGTGGGAAGCTGTGATCTTTGTATTTCAGGAGTTTTTTCCCCCCTGCTTTTTCGTCTATAAATACTGTGTTTTAAATACCGTCAGATACACTTAAGTAACATAGTGATAAAAAAACACTGCAGAGCGTTTGCCCTTGTCCTCAGGACTTTCAGAAGCACAACTTGAATGTGTTAAGCTTAAAAATAAAATGGTCTGTTATTTTACCAGCAAAAATGGGTTTATTCAGAAATAGCAGAGAATTGCCGTTTGGGATGTGAAAGCTGTGGCGAAACTGTAAGCTCATCCCACAAGGGAGAGGGATGTGATTTTATGGAGAAGCAGGAGGCAGTGGGAGGGGTTGTTTTGAACAAAAGTGCACTGGAACAAAAGCAGTAGTCCAGGGGGAGGACGGTTCCTCGGGGCTGAGTTGCTGGGGTGGTCACTGTCTCGTAGGAGATCGAAGTCCATCTTTCCTGGTGGGGGCCTGGCACGGACCCTTCCCGCGGGGGCTGCTGCTGTGGGAGCCCAGCACGGAGGCTTGGGATGGCCCCTGTGATGGCTGATTCTTCCTGTAACCGACGGTTACGGGGCGTCCCTCTGCTAGCCTCTGACTCGTCGTTAGTGACATTGTCCAGAATTTTTCACAAATGCTTGTGGAAAAGAGTTTTCAAAAAGATGTGTGTGCCGCGTGTCCTGGACCAGCTCCCTGTGGCTGGACGGTTCCCTCGCGGCCAGCATTGTTCTTACGAGGAAATCCACGCGGTACACGGTGCTTATTGGCCCAGGTGACCCGTGACAGAGGTGGTTTTAACCATTCGCAAGTCCCGCAGGGCACCAGTCCGGCACCAGCTTGCTCTGTTTACCCAGAACAGTTTTCTGAAAGAGCTCTCTGCCAGAGAAACTATTGAAGGCCCTCGATTCAAAAGGGGCTTTCCGGTGGGCACTTTGTATCCGTGGGTCGAAGACGTGCATCGTGCTGCATTTGCCGGCAGCGAATTCTTGTTAGGCTGGACGATGTGGGGAGGGGAGGGAAAAAGCCTCGACGGCGTGGAGATTGGAGAGGACTGCCCGTTCTGGGGCAGGTGGGATGCGGGGGAGCCCAAGGGAGCGACATCAGGGCCAGGGGGACGGAGCAGAAGGAGCGAGGGGAAGGAATGAGGGCTCAAAGCAAGGGCAGCAGGTGGGCGGGGGAGGGGGGGTGCCCCTGGGAGAGGTGTTCCCCATTCGGGCTCTGCGCCCAGCACCCCATACCACTTCCTCTGTGGGTTCTGGTTCAGCGGGGGGAGGGTGGGGGTCTCCTGTAGGCACAAATCTAGGTCCTCGGTGGCGGGGGCGGGGGGGGG
>NW_024424341.1:56241745-56261279 GCF_017311325.1 Ursus maritimus | reverse complement strand
TGCGTGCGGGGCTCTGGGCCTTCAGCGGCCGGTGGGGCTGGCTCGGGAGCCCCACGTGTCCACGTTCAAGCCCCGGCTCTACCAGCTGCTAGCGCGTAACGTGGGTCAGGGAGCCTCGGCTTCCACTGCGAGGGGACGAGTCATGGGGAGAGCACCATCGCAGAGGTCCCTGAGTCGGCCCTGAGTGAAGCCCGACGGCTGGGAAAGCCCCTAGTAATTGGGAGTGTTTGTGGCACAGTCACGGGTGTTTTGGGGGTACGACTCCCATTCCTGTGTGTTGGCGTCTCTGTCTGTGACATTCTTTGGTTCTGTCTCTCTCTGTGGCTCTCTGGCTCGTTTCTTCCCTTCATTCCCCCTCATCCCTGCCCAGGCTCTTATGTTTAAGGCATCCCTGTGTCGCCGTCTATCTCCGTCCCCCATTTTCCTTTCGACCCCCCCAATCCCTAGCTTTGACTTTGAGACCCGAGACCCTCTCCTCCTCACACCGCTGCTGTTTTCTGCAGGCCCTGGTGCTGCCCACCCCACGCCCCTACGTCCGGGCAGACGGGGCTGTGGCCCCCGACCACTGGCTGGACCCCAGCGCCGTATGGGAGGTGAAATGTGCCGATCTGTCCCTGTCCCCCATCTACCCTGCTGCCCGCGGCCTGGTGAGTAGGGGGACTGCGGGGCTCCAGGCAGTAGGAGGGACCCGGGGCCCACCTTTCAAATGGGAGATGGGGAGCAGGGGATTGTGGAGCCCTTGCCTGTGCTCCGGGCTGATAGTAACTGGGAAAGCTTGAGGTCACATTTTATTTGGATGTCAGATAATGGGGTCAAAGTCTCAATCAAAAAAAAAAAAAAAAAGAAAGAAATTCCCCAGGTGTAGAAAGTAAACAGTGAAATTGTTTCCTTTAATACCATAGTCTCACATTCGGCTCCTCAGTGATTTTTGAAAACACAGGTCTTTGGAGTAAAAGCTTAGGACACTTCCTCCTGGGCAGTGACGTCTTTGTCAACCGTAATTCATTTTCACGCTACCAAGTTTTAAAATTCCCGGGCTGATCTCTCTGACCAGTGACTCAGCCCTCAGTGCTGGCTAGAGGGTCAGCCCGGTGCTGGGGCAGCTCTCGCTTTCTCCTCCGGAACAGAAATCCTGAATTAAAAATGTGCTTCCTTTGCGATTCCTCCTGACGCTTCAAAATCTAGCTAGCATGTGCTTTTCTGATTGGGAGTGGACTTCCGTTTAAAGGCAGAACTCATACTTATTTAAATTTTTTTAAGATTTACTTAGTTGCAGGAGAGAGAGCGAGCGCGGGTGGGGGAGGAAGGGGCCGGGGGAGAGAATCTCAGGCAGACTCAGTTCTGAGCGCAGAGCTCGACCTCCCGACCCCAAGATCATGGCCTGAGCTGAAACCAAGAGTTGGCCACTCAGCCGACTGAGCCGACAGTCAGGGTCCCCTGGTGACAAGTGGCAGGAGCAGCACAGAGTGTCCCCAGCATACAGCTGAGGAAGTAGAGCCCGGGAGCAGGGGTCACGGGGCCGGGGTCACACAGCCCCTGAGTTGGGAGCTGGGATTTGAACCCTGCTGTCTGGTTCTCGAACCTACACCCTGTCTTTGCTGCCCTGCGTCTCGGCCTTGAGGGTAATAATAGAACAACAGCCTAGATCACTGCTATTTTTCTGGCATTTCTTAAGCACTTATTATGCTCCAGGTACAGTCATAAGCACTTTATCCCCTTATTTAGTCTTTTATTTTTTTAAGATTTTATTTATTTATTTTTTGTGAGAGAGAGAGAGTGTGTGAGCACGAGTGGGGGAGGCAGGGGCAGAGGGAGAAGCAGACTCCCCACTGAGCAGGGAGCCTGATGCGGGACTCGATCCCAGGACCCCGGGGTCGTGACCTGAGCTGAAGGCAGACGCTTCACTGACTGAGCCCCCCAGGCGCCCTCCCTTATTTAATCTTGATGACCCGTTGCTTGGCCCCATTGTATAGATCAGGAAACCAGGGCCGGAGGGGCCGGCGCGGAGAGGAGACCCGGGCCGGGGACCTGCTGCCGTGAGTGGCCTGCGAGCTAGACCAGCGGGGTCTCCCTCCTCGCCCCCTCCCCCAGGTTGATGGTGAGAAGGGGATCTCCCTTCGCTTCCCTCGGTTTATCCGTGTCCGTGAAGACAAGAAGCCGGAGGAGGCCACCACCAGTGCCCAGGTGAGGCCTCAGCCGGGGTGGGCTTGCCCGGCCAGACCAGCTTCTCGGTGGCGGATTCTGGAACTGAGGTGGGGAGCCTTGGGGCTTCTGACCACCCGCCCTCCACCCGCTCTCCTCAGGTGGCCTCACTGTACAGGAAGCAGAGTCAGATTCAAAACCAGCAGGGCGCAGACTTGGACTCCGACTCGGAAGATTTCTACTAGGCTCCCGCCCGCCCAGGGGCTGCGGGCAGGGGTGGCAGAGGTGGGGACACGGGGTGTCCTGTTGCCCAGCAAACCTGGTGTTGCGTCCGTGTGGGGTTTGCAGTATCACGGGTGTGTGTGTGTATGCGTGTGTGAGGGGATGGGTTAAGCGGGGTCTGGGATTTATTCGCTCATTTTTTTCAATAAATAATTATTGAACACCCAGTGCTGTGTCAGGGTGTGTGCTGGGCTCTGGGGGTACAGCCCCAGGAGCTCCCGCGTGGGTGGCGTGCCAGCACCTTCCCGTAGAATTCTCTGCGGCGCTGGAAACGTCTGCATCCACGCCGGGAAGTAGGACGGCCACCAGCCACGGGCGGCCAGCGCGCCTGACAACAGATACGGTACATATTTTATTTTATTTTCATGAATTTTCCTGTAAGCAGCCACATGCGGTTAGTGGCAATGGTAGGGGACAGTGGTGGCCTAGACCATGAACGTTAACTCAGGTAACCTGCAGCGGGCCTGCCAGGCAGGCAGTGCGGGCCGTCCTGCTACATGGATGCTAGGGGCAGAGCAGGGAAGTGGGCACCCAGGCCCACAGTGGGGAGTACCTGCCGGCACTGGGGTCCTGACCCAGCAGCCTGGCTCCGGGCCCCATCTTTGTGGGAGACAGTCAGTGCAGTGACCGTGGGAGACCCCCGGCTCTGCCGCCCACCGACTGGGGGCTGCCGATTCTGGGGCCTGAGCTGTGAGGTTTGCTCGTCCTTAGATTCCCCAGCCCCGGCACAATGCCTGGCATGTAGTCGGTGCTTTTTTTCGTGATCAAAAAGGAGACCTGGTTGAGCAGCCCTTCCTGCCTGCCTGCCTCGATTGTGGATGTGATGGTTGGAGCTGGGGCTGCCACCTTGTGATCGTGAGGAACAAGCCAGGAGACTCAGGGAAAGTAGCCCTGAACTGGTGACCCAGGGGCCGGCTGCTGTCTAATGGGCTTTTGGTCATGGGGATGGGGCAGAGGTGAGGGAATAGTTGAGGTGTGTAACCAAATCCCAGTGTGACTACCCCGCTGCGAAACAGCTTTTGTTCCTTACGGTTTAAAGAGTTCCTGACCAATGCAGCTCCACCTCAAAGGACTAGCAGATTTGCATCCGTATTTATCAAACTCAAAATGTTTAGGCAAAATAACATTGGTGTTGAGTGTTGCGTGTCTGGGGATGCCCATGTCTGGCTCTGTGTACAGCCCTGTGGTTCCCTTAGGCATGGAACCCCGTCTTCCTGAGGAAAGCGGGGCCAGGGACAGGCTCTTCCTCCCCTCACCCCTGCAGAGCCCCGTGAACACGCTGCCCTGAGCAGCCTGAGATCCTGGGCTAGGCAGGTATGTCCTCACTCACCAAAGACCTTCACTACAGTCCCACTGGATAGGAATTTTTACCCCATTTGACACGTGGAGACACTGAGGCACAGTTACTTTCCCTAGGCCCACTCTCTAGGAGATGGAGGGCCAGGATTCGGTCCCGGCGGTCTGTAGGAGGCCCTGTGCCCGGAGTGCCTCTCATGGGGAGGCTCGTGTGGCCCCTCAACGGTGTGGAACCTAATCCCACAGGCAGTGACAGTCTGGGAGTGACGAGATCCTGCTGATGGCTGGAGATGGAGATGGTGAAGGGATGAGCCCAGGGCGAGCGGGCGGGGGGCCGGGGGGGTGGGCAGCTAGAACATCTTCCCCTGGTGAAATGCTTCCAGAACTTGTCGAGACCCGTCGAGGGCAGACAGTGCTCGGAGCTGAGTCCTGTGGAGTGTGCGCGGAGCGGGGCAGCAGGGAGGGGGGCAGGAGTGCTCATTCATGATTGCACAGGGATCGAATATATAATTTCGATTTGTCACACTACTGATGATGTTCATTTGAGTCATTCGATTAAGATACTGTCTGCTCGGTGTCCCCCCTATAAAGTGACCCTCCTTTGCAATTAGTATGTTGTAACGGGATACCTTGTGCGGTATGACTAGACATTTTCAAACTTGGCACTTTTTTATTCCTGTGAATGGACTCTGGGTTCCTGTGTTACCTGCACACTCTGTTATGTATCTGGGTTTTCAAATTGCCCGTTATGGCCGCTGGAGCTGCTTCGGGCTGACGTCTGTGTTCCTTTGTCGTGACCCCACAACCTTGTCCTCGCTTTACGGAACAAGAGGTTTCAGGCTCATCTTAGACCGCTTGTCCTGCTCCAGACGTGGGAGCAGCCCTGTCTCCCAGGACTCGGCTCCCTTTCATGGAGAATGGTATTTAGAATTCAAGCCCCGGTAGCCAGAGACGTCCCTGCTTCTGTGTTGTCTTAACCCAGCGATACACGTACCAGCGTCCCCGCGCACACCGTGACGTCTGCTTACTGTTATGTGCCTCTCTGTACTGAAACCCACCAGGACAAACCAGTGCCCCCGATTCTCACCCAGCACGATTCCTCCTTTCCCTCTTTCTGTATCCGTGAGAAACCTGATTTCCCTTTACAGGTCACAGAATCGCTGTATGTAACGCCTCTCCCTTCCCCACTGCCATCCCCGCTCAGTTGGGCCGCCCTCCTCACCCTGACCCGGCGCCTACGCCCTACACCGTGCCGCCCCCGTGAGCGGACATCCGGGGGATCTGTGTTAGACACCTTCTCACTCTGCTCCCGCTCCTGCAGGGCCCACCAGGCTCCCCTCCCATGGCGCATCCTCACCTCCCAGGCCCCAACACTCTGGGCCCCGCTACCCCTCCGCGGGCACCCCCCTCGCTCCCACACGCTATTTGAACTCCGGCTCTCCGTCTCGATCCCCTCCCAACCCCCGCCCCCTGGGTAGAGACCCTCGTCGCCTCCTTGGGGTCACCACAATGACTTCCCTTCCCCAGCCCCCTCGCCCGCCAGCAGGGAGGCCTACTTTTGCTCCTCCCCCACTGTACCCTAAATTATTTAGGAAGAAAGGAAGAGATGAGCAGAGGAAGCACACACACCACTCCCTTAATCGCTATGGGTGTCCAGTTCCTGAAGTCAGGCTGTCACTGGGCTCTTGCGTCCTGCTTGCTGGCCTGCACTGACCGCAGCTCCCTGAGGCCAGGGGCCCTGTCCCCTGTATCTTCACATGCTGGGGGGCCAGCGGAGGCCTGGTGTGACGTGAGCACCCCACAGGCTTGCTGAAACGCGAATGAATGGGTGCCCTCTGCTCTAATCCCCGGTTTTGAAACTATCCTGTTCTATTCTGGGGATAAAAGGTCAGAGGCTGAGACTGAGGCCCCCTCCACCTCACTGGAGCCAGATGGGGAGGCAGGACCAGCTCTGATCCCTCCCCAACCCTGGGAGAGATTCTGATCCAGCTGTCATAGCTCTCGGACACCGGGACCAAGGGAGAGGCCCAGAGAGGCAGGAAGACTTGCAGAGGAGCGCCAGGGAGAAGAAGGAGGCTGAGCCGCCCAGGGGGACGGGAAGGAGGGGAGCCGACTTGAGCTTGCTGCCTGGTGCGCCCTGCCCTGCCCCTCCATGCAGTTTCCCATGGGCCCCGCCTGCATCTTCTTGAGGAAAGGCATCGCTGAGAAACAGCGGGTGAGGTGGCGGACAAGGCAGGAGGATGCTGGGCAGGGCAAAGGGAGCCAAGGTGTGGGGGGATGGAGGGCACAGGCGGGGGGCACGTGACCGAGAAGGTAGAATTCGGGGAGCTCAGTGGGCCAGTGAAGTGGGTGAAGGTGAAATCAGAAGTCACCAGCAAAAGGGGGAGAGGGAGGAGACATACAAATAAACGGGGAACTGGGATGTCCCTGTCGATCACCACCTGTTTCTGTGGACACCCAGAGCAAAGATGGTGATGACTCTAGCTGCCACTTAACCAAGGCTCTGCTGTGTGCCCAGCCCTGCGCGGAGGGCTTTGCTTTCCTGCTGTCATTTCATCCTCAGGACCACTTAACAAGGTTGGCCAGCCTTGCGTTCCCATTTTACAGATGCAGGCACTGAGGCTGAGTCACAAAGCATTACAGTTACTGAGAGGCAGGGTCCGTCAGGTCTGTGTGATTCCGGGGGGCTTACTTTTCCTTGTTAGGCTTTCAGATGACCGGAGAAAGAGAGAGAGAGAGGGAGGGAGATGGGGGGAGGGGATAAGAAGAAAGAGAAGCTGGGGGAAGGCTCCAAGGATAAAGGGAGAGGCCAGAGGCTGGTGGAGTTCCCCAGGTGGCGTGCCTCGTACCCAATGATCATCTTGCCCAGACGCTGAGCACTGGTCCCACGCAAACGGCCTCTAACCCTTGGAGAAAGAAAGGGGTGGGTGGGGAAAGAATCAAGGGGGTGTAGTGGGAAGAATTTTGACTCAGAATTAAAATCTCGGTGCTTGCTGCACCTGACCTCGAGGGAGTGATTTAATGTCTCCCTGCCCTGGGAGGGACTCTGCCACTTAGGAGCTGTGTGACTTCAGACCGGTTCCTTAACCTCTCTGTTCCTCAGCTACCTCTCAAGTAGGATGGGAATGCTGTTTGGTCCTACCTCCTGGGGTGGTTCTGAGGTTTAAATGAAGTGACCGTGGACACCCAGCACAGAGTTGGCACTCTGAGCACGTTAGCTGTGATGCCAAGCCTTGCTTTCTTGTTCCGGAGAAAGGAGGGGATTGGATGCCCTGGCATCGAAGGCCCCTTGCAGCACAATAGGATGGATGTCTGGTCAGGAAAGGCAGAGGGAGAGAGATCAAGATTCTGGGATAGGAGAGAGGAAATGGGAAGTGATGAGGAAAGGGCTAGAAGCAGTCAGGGGTGGGAGTCAGGAGGTGGGAGAAGGAAGAGGAGGGGGGGTGGAGGAGAGACAGGGAAGGGGAGGGGTCGCTTGGAGGACGGAGGGGACACGTTTGGAGAAGTAGATATTGGAGCCCTGACCCTCTCCAAACTTCCTCTCCCTGCATTCCTTTCCAGGAAAGACCCCTGGGACAGGATGAAATCGAAGGTAACCTCTGTCCCCAAATGCCTCCTCATTGTCACCCACCACTAGGCTGCTTTCTGTGCATCTCAGGGTAGACCCTTCCCACGAAAGCTTCCCACCCCTCTCCCCACTCAGCTGTGATTTTGTGGAACCCCTTCTCATGGTCGCTTCGGGTCCTCCCAAAGTGTGCAGAAGGGACGCCCATCCCTAAGTGTCTCAGAGACCCAGGAGGGACACGGGCGTGAATTTTAAGATGAATCAAAAACTATTGGTTTTTCTTTGGGTGGTTTGGAAGTTTCCCATAGTTTTTTTAAAATTATTTCTTCATTTGTCAGAGAGAGAGAGCATAAGCAAGGGGAGTGGCTGGCAGAGGGACAAGCAGGCTCCCCGCTGAGCAAGGAGCCCGATGCGGGACTCGATCCCAGGACCCCGGGATCATGACCTGAGCCCAAGACAGACGCTTAACTGACTGAACCACTCAGGCGTGCCCCCCATAATTTCACCCCACAATTTGGAGGACCGCTGTGCCTTCGCTTTGCGGTCTCACGGATCATTCCTCTCGCACGTTGCAATCTCCGTCCACATTTCATAAGTGACTCCTTTGGGAAATTCTGGTTTTCAAAGATGTCTTCTCCTTTGCGGAGTCTCTAGTCAGTGCTTCTCTGACGGTTTCAAGGGATGCCAGTCTTTCCCATGGGCTGTTTCAGGTTCCCCCAAAGTCCTTCCCTCTTAACTTCCAGAGCTTCGGGAAGCATTTCTTGAATTCGACAAGGACAGAGATGGTTTCATCTCCTGTAAGGATCTGGGGAATCTCATGAGGACGATGGGTTACATGCCCACCGAGATGGAGCTGACTGAACTGGGCCAGCAAATCCACATGAACTGTGAGGCCGGGCCGGGGAGAACCGCTGCGGGTGGGGGTGGGCAATGGTGGAAGGCGGAGGGATGGGGAGGCTGAGCCGGAGGGAAGGGGGAGGGTAGGGGTCGCTAGGAGTCTGGAGCCAGCACTTCAGGCTGGACTCAGGGAGGCAGCGTTTGCAGTAGATAAAAGGGTGACTCTTCGAGGCAGATCTGGGTCCAAGACCCGCTTCTATCATTTACTGATTATGGTGCTTTTGAAACGTGGAGTCAGCTCCCCGTCTTGAGTCTCGGCTTCCCCATCTGTCAGGCGGAGACCATGTCACCTCTTGTGGGATTGCGATAAAGGAGCTGACGCAGGTCAGGCTTTGCCCCCAGTGAACGGTGATCGATGGGGTGGTCACTACCACGACCACCGACATGCATCGGCGGAGGGCAAGACTGGAACCGCATTTGCCGCTGGAAACAAACTTGGGGTGCATTTCAGAGCTCATTTCGAGAAGGAAGCCGGGACAAAATTGCTCTAGGGTTTGCTTCCGGGTGTGCCACAGAGTAAACAAGGTCGAGCACGGATGGGATCCCGTTCCTATCTGGAAGCGATTTGGCTCCCACTGAATTCACGCTCCCCCTTCGACAGACCGACAGATGAGCGAATGTAGATCTGAACCAGTTAAGAGATTTGCCCAAGGTCACAGGGACCGCTAGTGACTTCCTCCCCACGCACCCGGTCCACCCCGGTTGGGATTAGAGGGGCCCTGGGGCCCGTGTTGGCCGAGACGGAAAGCTCTTGGAAGGCAGAGAGATCGGAGCCTTGAACAGACCTTGAACGGGTCCAGCGAGGTCATGGGGGGGGGGGAGTTGGTTACGTGGCATCTCACTAAACCTGCCTCTTCCGTCCACAGTGGGTGGCCGTGTCGACTTTGACGATTTTGTGGAGCTGATGACCCCCAAACTGCTGGCCGAAACGGCAGGGATGATCGGTGTCCAGGAGATGAGAGATGCCTTCAAGGAAGTGAGTTAAGAGGTTCATGGTGTTGGTGCTTGAAGGAAACCCCAGAGGTCTGCAATTGGTCTTCAAGTGTGGACGGAACCCCCCCCAAACCAAGTTTTTTGGAAACTATAATGGGATTTATAGGAAAGGAAAATGACGTCTTCCGAACACTTGCAAGGCACGAGGCCCTCTACACGTGCTCTCTGGTCTGATCATCATAAAAAACAGGAGGGGTAAGCTGCCACTTACCCTGGTCATGCATACGAGGACACTGAGGCTCATGGAACTGACAGATCTTACCCGAGGTCCTGCCATCCGCAGAGTACATGTTAGTTCCTCTAATCTCCGTGCCTGTAATGGGAAGAAGGCATCCAATAATTTGAGATCCCAGAGGGGAATGCAAAGACATAATCTGGTTTAACCCACTTGTAGAGATGCTTAAAAAAGAGACGAGGGAGGGCGAGGGGCTGGCTGAGATTGACTTTCGTCCCCTAATAAAATGCGTTCCCCGGGGACACCTGGGTGTTTCAGTGGGCTAAGCGTCTGCCCTCAGTATATGGCAGGTGTGACTGAGGAACTCATTTTTCTTCATTTTATCGAATTTTGAGTAGTTTCAATTTGATTATTTATTTAATTTTCCTTCACAGTCCACAGAATATAAATTCAGTTTGTTTGAATTTAAAAACACATACACTGTTCAGTTACTGGGAAACGCTCCTTTTGGAAAACCTTGGATGCGTGGGTCTACCTTTTCTTTCTTTCATTTTTTTTTTTTTGAAAGATTTTATTTATTTATTTGAGAGAGAGAGCGAGCAGGAGCGGGGGCAGGGGAAGGGGCAGAGGGAGAAGCAGAATCCTGGCTCCATGCGGGGCTCCATCCCAGGACCCTGAGATCGTGACTTGAGCCGAAGGCAGATGCTTAACGGACCAGCCACCCAGGCGCCCCTGATTTGTTTTAAATGAACATGAATGCGAGGCCCTGATGTGTGGACCAGGATGGGAGCCAGAGGACCAATCGGGGGGGGCTGTCATGATAGTCCAGGCAAGAGAGGATTGTGGCTTTGGCCAGGTTAAAATCAGCGTGGCTAGAAAAGGATAGTTAGTTGCCCCACCTGCTCGGGACATAGAGTGTACGAGACTTTCTTGTAGATTGGTTAAGGGTGTGCAGCATAGAGATTTGAAAACAGTTCCTTAATTCAGCCAATTTATCCAGTGCGTACCGTGTGGCAGGCACTGTTTGGGGGCCTGGGCCCGGGGCAGTGAACAATGCAGGATGGTGTCGGGGATTGACATGCTGGCGCGCCATGTGCAAAAGGACTTAGCTTAGTTCCTGACCCACAGTAAGTGGTCAGTAAACACCGCTCTTGGGATTGTCGTGCTCGTGGCTGACATCACCCCTCTGCTCTGGTCAGTTTGACACCAACGGAGACGGGGAGATCACCCTCGGGGAGTTGCAGCAGGCCATGCAGAGGCTTCTGGGAGAGCAGCTCACGCCCCGCGAGATCTCGGAGGTTGTGCAGGAGGCCGACGTGAACGGAGACGGTACCGTCGACTTTGAAGGTGACATGGTGTGGGGACAGCTGCTGGCAGACACTTAACCCACTGAGCCACCCAGGTGCCCCTGCAAAAGCTAAATTCTTAATGCAATAGTCAAGTGCATCCATGGTCTGCCCCCCCCACTCCGCATTTCAACAACCTCTCTCTGAAAGCTGTGCTCTGGGGCAGGCTTGGCCCCTGCTCTGTGTCCTTGACATCCTGTTCCTTTCTCCCTGACCTTCCTTCCGCTTCCCGCACCTTCCCCGTCCGTCAGTGCATTCTTAGGTCTTATCCATCCCTCGGGAATCGGCACAGCCCAACCTCTTCCAAGAAGCTTCCCTTCATCTTGAGCTGGGTGTGTCAGCCCCCGCTCTGTAGTCCCACAGACGTTTTTCTGCTCCCCTCCCTTCAAAGGGAGTCGTCACCGCAGACCTTGCTGCATTGAGTTGTGTTCGCCCCCCGGGCTGTCAAAGCCCGGAGGGCGGTGACGGTGCTCTCTGGACCATCTGCTCTGGCATTCCCAAGAGGGAAGCTTGGTAGATATTTATTGCGTGACTGCAACTTAGTAAATGTTTGCTGGATGCCTGTTGGATCTCGCCAGGCTCAGGTGTGCCGGGGGCATCCCTGGAAATCCAGACGAGGTGGGAGGCAGATCCCCAGGCAGCGGAAAGACAGACTGACCTCAGGACCTGGGTGGGGCCCCAGAGGTCACCTGGCATGGAGTCATGGAGCACAAGTCAGGGGCATCCTGCGTTCGTTCCAGGCTTTGCCACTCACCGTCCACCTGACCTCAGGTGCTTTGGGCAACCTCACTGGCCTCCGTTTGCCTATCTGTAAAAATGGTGTTTACTCCTCCAGGGTTGGCTGAAAAGATGAAATCAGTTCATCATAGTTATTAGTGAATACACACAGTGTGGGCTCGAAAGCGAATGCTGGCTTCTCTTACAGACAGGCCCCTCACCAGGGACTTCTCTTTGCAGAGTTTGTGAAGATGATGTCTCGCTGAGGAGGTTCTGGAAACCCCGTTCACTCCCCACCCGGCCAACGTGGACCAAGCACTTGCTGAAGACCAGATCCCCCCGGGCCCGTCCAGGAGAGAGGGTGGGAGGGTGCGTGGGGACCGGCCCTACAGAGCATGAGTTGAGGCTAGCCCGAAAGTGATCGCTTTGCCTGGATGGCAGGGTGGGGTGAGGGGTACCTCTCTAGAATGAGATTAAGAAGGAAGAGTCTACGTATGGAAATGAGATTGGGACTAGGATCGGTGCTGCTCCCCCAGTTCCAAAGGTTAATGACTTCTTTTGACTTCGTGTAATCCCCAATGCCTGTGACCCACCAGAGTCTCATCCCCAGCGTCCTCTTGGGTCCGACTCCCAAAAAACTTCAGCCCGTAGTCCACCCTTCCCCCTTCTTGCTTCCAATCTCCTCAGTTTCTTTCTGTCGCTAAGAGGGAGGCATGCCAATCTTGGGGCTACAAATGGGGTTCCTGATAAGACTGGGCTTGGAAATGGTTAATTAAAGACACTTCCAAAGTGAGCTTAGCCCGTTTTGTTGATTTCCCGGAAGCTCAGTCTGTTTTTTCCCTCCAGCCTCCTACTTCCTTTTCCTTGTGCAAGATACTCAGGCCACTGAATTAAATCATAAATCTGGATTACTAAGGTTTAGGGCAAGCTGATCCCCGATGGAGGGGGGATTAATCTGCAAAATGTCATCCTGCAAAGAGAAGGGGGGACGGGGAGTTCTCAAATTCTCAGCTCAGCCAGGTGGTGTGGAAACCATTCCTGGGAACCCCAGCCCCCCTTGTTGGTGCGCCCTGGGCACTCCGGGAGATTGCCTCTGTTAGGGGGGGGTGTCGTGCCAGCACCCACACCCCGACTCTGACTTGTGCCCTGAAACCGGAGGGTCTGTTCCTCCTCACCTCCACCTGCGGGCAGGACGCTCCAGGAATGCAAGGTCCCCAAAGTACAGGATTCGTGTCCCACCTTCCACCAGGTTTTCAAGCATGGGCTCCCTTGGTGAATGAAATACACCCCCTCCCAGGGAGCTTACACTATAAAGGGAGGAGACAGACACGGAACAAAATACACGAGTACATATAATCCTAGTTAGTATGGTAGAAGATGGTAAGAGATATGGAGAAAAATGGAGCAGGAAAGCGGTTTAAGGGGTCTGGGAATGAGGAGGAGTCCCCGTTCCATGTAGGGGCATTAGGGAGTCTACTGAACACCAGGGGCATATCCGGGGGAAGAGCACTTCCAGCACAGTGTAAGGTGAATGCAAAGGCCCTGAGGCAGGAACGTAGCTGACTGTGTTGGAGGAATGGCGAGAGGCCATGGTGGCTGGACAGGGGTAGGTGGTGGATCAGGGGTTAAGCCGTGTACGTTTCGAGGCCAGTCTGGGGACCTTGGAGGATTTTGAGCAGAGGAGTGACATAATCCATATCACCTTTTAAAATATGGCCTCCACCTCCTGCCTCAGCTCCATCTCATTCCATCCAGGTACCTGTCCTTCTGCCCATCCCACTCGTCACTCACCTACTCAGTGTGATATTTGCTGAGTCCCTCTGTGTGCCGGGCGTTATTCCAGGTGATGGAAGTAGAGCAACGATAAGGTAGTTGACCTCAAGGAGCTCGCATTCTAGAGCCACACGATCCAGTGGGAACTTCTGCGATGATGGAATGTTCTAGATCTGTGCTGTTATGGTACCCACTCGCCACATGTGGCTCCTGAGTTTTAAACGTGGTGAATGAGGCTGAGAAACTGAGTTTCATTTTTATTTTACTAAGTTAACATTTTGTCAACACTGATTTTATGAATGACGTCAGGAGGGCAAGGGGAAGGGCATTCCGCACAAGGAAGGCACAGAGGCTGGAGTCAGCATGGTGGCTTCAGGAATAGGGCAGTGGCTGGAGGGTACCGAGTGAGGGGGCAGTGGTAGGACGTGTGTGAGGGAAGGCTTCAGACCAGCAGGGGGCACGTGTGGAATCTGGGGGCAGGAGAGATGGGTTTCCTGCGGCGTGTTTGTATGTGGTTAAGGGAGGATTGATCATCTGGTGGTTCTTGAGCTGCAGTGGAATGAGATCTCTGGGCTTCTAGAATGTCTGTGCAACACCATTTTAGACAATCAGACTGGTACTGAATATGGCCAAATGGTTAAAGCTATTCCTGATGGCTTCACGCAGTGTGGGATAGTGGTAGCGGCTGCTCCGTGCTTCATGATAGAGGAGGAGGGGGAAGAGCGGGGCGGGGGGGGGGAGGGAGGAGAGCAACAACGTGGTGATACATCTGGGCTCACGGGAAACAGATTCTGTCATCCATTAGTGATGTCTGCCATGGGCATGGGGAAGGAATAGTCAAGGTAGTCTTGCAATGAATTTTTTTTTAATTCTTCATTTAAATTCAACTTAATTAACATATACTGTATTATTAGTTTCAGGGGTAGAATTTAGTGATTTGTCAGTTGCATATAACACCCAGTGCTCATTACATCGAGTGCAATGAATTTTCTATCTTCTGTTTACTTACTAACTTATTTATTAATGATTTAACAAGTATCTATAAATGCTCCACCCAAATCTATGGTCTTCCAGAAAGAGAGAGCAGGCTGCAGTTCCTTCCTCAGGCCCCTGGGCTGAGAATCTGACCTGCCCCCATGAGACTCACCAACCCAGTCCCGAAAGCTTCCTTCACCACACATTCCGGTCCCTCACCATATCTCTCATTCCAGGAAGCACCAAGGGCAGCCCTAGGGTTAACTGTGGGCTCCTTTATTGGTGGTTATGCCACATTTCCCCTCTGTTCTTCACCAAGGACCAAGTGATAAAGCAAAATGGCGGACAAGGTATTTCTAAAAGCGATTAAACTTGAAAGACTCAATGAAAAAGACGAAGCAGGTTCTAGACTTGGCATGTCCGTCTTCCTCTGAAGATGTTTCTCATCCCCTGGAAAATAGAATCACAAGCCAGCATTCAGGTGATAGGTACGCACTGACTCAAATGTAATGTGAATACAAAAGTATTGTATTGGTTGTCAAGACTGAGCCAGAAGATGAGGAGGCTGAGCCAAGAGCGGTTAGACACCCCTGCCCCTCACCTGGCTCATGGGGGCTGGAAGCCCCTGACCATGAGAACCCTAACCTCACCTCTACTAATATGTTTGGTGGAAGAGGGACCTGAAGAAGGTAGTTGTGCTCTGGTGGACAGGAATCAGTGGCAGGGCACTGAAAATGTTCTTCATTCTAGACACAGCCTGGGGATGACTTGGTATTTCTTGGTTTTGTTGTAGAGTGTGTGTGTGCAAGTGGGGGGTGGGGGGGGAGAGGGAGAGAATCATAAGCAGACTCAGTGCTGAGCCCAGAGCTGGACTTGGGCTCAATCCACGACCCTGAGATCATGACCTGAGCCAAAATCAAGAGATGCTTAACCCACTGAGCCACCCAGGCGCCCCAACTTAGGGATGTTTGTAAATATCCACCCTGTTAAGATGGTACCCAGAGCCCCAAGCCCACTCCTTTGCCTCTCCTCAGTTCCGGGAAGATAATTTTCATGACCAAGCCAGAATTCAGGAGGAGTCACTAATATTGGTGTCACTCATAAGGCACATGCATCCTAAGGGCAAATATTGCTAGAAACACCAGAGTTGTCCACACGTCTGACAAAAGGGCTTCTGTTTGTGTTTAAATTCCAAAACCACTGAGTGATTAGGTCAGTGGACCCATGCAGGAGGTCTGGAGAGTTTCCACTGGCCTTAGCCAGAGGAAAGGCCTGGAACGGGGAGTGAGGTTGGTCCTGCGGAGAGAATTGAGGACTAATGTGTGAAGGTGGGGGAGGGACCCACACGATGGGGAGCAGAAGTGACCCCCACCTTTTCCTCCATTGGCTACTTAGTGATGGGGGTAGCAGATCAGCAACCTAGTTCCATGGCTTCTGGGGACCAGAGAAGTCTTGGTGATCTCCTTTCAAGCTTATCTTTTCTTCTCACACTACAGTGTGAGAAATTCCATTTTCCTATCTGGCACACCCAAGGCCTCCAGGACCTAAAACTTGGCATGATACCTTTCTGCATCTGAAAGACTTCATCCACCTCCTTCTAATTTGGGAAGCTATCCCAGTCTTCCCCCCCCCCCCTTCACCTCATCTCTGGGTCATGGAGCTCACACTGCTGGGAACTGCAGTGAATCATGCTGGAAGGACACAGCATTGCCCTGGGTATGTTAAGCCTCTCACCTTTGCATCAGCAATACACCCAGGTGTGGTCCCGGTCATAGTTGTAAGAGGTTGCACACCACGTAAGGTTCTGCTTTGTTCCTTTGTCCGTACAGTTAAAATAATTCTTGTTTTTATAGTTGAATGGGAAGTGGCAGGGAAAGCCAGGAACCAAGGAGGAAATTCCTAGGGAAAAGAAGGGGATAGGACAGTGGTTACCCCTGTGCCTTTACGATATGGTGAAGGCTTAGGCTTCAGAGCCCACCCTAAAATCAAAATTTGGTCCATATTTCCTGTGGGTGTGTTGTTTGGGCACTGTTCAGAGGCTCCCATTAGAGGAGAGAAATATCAGAGAGATTTTCTTCCCTGGGAAGCTATTTGAGTTTAACTCAATGGGATGTGGAATGGGGAACAAGGGCAGAGTGAAAGCACAAGGATTCCTGGCAGAGGAAGAGAGAAGGACAGCGTCACGTCACCAGGGGACCAGGGAGTAGAGTGGGAAGCACAGAGAGGACATATTACAGGGACTCCTCTTTATTCACAGATCCTCAATGTGCGAATTAGCCACTTGCTAAAATTTATTTGGACCCCAAATCAATCCTGGTGGGGCTTCTGTGGTCGTGTGTGGACCAGCACCCACATTTCTGGGTGAAGCCCGGCAAGGCTGCACCCTGCCTTCTCCACGCAACTCTCGCGCAGTAGACGAGGGTTAAAAATGCCCAAGAGGAGTGCTGAAGAGCTGTCCAGAGTGCTGAAGTTCAGGCAGCCTGGGATGTGCCTTGTGGGGAAATATTGTGTTATATTTACAGAGAAATGTTCTATTTTCCTTCCTTGAGGGCTTCTAACCTCATCATCCACCAAATCTACGTTTGTTCTCCTTTGTTAGCAAAATTATCCAAAACATGCAATGGCGCCAAAAGATCGCCACGTGACTTCTTCATGTCCTTCTAGAGCATTGTCCAAACAGTCCCTAAGGGTCACCTGATTCTCTTGCTCAGTGTCAGCAGACTTTTTCTAGAAAGGGCGAGATGGTAGGTGTTTTCAGCTTCATGCCTTATACAGTCTCTGTCTTTATATATGGGCCCTGAGATTTGAATATAATGATCCTTCTTTGGACTTTTTTCAAACATATAAAAATGTAAAAATGATTCTTAGGTTGGGGGACAAAAGAAGAGCTGGTCTAGATGTGGCCCAAAGTCAGGATGCGGTTTGCAGACCCCAGCTCTAGGGAAACAGAACTTTGTCTAACATCACTTGCTGTTGTATTGGTTGGAGGCCCCAACTCTGGAACTTGTAGAAGACTGATATATCATGAATGGTTTTTGTTCAACAGAGATGCCAGTAATATCTGTCTGGTAGACAAGATAACCACAAATGTTTGATTGCCCTTTAGATATTCATGGATTTTATAGCTAACTTAACAACCTTGCTTGTGTTCAACATCCTTCTCTTCACTGACTTACTATATTTCTTATAATGTCCCCTGAATTGGGGGACATTATAATGTCTTATAATGTCATTATATGTCTCATATTTTTGTCTTATAGAATGTCTTCTATTATATAAGACATTCTATGTCTTTTAATGTCCCCCTGTCCTTCCAGTTCCCTTGTTAATAGATTTTTTTTTTCAAGCCCCAGTGTGGGGCTTGACCTCACGACCCTAAGATCAAGAGCTGAGATGAGATCAAGAGTTGGACTCTTAACCAAACGAGCCACCCATGCACCCCAGATTTTTTTAAACCTTAGCATGTGCTTACCCTATGTTTGTACAAGCGAGCATTTGGTGTTTCACATTTTGAAAATCTTATGTTGGCCCCTTTCTCTTGGATCTTAAGTGGCCCGTATTTTGCCTGTCACACTGTCGCATTGTTTATGTTCTTTGCTCATCAGATCCAAGAGGAAGGGACCCTGCATTACTCATCACCACTGCCCAGCACGGTGTCTGGCACACAGTAGGGCTGGAGTAGGTGTTTGCTGAGTAAATGAATGAAGCAATCCACCGTGTCCACCCAGTCCCCTTCCCTGGATTACTAGTGTCGGCACAGAGGCTCCACTTCCCATCCTCATCCATGTTCTCCGTGGTTGGGCACCAGAGCTTGTTGTTTTCATCCTCAATGCATTCAAAGATCGTGCTATTTCTGTAGATGGAGGGGAAGATGCAGGGCTTGCTGAAAGAATTTCCCCCATACTCTGAAAATAATCATGGAAAGGTCACAGGGACAAAAAGAGACAACAAAAAGAGCTTCCATTTATCACACATGAACCAGGCGCTGTGTTTTATCTCACGAAAGGCAACGTAACATTGAACATGCCCAGTCGAGTTCCTGGTGATGTTATTATGTCCACTTTGCATACAAATTAGAGCCCAGACTGTCAAGGACCACACAGTTTACCGTCTACCTGCATAAAGGCTTTTGTGTTCCACAGGCTTCATCAACAGAGTTATTGTGAGATTTAAGGATAAGGTTGGTAGGGTTAAGGACGTAAGAGATGGATGGCTAGGGCAAAAATATAATTAAGGCTTTATATGGGATTAGGATTTTTGAGTGCTGAGGGAAGAACATAAGATTTTATACAGGAATAAGTGTGCTCATTGATAGGTGCCTCGCATGAATCTTCATCTCAAAGGAGGCAACACTACTTAGTGAGGAAGCATGGGCATCAGAGCCATATGGACTTAAATTCAAATCCTAACTCTGACGTTGCCTAGGAGTGTGACCTTGGGCAGGACTTAATTTTACTGTGACCATTTATTGAATAGGGGGGAGAATAGCATCTCATTGAGCTTCCATGGGAAGGTTCAATGGAAGGTTATATATAGAGGTCCTGGATCAGAGTGTAATACAGAGATAGCTCTAGAATGAATGGAGGTCATTAAAAAGTGAAGAATTAAGATGAAATATTAAGGAAGGGTCCGGAACTTGGTGAATCTGCTAATTGCCAGTTCTGGCAACAGAAATAATTGAAAACAAATGTCAGGACTACAGTCCATGGTTTTGGTTCTCGGGACAACTAGATTTTCCATGCTAACATTGGGGACTCGGAGGAACATGGCCTCAGGACATTCCTTTCTCCTGTGGTTGTCCTAATGTACTCTCCAAAGAGACACTTGGTTCCTAGAAGTTTTGCTCCCATTGCTCTGCTCTCCCCTGTGCCACCATCCCCTCAGGAGTATCATTGCTCTTTCCACTCCTCCCCACCAAACACCCCATCCCTGCTCCAGTGCCTCACCATTGGTTTCACAGTATTTCCACTGCTGCTTCTCATCAAAGTTGGAGGTGACGGAGCACCACAGCCTTCCGAGGAAGCTGCCTTCTGTGATGCAGCTGTTATGGGACCTTCCTCGATAGATGAAGGGGAAGATGCATCGTGGGTAATCTGTACGGAAAGGAGTGCATGAGTGGTTTGACTTTCTCCAGCCATTCACGGGACAGTCATTTAATCGCCCGTCCATCCATCCACCCATCCATCCATCCATCCATCCATCCATCCATCCAACTATCCATTAGCCACCAAAGTACAGGACAAGCATCAAGTCTGGAAGAGATTTTATTCATTCATTTCATCAAGCAGTTCATAAAGAGAGCCTCTTCCTGTACTTTCACCCTCAAAACGTCCCCAACAGAGTTCCCAATCTCAACTATGGCACCCCCACCTG
>NW_024424341.1:56175149-56241724 GCF_017311325.1 Ursus maritimus | reverse complement strand
GGTACTTCGCTGTGTCTTAAAAATGAATCTCTTAGAATCAGCAAAAGACCTATAGGAATCAAGACAAAGAATTTTGATGGTTTATGACCAACAGATGAAGTTAAGACCTTGACATACAAAAGAATGTTGCCATCACCAAAAAAAAAAAAAAGAAAGAAAGAAAGAAAGAAAGAAAAGAAAAAAGAAAAAAAAGTCAAATATCGGAGAAGTCAAATACAGTAAAATTATCATCTAGGTGCTGGTGCCTTATTGCAACTTCCATAGATAGATTGAATTTCCCACCGCAAATGTAGTACAACAAATACAGTTTGGGACATTATGTTTATAGTGGGTGGATTTACTCACACTAAGTGAGGGAGTCAGGGTCATTTGGAGATGATGGAGGGGTTTTCATAGATGAAGGGCTGAAGGAAGCCTTCCTTGAGCAGGTGGCATTTGAGAAGAGGCTCTCACAATGTGGCAAAGCCAGCCATGCAAAAATTGGGGGGAATTGAGGTCCAGGCAGAGGGAATAAAAGTGTGAAGAGTTCAAAGACAGGAAGGAGTTCAGAATATTCAAGAAACATGACAATCAGTGTAACTGGAGCTCAGCGGACAAGGAAGGGATTGGAAGAAGATGAGGACAGAAAGGGCAAGGTCATGTAGAGCTTTGCAGACCAAGGTGAAGGGTCTTTTCCTCCTCCCCCTCCCCTTCTTCTTCTCTTTCTCCTCCTCCTCCTTCTCCTCCTCCTCCTCTTCCTCCTATTGAGTTGTAGGAGTTCTTTTGCATATTTCAGATATTAACCCCTTATCAGATTATGATTTGCAAATATTTTCTCCCATTCCATGGTTGCCTTTTCATTTTACTGATGTTTTCTTTTCTATACAGAAGCTTTGTAGTTTGATGTAGTCCCACTTGTTTATTTTTGGTTTTGTTGCCTTTGATTTTGGTGTTGAATCCAAAAAATCATCGCCAAGACTGATGTCTCACAGCTTACCCCCCATGTTTTCTTATAGGAGTTCTGTGGCTTCACATCTTATGTTCAAGTCTTCAATCATTTTGAGTTGACTTCTGTGTATAGTGTAAGATAGGGGTCCAGTTTCATTCTTTTGCATGTGGCTGTCCAGTTTTCCCAATACCACTTATTGATGAGATTTTCCTTTCCCCATTACATATTCTTGACTCCTTTGTCATAAATTAATTGATCATATATGCATTAGCTTATTTCTGGACTCTCAATTCTGTTCCATTGATCCATGTGTCTGTTTTTATGCCAATACCATACTGTTTTTATTACTATAGCTTTGTAATATAGTCTGAAATCAGGAAGTGTGATGCCTCCTGCTTTGTTGTTCTTTCTCAGTATTGCATTGGCTATCCAAGGGTCAGGGATTCTTCTAAGTGTGCAGGTGAACCACAGAGGGGCACGAACAGGGGAGTAGCATTGCCTGACTTCACATTCCAAAAAGGGTTCTTTGAGTGATGTGTGGAGAATCGATTGGAGGGAAATGATGGGGATTTGGGGAGACCAGTTAGCAAATTTTGGCAGCAGGGCTGATGGTGATTCGGTGAAGGGTGGAAGCAGAGGAAGCAGGTTCTTCCCAGAAGCTGAAGCTAGGAGTTATTTTGAAGGCAAAATTAAGTCTACTTGGTGGGTTACACGCAGGGTGGGAAGGAAAGAATTAGGGATGACTCTCTTTTTCTGATTTACACAGTGGTGGCACCTTGTCCTTATTGAGGAAGCCTGCAAATGAGCAGAAAAGCCTCTGCACAGTAGTATATTTCTAAGTGATATGAATATGGTAAGCTAACATCTCTAGGAACTGCCATGGATCCCTGTTTCTGATTTCGCTATTCCGCTCACAAGGAGAAGTGTCCTGCGAGGCATTACTTGGGAATTCCCATGGAAACCACTTCCCCACGGCTATGGGCTAAGGCTAAGACATTAAAGCTAATGGGATAGTGAGGTAGTGAGATACCCTCCAGTATGGGTCCAAAGAGCAGTACTTGGTTCAGGAGCCAGAGCAGAGGGAGGAGATGGAAAAGGCACGCCTTCATCTAATAGGAGCCCTTGGTGATACATCCGAAAGGGTTTAATCAAATGCAAGCTGTTGACTCTCTAGGCCTTGATTGTGTCTAGTATAAGCACTTATGGCAGAGTTTGGTCCCCTTTTGTACATCTTACGCATGTTCGGGGACATGTTCCAGAATTAAAAAAACAAAACAAAACTCTAATTTTCAGATTCAGTCTCAGCCAGTTGATCCTGATTTGCATCGTTTGAACTGGAATGAGATTTTCAACCAGAGACAATATTGCTTCCAGGTTTGGTTTGGCTTTTTTAGTGTAATGGGGCTTCTCTGTTGTCATTTTTAGCTCTTACAATCAAAAAGATTCTGCTTGGAGGTACAAGCCTTGGGCCACTTTTTAATATCTTTTAGGTTAGTTGTGGTCATGTGTGCTCTTTACTTTATTATCAGCTTGCTTCATTTTATTTCTGTCTTATACTGCAGTTATAGAATTATATTGATTTATCTTGAAATTATGAATTTAGAATCGGTAATGTGCTTTATAAAGTTTATTTCAGGATAGTAAAAGGAATGTTATACTTATTATCAAAGGAAGAATTTGATCTAACAGAGTCAAGAACAGTGGTACGAGGAAAAAGTAAATCCTAAGTAGTCAAAGGCTGGTTACTAGTACGAACAATTAAAATGTCCAACAATAGGACATTGGTTAAAACAAAATGCCTTTTGTCCTGTGCACAAAAGACAGAAATCATATAATTGAAATCATATAATTGCAAAAATGTCTCGGGCTTTGAGGAAAAAAAGCAAACAGTCTCTGAAATCCCTTCTCTGTTATATTTTGTTTCAGAAAAAAAGCAAACAGTCTCTGAAATCCCTTCTCTGTTATATTTTGTTTCCTTATTAATTTAGAAAAATCAAGAAAGAGACGAAGAATACGGGGGTTCAGAGAGCACCATTTTCAACACTATCGTTGTTAACGTTATTACCCATTCCTAGTATCCAGTGTTTGGCCTCACGCAGCATTTCTAGGCACACACACATATATCATAAGTCGTCTTCAAAAATATGGCCATATTATACAAATGCACACATTCTCTTTTGTGACCCATCATTTGAGGAGGCCTGCTGAGGGGACAGTGTGGCACCACTCACCGTCCACCATGCAATACTTCCACTGCCCGTCATAAATGGCTCTGGTTGCACACCAAGGGGAGAAGCTATTGGTTTTGATGCAAGAAAAGTAAGAAGACCCCTTGTAGATGAAGGGAAAGACACATGAATCTTTCTGATCTGGAAGACAGAGAGACAAAACAGAGGGGCTTCGTCACAGTGAATGAGCCAAGGATGAGTCTTGGTTTAGTTCTCATGGGGGGTCTGAAGGCGACACATGGAGTCTTAGCACCCAGCTTTCTCATGACGTATAAGGGCATGTCCAGCTTATGTTGAGACCCAAGAGAACAGGGAAGGAGTCTCATAAATCATGAAAGCAACCAGGATGAAGTTTTCCTCCAGACCACCAGAGCACCATCAACGTCACAGAAAACACATTTGGTAAAGGTCATGAGCTCACAGTAGGTAATGGAAGGACACACATTAAATAACTCTGAAAAACAATTTCATTTTGCAATGCTCTTTTCAATCCTGATGACACAAAAGAGAAAGCTTCATTTTAATGCTAGTATTTCTCTACCATATCTCTAATTCTCAATAATCTCCCTTTCTAACAACAACAACAACAAAAAGGGGGCAGGACTCAGGCTCAAATCCTTACGGGACAATAGCATCTAGTAGAATGTAATAATAGGATTTTGTTTTCATAGTATTTATTTTTGTGCACAATTTCTATTTATGGCAACTAGTAGCATTTTTATAGGTTACAGAGCTGATGTTAACTATTCTTTTTTTTTTAAACATTTTATTTATTTATTCGACAGAGATAGAGACAGCCAGCTAGAGAGGAAACACAAGCAGGGGGAGTGGGAGAGGAAGAAGCAGGCTCATAGCGGAAGAGCCTGATGTGGGGCTCGATCCCAGAACGCCGGGATCACGCCCTGAGCTGAAGGCAGACGCTCAACCGCTGTGCCACCCAGGCGCCCCTGATGTTAACTATTCTTTAAAATAAGGGTGTTTAAGTGAAGAAGAGTGGTCACATCTAAAGAAGAAGGTTGAGCAAATGTTAGTGCTGGTGGTGTGCAGATGTGGCAAATATTGACGGGGTGATACTTGGATGAGTAAAGGTAGAGAAATGCAACCCTTCGCCTTTGTATTCCTGGGTGTGAGGACAGGGACTTTGTCTTTGACATAGTGTATCCTTGGAAACTAGCACAGCGACTTGCTCATGGTGGATGCTTAAGAAAGAACTGACAGAATGAAGAAATACGCTCAGAAAATGCCACACGAAAAAAAGCTAAATGGGTTTCTTTAATGAAGGACTCATCAGAAGGGTCAGTATGCAAATGAGAATTGAATTAGCAAGAGGCGTAGGGAGTAGAGTGAATTGTCCTTTTCCCCCCATTCCTTGATAGCATTGGAGACTATTGGTCCCTGAAACACATCTTAAGAAATTCTATTCCAGGGGCGCCTGGGTGGCTCAGTCGTTAAGCGTCTGCCTTTGGCTCAGGGCGTGATCCTGGCGTTCTGGGATCGAGCCCCACGTCAGGCTCTTCCCATGGGAGCCTGCTTCTTCCTCTCCCGCTCCCCCTGCTTGTGTTCCCTCTCTCGCTGGCTGTCTCTCTCTCTGTCAAATAAATAAATAAATAAAATCTTTTTTTAAAAAATTCTATTCCAGCCCAAATTCTTCATATCGCGGAGAAGGAAGTGAAGATGAGTGAATTCCTTATCTGTGAAAGATAAGGAATCATTTCAACTCAATGCCTTTTTTTTTTAAGCAGAACTAGAATGAGAACTAGAATTTTTTATCTAATGGTCCAGGATCATAGCTTTTCTCTTTTCCTTCACCCTGTCATTCCCTCCTCCCTTTGCTTTCTCCTTCCCTCAAAGACATAATGAAGGCTTACTATGACTAAGACATTCTGATAGGTTAATGTGCACACACACACATGTGTGCATATGTGCTCACGTTCCAAACATGGTAAGGCAAAGCTTCCATGGACTCACTAAACCTATCTTCTTTTTCTTTCTGGGCTCCTAGCTCGAACCCATTGTTTGGCTTCTCTTATGGTTAGGTGGGGCCATGGGACTCAGTTACAACTCCTGGAATGTGGGTGGAAATGATGTTCTCCATCTCCTTGCTCAGAAAAGTCCCAAGCAAACCTGCGTGTTCCTTTCTTCCTCTGCCAGCTGGATATAGAGCCATGGTTCTCGATGGAGAAGGGGACATTAGACAGTGTTTGGAGACATTTTGGTTGTTACAACTGGGAGAAGGGGGAGCTGGTAGCTGTGCTCCTGGTATCTACCAGGCAGAGGCCAGGGATGTTGCTAAACTTCTTACCGTGCACAGGTTCCAGAACAAAGTCACCTGGCTGCAGAGGTCAATAGTGCCCAGGTTGAGAAACTCAGATAAAGAGGATCCTGCAGAGAACACTGAGGCTCTAGGAGATGGAGGAGCCATGATATGGAAGGGTCTTGTGTCTCTGAATCACAACAAAAGAGGATTCCCACCAAACATCCACGTTGAAGTGCTAGATGAGTTTGACGTGAACTCTACTGAGTTCAGCCACTGACTTTTGGGGATAGTTAGTCTGTTACCAATACAGATGAACAAGACATCCTCTCTATCTTCAGCCTGGTAGCCCCATCTCTTCTGGATCAGATTCTTACCCTCTATAATCTGACCTAAGCCATCATAAGGGTGAATGAAGGATGTACTGGGAGAGGGTGGAAAAGGCAGACTCCATCTTCGGGCTTCACCAATGGGTTGATGCAAGTAGGGGCCCTTAACTCACATTGCATTGTCCACCTCTGGGTCTCAGAATTTTTCGGGTCTTGGTTTTATAAAGTTGAAACCAGTTAATATCTGGAAAGTAGAATACCTGGAACATGACTGCTACTCAACAGATGTTAGCTGTCATCACCATCACCGTCATCATCGTCATCAATGATTCCCAGTCATGGACACCACTAGTATGTACGATGCTGGTGGTGAAGGGAGGGCAGGCAGATGCCCCCTTGACACAGGATGAAGATTATCCTTGGGAGTTGTTAGTAAGAATCAACACGTAATAGATACTATTAGCCATCTGCAAAGTAATCCGGCAGATGGTCTAATCTTCTTAACTGGGTTAAAATCCTCCATAATCTGGGCCCTGCTGACCTCTCTGTTCTCACCGCCTGATTAACATTTCCTCGACCTTCCTCCACAGTCTTTCTTGTCTTTGGCATTTGGCTCATGCCCTTCACCCTGCTCTTTTCTTTCTTCCTAGGCTTACTCCTTGTTACTCAACCATACGACTTGATACAGTCTGGATCAATACTCTTCCACACTCTTATAATACTCTGAGCCAATCTCTATAAATGTACTTACGAAATATTTAAAGAATATAGTTATCTGTTTACGTGTCTATCACTCCCATTTGCAGCGAGCTTTCTGAGTATAGGACATGAGTTTTATTTATTGCTATGTTTCTGACTCATTGCATGGTGCCTGGCATTTGGGAATCACTCAATAAATGTGTATGGAATAAATTAGCCCTTAACTACGTGCAGAGGAGACATAAGGATGCCAAGTCTCGCCACAGGAATGTGGGTGTGGTCTCAGAAAGGTATGACCAGAATGAGACAAGACCTGGGAAAGCTGGCATTGCTCCCTGTCTGAATAAACTGTGGGTTCTTAGTCTTTCTGGGGACTTGTCAGTTCTTTTGAGAAGCCAGACCTTCTCTCTGGGAAAATGCTCATACCTCCCTGTGGCAGAGACTGCTGTGCGTTCAAAACCAGCTTCATCTTCCTCCCAAATGTACTGCTGAAAACCACATTTCCCAGACTCCCTTGCAGCTAAGCATCCTGTGGCTGAAAAAAAAAAACTCTCCTCCAAGATCACCAGACTCTTGATCCTTGTCTATCGGCTCCAGGCAAAGAATCCACAGAGCTCCCTAAAGCCCTAGGGGATGGTGGAGCCCCACAATGGAAAGTTCAGGGACCCCTGCTGACCCAGGTGCACCCTCATTGGACTTTATAGGAATGAGAAATAAAAACCTTTGTGTTAAGCTGCTGATAATTTGGAGTTTGTCTGTTTCAATATCTATTCTCACTACCCTGATAAATACACACCTTTTTTTATACCAATCCAGGGTTTCATGGACTCTAGTGCTTGCCCAGTGACCTCATGTTAGGAATCTCTGGAATACAGAATGTGATCATTGAAAAAGAAAGGACTTCATGGAATCCAAGGGCATGGAAACAGGAGTGTTTCTAGAGCCTCTGTAAGGGAGAGGGTTTGCTGGGGAGAAAAGGATTTTAATTGTAGAGAATTGTTTCACCATAGCTTGAGTGAACTATATATAACCAGGAACTCTCTTTGTTCTGCTTCTGAGCTTACCATACGATGTTTGGGTGGTTGCTTTATTTTTTTTTTAAGATTTTATTTATTTATTCGACAGAGATAGAGACAGCCAGCGAGAGAGGGAACACAAGCAGGAGGAGTGGGAGAGGAAGAAGCAGGCTCATAGCAGAGGAGCCTGATGTGGGGCTCGATCCCACAACGCCAGGATCACGCCCTGAGCCGAAGGCAGACGCTCAACCGCTGTGCCACCCAGGCGCCCCTTGAGTGGTTGCTTTAGATTCCTAGATATATTAAGAGTGTAGCCTCACATCCACTAGAATGGCTACTTTTTTTTTTTTTTTTTTTTTTTTTAGCAGAAAACAAGAAGTGTTGGCAAGGATGGGGAGAAATTGAAACCCTCATGCCCTGTCGATGGGAATATAAAATGATGCAACTGCTTTGGAAAATAGTATGGCAGTTCTTCAAAAAATTAAACATAGAATTATCATATGACCCAGCAATTCCCCTTCTGGGTGTATCCCCTAAAGAATTGAAAGTGGGTTCTCAAAGAAGTGTGTGTAACACCCTATGGTTATACCAGCATTATTCACAATAGCCAAAAGGTAGAAGCAATCCAAGGCCATCAGTGGGTGAGTGGGTAAACAAAACATGGACATACCACTATGTCCATGTGCGTATCACACACACAGTGCAATGTCACTCAGCCCTGAAGGGAAAGGGAGTTCTGACACCTGCTAGAACATGGGTGAATCTGGAGGACATTAGGCTGAGTGACATAAGCCAGTCCCAAAAAGACAAGTACTGTTTGAGTCCACTTTCAGGAGGTATCCAGAGCAGTCGAGTTCATGGAGAAGGAAAGTAGAATGGTGGTTGCCAGGGCTGGAGGGACGGGAAGTGTGAGTCGTTTAACGGGTACAGAGTTTTAGTTTTGCAGGCTGAAAAGAGTGCTGCCTATTGGTTGTGCAATAATGTGAATGCATTTCTACCGAATTGTACACTTCAAAATGATTAAGATGGTAAATTTTAGGTTCTGGGCATCTTACCACAATTTAAGAAAAAGAGCGGAGGTCTGGTCTAAGTTGGAGTCTGAAGACTCAATCCACTGAAATTATAGAGCCTCCCCCCCTTTTTTAGAGAAAGAGCGATTGAGCAGGTGAGTGGTGGGGGAGGGGCAAAGGGAGAGGGAGAGAATCTTAAGCAGGCTCCACGCCCAGCTCAGACCCCAACGTGAGGCTCAAGCTCACAGACCTGAGCCAAAATCCAAAGTCAGACGTGTACCCAGCAGAGCCACCCAGGCACCTCTAGAGGCCCCCTTTTCATGAACATATGTGCACTTCCCTACCATGTGCTGACCATTATGAAAGGTGCTTGTGTCCATTATATCCAGGGTCTCGCTTCCCATGTTTTCAGTTATCCGTGGTCAAGGTGGTCCAGAAGCAGATGATTCTCTATCTCCCCTCTACCTGAATCCAGGAATCCTTGCTGTGGCCGGTTCATTCTTTCTGATTTCCAAATCCTCCCCATCATTTTCCAGTATACTCACTTCCACTCGTCTCATAGGAGTAGAGGAGGAAGGCCGTCCACACCAGCAGGTAACTGGACCATGGGTTCATCTCAACTGGCCTCTTCTTTCTGGACTGAAAGAAGACAAAAACATTTTTTTAAGATTTTATTTATTTATTTGACAGAGAGAGCGCGCGCGTGTGCACAAGCAGGAGGAGGGGCAGAGGGAAAGGCAGACTTCCTGCCAAGCAGGGACTCGATCCCAGGACCCTGAGATCACGACCTGAGTGGAAGACAGATGCTCAACCGACTGAGCCACCCAGGCGCCCCAGGACGACAAAAAATTTGCTCCTATGGATTCCCTCTTCTTCCACTAACTGCCAGGTTTGGTGTCACGCATGCTGTTTTACTTTCTACCCCTAGAGGGCAGTGAAGAATAATTTACTCTTACAGGAAAGAAACACACCCACTGTCATTATGGAGGGGGCGGTGTGATGGGAAAGAAACGTAGCATTTGTTGAGCACCTACTGTATTCCAGGCTACACACTCAACATACATTATGCCACTGGGTTCTCCCAAATGAAATGATAGCTATTAATCCCATTTTACAGATGAGGAAGCTGAGGCTCAGAGAAGCCAGGGGATCTGCCTGAGTTGGTTACACGGCAAGGAGATGGCGGTATTCTAGCCCACATAAATGGCTCCAAAGGCTCTACTCATCATGGGGATCTAAACCGTAGCCTTAAACCCTCCTCGTGATCACACCATCTCCAGCTGGATATTAAGATACCTTAATGATCAGCAGTTAGCATCCTCAAGAGAAATAATTCCTGCTACCTCTAGTTGCCTCTGTGCCATTTCCTTAATGACACACAGACGTGCCGTTCTCCACAGAAACAACAACCCGGGGTTGGAATTGGTGGACTGGTTACCACTTCTACTGGCTACCAATTATGGAGCACCTACTGTATGCCACCTTCTAACAACCTGATGAAGAGGCACGATCAGCCCTGTTTACAGAAGAGCGAAACCAAGATTTGGGAGTTAAGTCACTTATCCAAGTACCTCAGGTGGTAGGTGACAGATCTCGGGTTCAACCGCAGACTGTCTACGCCAGGGTCAGAGTTCTCAACTCCATAAACCACTTCCCGTCTGCAGGCCTTTGTTCCCTCACATGCAGAGAATAGGTTAGTAATTCCTGCCTCTGGGGGAGGCCTCGAGGGTCCAGGCAGGTCCTGACGCGAAAGTGTGTTTCCGTTGTAAATTGTTAGTTGTGTTTATGAATAATTAAGGCAAAGAGCAGGGCAGCTCAGGGGAGACATCAGAAGGCATCAATTCGTACACAACAAATCCGGATGGTGAATTGGGGAAAAAATATCCCAAGGCCAGTGATTCAGGTCCTCGAAAGGTAGGTGGCGCCATTGAGCACCCGGGTCTCAGAACACACCCTTTCACTTGGCTTTCCGGCTGGGAGCGTTTTCTGACTTCTCTTGTTATTTTTAACCGCAGCGCCCCAAACTTGCTTTTCCCGAGTGATGTCTCATTCACTGCCTAACTGACTGGTGGCGGAGACTCTGGAGTGGGACCCACCTTTGACTGTGCAGGCTAGATGGTCCTGGTTGAAATCTTGAAAATACCGTTTACCACCTGGGTGACCTTCAGAAGTTACTTAAATTCTCCAAGCATTAGCTTCATCGTCTAAAAAGTGGGGATACTGAGGCTCCTGGGTGGCTCGGTCAGTTAAGCGCCTGCCTTTGGCTCAGGTCATGCTCTTGGGGCCTGGGATCGAGCCCCTCCATTGGGCTCTCTGCTCAGCGAAGTCTGCCCCCTCGCCCTGCTCACACTCACTCTCTCAAATAAATAAACAAAATCTTTTTTTAAAATGGGGCTACAGGGACGCCTGGGTGGCTCAGTCGGTGAAGCGTCTGCCTTCGGCTCAGGTCATTATCCCAAGGTCCTGGGATCGAGTCTGGCTTCAGGCTCCCTGCTCAGCGGGGAGTCTGCTTCTTCCTCTGCCTGCCACTCCCCCTGCTTGTGCTGTCTCTCTCTCTGACAAATAAATAAAACCTCTAAAATTTTTTTTAATTAAAAGAGTGGGGATACTAATCTTACCTACCATTTAAGCTTATTATGATGATGAACTGAGATCATAAAAAAAGTAGCAGATAATACTCATTGGGTGCTATACGCTATTCTAAATTCATCATGATCCTGATAGTAACCCAAAGTGGGGGGCAGTAGTATTAACCCCATTGCACATTTGGGGAAGTGGAGGCACAGAAAACATTAACATCTTGGGGAGGATCACAAACCTCGAAAGCAGTGGGGCTCCTGTCTGAACCCTGACAACCTAACTCCAGAAACTGGGCTCGTGGCCGCTGTGGGACACAGTCTTCAGGCTTACCGTGGGACCGCATGTGTGCCAAGCACTCCAGAAATGTCGGTCAAAATCATCATTCATACCAGACCTCTCCAGGCAAATTTCACTTCTGAGTGTTAAGATTGTATTTTCTTTTTAAAAAAAAAAAGATTTTAGGGGCGCCTGGGTGGCACAGCGATTAAGCGTCTGCCTTCGGCTCAGGGCGTGATCCCGGCGTTGTGGGATCGAGCCCTACATCAGGCTCCTCCGCTATGAGCCTGCTTCTTCCTCTCCCACTCCCCCTGCTTGTGTTCCCTCTCTCTCTGGCTGTCTCTATCTCTGTCGAATAAATAAAAAAAAATAATAATAATAATAATAAAAAGATTTTATTTATTTATTAGCGAGCACAAGCAGGGGGAGCAGCGGGGACAGGGAGAAACAGACTCCCCACTGAGCAGGGAGCCCGATGCGGGACTCGATCCCAGGACCCCGAGATCATGACCTGAGCAGAAGGCAAACTCTCAACCAACTGAGCCCCCCGGGCGCCCCGAGATTGTATTTTCACCTGCCTCCTGGGTACGTCCATCCAGATGGCCCTCAAGCACCTCAGATTCCAAGACTGGGCTCCTGCTATAAAGCCCCCAATATCGCCACCCCCCGCCTCACACACACGACTTAATTCAATTGCACTATGTTTCCTATGGTCAGAAGGTTTGTGTCTCCCCCAGATTCATATGTTGGAATCCTAACCCCCAAGGTGTTGGCAGTAGGAGGTGGGGTCTCTGCGAGTGATGAGGTCATGAGGATGAAAACCTCGTGAGTGGGATTAGTGCCCTTGTAAAAGAGACCCCAGCGAGCCCCCTTGCCCCTTCCACCACGCGAGGACTCAGTGAGAAGAGGTTGTATACCACAAGGTGGGATTTCCCCAGACCCTGAATCTGCCGGTGCCACGGTCTGGGATTTCCTGGACAACAGAACCACAAGAAAGAAATTTCTGTTATTTCCATGATAGTTCCATAATAGCAGCCCGAGCGGACTACGTGATCTTCCCCATCCCCCAAGCGGTCACCCCAGGAGTAAAGCTTTCTTCTCTGTCATGTGCTAGTGGTCATCAAACCCCCTTGAAGCCAGCACCTTCTCTCTATCTCTTCTGCTCCTGCAAAGTCAGGCTTTTGCCTTCTCTCCCCCAGACGGTGGCCATGTTCCCTCACGGGTGTCCGGGCCTCCAGGCTCTCCCCTGTCTCCCTGGCCTCTCTTGGTGCTTGCTTTTAAGCATTAGTTCAGGAACAAATATTTACTGAGCCGTGACGACATGTGGGCTGCAGGGCTGGGGCATGAGCAACAGCAGCGTGTGAGTCCTGCCTTCGTGGGGCTGGCTGTCTGTGAAGGAGACAGACAGGAAGGGAATTCACCAGAGACAAGCATGGAACTCTTGCTGTGATCATGGCTACGAAGGAGAAGGACCGAGGCTGCCTTAAGGAATAACTGGGGCGAGGCGACTTCTGGTTAGGAGGCCAGGGGAGGCTTTTTTCTTTTCTTTTCTTTTCTTTTCTTTTCTTTTCTTTTCTTTTCTTTTCTTTTCTTTTCTTTCTTTTCTTTTTAAGATTTTATTTATTTAGTTGACAGACACAGCCAGCGAGAGAGGGAACACAAGCAGGGGGAGTGGGAGAGGAAGAAGCAGGCTCATAGCGGAGGAGCCTGATGTGGGACTCGATCCCAGAACGCCGGGATCACGCCCTGAGCCGAAGGCAGACGCTTAACGACTGCGCCACCCAGGCAACCCCAGGGGAAGCTTTTCTGAGATGAGGGAAACAGACCTGCAGGAAGAGTGGAATGTAGACATGAGGAAAACTTGGGGCAATGGCAGCTCATCTGGGCCAAAGAGGCAGGATGCGACTGAGAGCTAGATGTATTTAAGGAACAGCTGGAACCAGTGTGTCTGGGGCCAGAGCAGGGAGGAGTGAGGCCTGAGAGATGAGGTGGATGGGGCCCGACCCTGCAGAGCCTTCCTTAGATTCTAAATGCAAACGGAAGCCACTGGAGAGACTAAAGTGGGGACAAATGCCATCCATTAATTCATAATTCTCCATCACTTCTAAATACAATCCACGGTCCATACCATGGCCTTCCCCTCAAAGCTCATTCCTTATCACTCTTGTGCTCCTTCGATCCGCCCCAGCTACACTAGGCTTTTCGCTGCTTTCCAGCACAGGCCAACCTTCCTTCCACCGCAGGACCTTTGCACTTTCTCTTCTCTCTGCCTGGATGCGTCCCTCCCACCCAGGTATCTGCATGGCTTGCTTCTTTGTGCCCTAAAGGATGTTGTACAAATGCAAGGAGCTGATATTCTGGAATGTTAACGAGCCTCCTTGATCAAGACATGGATATTAATAGAAAATATTTGGGGGTGGTTCAAAACAATGGTTGAACCATAAAGTGAGCCGTAATAGCCAGACACCCACGTCTGGAACATTCAGGTTAGGACCAAGTTATTCCTTGAGCACCGGCACATTCGAAGGCTGTGGAGGACCCTTTGTCCTGGGCCGTGGGATAGTTGGAGCTGGCGTCCTGCCGTTGTCACCATATTTTTGGTGGATAGGATCTCTGAGGAGTGAGAATGAGCAGCTATGGGCAATTTTGAGACTCTCCGTTTAAATTTTTTACCATAGATGATTTTATTATTAAAAACAATAATTATGTGTATGCACGTGTATACGTATATAATATGCGTATACATTACAGGTGCATATATATACACGTATACACAAGTACGTACACTTTATACACCTATGTGCAGGTGTATGGATACACACACGCTCACACATGAATGTGCAAATAGTTAACATTTAGGAAAACAGGGGCACCTGGGTGGTCAGTCGTTAAGCGTCTGCCTTCGGCTCAGGTTATGATCCCAGGGTCCTGGGATCGAGCCCCTGCTCAACGGGAAGCCTGCTTCTCTCTCTCCCACTCCCCCGGCTGGTGGTCCCTCTCTCACTGTGTCTCTCTGTCTGTCCAATAAATAAATAAAATCTTAAAAAGAAGTCAGGAAAACAAAAAAGAGCATCCTGGATGAAGCAAGATGAGGCCATTTAATGAAATTAAAATCCATATAGAGGACTGGCTTTAGAGTGGATTAGTTTTCAGAAGTAGCTATTATGGACCAGATCTAGCAAACACCCACAGAGCAGAGCAGAGTGCCAGGGGCCCCCTGGTGCCCCATTTCACAGGGATTGAGAGCCTCTGTGGATGCTTCAGGGATGGCAGGCCAGAGTGACAATGAGCAAGGCACTTAACATCTTACTCGTCCATAAAACAGGACTCATTTTGACTCCACAGGGCTGTTGGGACGACTAGATCGGATAAAAGATACAAAATACTTAGCACAGTGTCTGCCATGGAGAAAGATCACAGTAAATGTTGCCCACTAATGGTGATGATGACGATGATGATAATATCAGCCAGTCTCCCCTTCACCATGCTAGGCCTTCAGTAATTAACTCATTAAGTAAGTTTATTTGGGGAACGTTCTATGATTTTCTTCTTTCTTTTACTTTTTGTTATTTATTGTCTTCCAAACTTCTCCGAAAATGTTACTTTCTAGAGGCCCCTGGGTGGCTCAGTCGGTTAAGCATCTGCCTTAGGCTCAGGTTATGATCCCAAGGTCCTGGGATCGAGCCTCGTATCGGGCTCCCTGCTCAGTGGGAAGCCTGCTTCTCCCCCTCTCTCTCTGCCTGCTCCCCCTGCTTGTGCACACACGCTCTCTCTCTGTCAAATAAATAAATAAAGTCTTTAAAAAAAATGTTACCTTCTAGGAAATGCTTTCTCTGCTTAATGATATTCTTCATTGTTAATATCATTTTATCCATCCATCCATCCATCTTTCCATCCAACCATCCGTCCATCTTTCCATCCATCCATCCATCCATCCATCCATCCATCCATCCATCCATCTTTCCATCCAACCATCCATCCATCTTTCCATCCATCCATCCATCCATCCATCCATCTTTCCATCCAACCATCCATCTATCCATCTATCCATCCATCCATCATCCATCCTTCCATCCATCTATCCAACTCTCTATCCATCATCCACCCATCCACCCATCCATCATCTGTCTATCCGTTCTTCTACCATCCACTTTTGTATCCATCCATCTAATAGGTATTCCAGAACCCTACCATCTATTATAGAACAGTGGCAACTACCAAGAGGAACTGGACGTGATTTCTGACCTCAATAGTCAGACATAAGACATGGGCACCAATATCTATCGCCCAACATGGAACAGCCACACCAGGTAGTATTAAGGTGCTGAGAGGTCACCAGGGGGCAGCCTAGCCCACCACCTCCGCTTGCTGGTTCTCTTGAGCCAGAAATGTCACAATGGAGCTATGAGAACAGAATGGCACCCAACCAGGGTTCATAGCCCACCTCTCCCATATATCTACTGGGTGGCCTTGGGAAGATCATTTGACCTCTCTGATCTCCAGTTTCCAAGTTCTCATCTGTTAAGTGGAGATAAAAATCTAACTATGGAAGCTATTGTGGGAATTATAGGAGCTCATGAGCGTAAGTTCACTGAACCTTTAGTGTGGCTTCAAAATATTGAGTCCTTCCACTCTTTGCCAGCAGATGATGACTCCATGTGTGAAACAAAATCTCAGTGTGAGACCCTCTCACACACACACACACACACACGCACGCACCCCTTCTATTACGTTTTCAGGCCGCCTTTGGAGGGAGCAGTGACAGGACCTTAAAAAGACGTCTGAATCTCAGCTTTCTCCTCCATGAAACAGGGAGACTGAGGCTTACCTTAGCGGTGTGCAAAGACTCATGGGACCATGAAGAGAGTAGTTGACTACCAGGAACTTAGACAATTTGTCCGGGCTAGTTCTCTTTTCTCCCATCTCTTTTCCCCAAACTTGGGGTACAGACAGCCTTCCATAGCTTTACATAGCTCCAACAGCCTGAAGCCAGCCAGGGGCGGCTTCAGCCACACGTTCGAGTTTCTTAACAGAGAAAGGAATCTGCCCGCATGTTCCCCTTCCCCACTTTCTCTGGCCTTTCTTTCCCGGAGCTCCAGAGCCCTGTCCAGTACGACAGCCACCAGCTACCTGTGGCCCTTGAGCACTCAAATGTGCTGAGTGCCCATTGCCCCATGTTGTAAGTATAACATACTTACTGGTTCCGAAGATGAAGTATGAAAAAGAAAAGCAGCTGAATATCTCTTTAAATTTTTTTCTGTTGATCGTATGTGAAATGATAATATTTTGGATATCACGGTTCAACAAAAATATAATTAAAATAAACTGCACCTGTTCTTACTTTTTTAAAAATATGGCTACTGTAAAACTTACAATGATAGTTACGGCTCATGTTATCTTTCCTGCAAAAGACAGCGCAGCCCTAAACCCTCCTTCTTTGCTGTGGGGGCCCCCAGGTCCCACTGCTCACACCCCTCCCAAGTTTCTAGGTTGAGGTGTACCTTTGAGAGAGTCCTTCTCGGCCCTAGCTGTCTCCACGAGCCCTCTTTAAGGTTGTGCTCCCCAAATCTCGGGATTATTTGGGGACAGGCTCGACCGTTTTGGCTCCAACCTGTCTGTAGGAAGACACTGCAGCTCCCCCAACGAGGATTTTCTGTAAGTGGTGGTTTGGACGGGATAGCCCCATGGTTAATGGTGCCCAGGACAAGCTCATGCATATCCGTAAGGCCCATAAAATCCAACCATGTGTATATTAATGGGATCTCGCAGGGGCTGGGGTCATGAGCAGGAATATTAATGAACAGAGAAGAAATGCAGCTACAAGGAAGCGGACAGGTTTTAGGTGAATAACGCCAGACCAAGAGTCCTAGAATTTTCTAGTGAGAAGGGAAGCGTGGGAGAACCCAAACCACCAGCTCTCTGAAACACATCATCTCATTTTTCCTCATTTTTAAATTCTGTTCGATCATTCTGGAAGTTTTGTAAAAAGTCCTCAGCCCTGTCTTGGTATCTTTCACGACTGACACCGTAGAGATTTACCAAATATTACCGTTGATCACAGGTAGGACCCCTTGGTTTTAAGGACGAGGAAATGGAGGCACAGATGTGCTCAGGGACATGCCGAAACCATACAGCAAACAGGTGGAGAAAGGGGGAGTTGGAGCAGCTGAGTCTGGGGTCTCATTTTATTGTCACTTCGGTGCCAGGTTCTCATTTCATAGGTTTGGGGGTCTTCCGGAAAAGAGGTTTAAGGTCTTCGTCTTCTGACACGGCCTCCTTTCCATCTTCTACTTCCTATCTCTGTCTCTGCCTTTCCTTCTTTCTCCGTGTCATGAAGATCCACTCTCTCTCAGCCTCTCCTGTACCATCTTTCTTCCTCGCCTCCCTTTTGCTCTCTGCGCCGTCTCTTTTTCCCTCCTCTTTATCTCTCTCGGTCTCTGGGTTTTGTTCAGTCTCTGCATGTCATTCTTTTTTTTTTTTTTTTTAACGATTTTATTTATTTGACAAAGAGAGACACAGCGAGAGAGGGAACACAAGCAGGGGAAGTGGGAGAGGGAGAAGCAGGCTTCCCGCTAAGCAGGGAGCCCAATGTGGGGCTCGATCCCAGGACCCTGGGATCACGCCCTGAACCGAAGGCACACACTTAACGACTGAGCCACACAGGCGCCCCTCTGCGTGTCATTCTGACTTGAATGTCTCACTGTATATATGTGCACACTCGTGTGCCTGGATACATACGTGTGTGTATACCCATAAATCTGTGCATTTGGCTCTGCCCCTCCCTCTTTCTTCTTCTCTCTTAGTCCATCAGCCTGCCTCTCTTGCTCTCTCAACCATACCTTATTTTATTTGTTTTTAAAGGTTTTATTCTTCAGTCATCTCAATACCCAACATGGGGCTCCAACCCACAGCCCCGAGATAAGAGTTGCGTGCTCTACCGACAGAGACAGCCAGGCGCCCCCGGCCTCTCGTTGTTTTAAAATAGGAATGTATGGGGGCGCCTGGGTAGCGCCGTCGTTAAGCGTCTGCCTTCGGCTCAGGGCGTGATCCTGGCGTTCCGGGATCGAGTCCCACATCGGGCTTCTCGGCTGGGAGCCTGCTTCTTCCTCTCCCTCTCCCCCTGCCAGTGTTCCCTCTCTCGCTGGCTGTCTCTCTGTCACATAAATAAATAAAATCTTTAAAAATAAATAAATAAATAAATAAATAAATAAATAAATAAATAAAATAGGAATGTGTGGGGGCGCCTGGGTAGCACAGTCGTTAAGCATCTGCCTTCAGCTCAGGGCGTGATCCCAGCGTTATGGGATCGAGCCCTGCATCAGGCTCCTCCGTTGGGAGCCTGCTTCTTCCTCTCCCACTCCCCCTGCTTGTGTTCCCTCTCTCGCTGGCTGTCTCTCTCTCTGTCAAATGAATAAATAAAATCTTAAAAAAGAAAAAAAGAACAGTAGAGATTAAGTGTTTATGCATTTCTCCATCTACACAATTGCTTGGTATTTCACATTCACACTATTAAACAAAATCCTTAGGAATCACTTTTCTTCCCTATAGGCCACCCGTCTTCCAAAATATCCTGTTTCAGAACCCTTCCAATAGCATGAGCATAAATTAAAAGCATAATAACAGTTTGGGCACTCTTACTGTTAATGATGTGAAACCATCTTTCTTTCTAGATATAATAAAAAATATCAGTTTTTAAATGAGATACCCTAATACATTTTGTTCTCACCAATCAAACCTCAAAGTATCAGATTTTACAAGACATTTTGAGAAAAACATTCTTTTGGGTCTGTGGAGGCAAAATAATTTAGATAAGTTTTTAAATTATTGCTGTACATGGCCAAGAAATTTTTATAGTTGAAGATTTTTGAGATTTACTCAAGCATTTGAGCAATGTTCTAGAAAATACATGAGTAAGGGGGTGCCTGGCTGTGTCAGTCGGAAGAGCGTGCAACTTTTGATCTCAGGGTCATGAGTTCGAGTCCTGCATTGGGTATAGAGATTACTTAAATGAATAATTAAATAACATAAAAACTTCAGAAAATGCATGAGTCAAAAAGTTTTCCCTGAATTATATTCGTCTGCCCAAAGGTTTAGTGATAATATGGGATGTGTGTGGATTCTTAGCCCACTCAGCAATACTCCCACACACAGAAATCACAGAAATTAAAAATAGCCAGCAAGATGTGCTCATGAGAAACTGTCTCCTTCATCCACTGTCTGAGGGATTCTTGGATCTCACATGGCTGATAACAAAGAAAATGTGACTGAGGAAATATTTACAGAGTGGGACACTGGTGACGTGCCTTGCAGGAGTGATTGACATGGAACAGAGATGAAGGCAAGCATGAGTGGATTAGGACTTGCAAGTGTGTAACGGTCTTTTTTTTTTAAAGATTTTATTTATTTATTTGACAGAGAAAGAGAGACAGCCAGCGAGAGAGGGAACACAAGCAGGGGGAGTGGGAGAGGAAGAAGCAGGCTCATAGCAGAGGAGCCTGATGTGGGGCTCGATCCCAGATCGCCGGGATCACGCCCTGAGCCGAAGGCAGACGCTTAACTGCTGTGCCACCCAGGCGCCCCACGGTCTTTTTTTTTTTTTTTTTTTTATTTGTTTATTTAAGAGAGAGAGAGTGAGTGAGAAAGAGGACAAGCCAGGGGAGGGGTAGAGGGAGAGGGAGAAGCAGACTCCCTGCTGAGCAGGGAGCCCAATGCAGGACTTGATTCCAGGACCTGGGATCATGACCTGAGCTGAAGGCAGACCGACTGAGCCACCCAGGCGCCCCTGGCCTGGCTTTCAAAGACCAGTAAGGTCCAGGACATGGAGAATCTATACGGCTCGTGGCTCCTTGATGATTATGAAAACAACTTGAAATGCCTTGTTGTGACTCACCTAATCCTTGTGTATTTCTTTTTCTGCATTCCTTCCTATACGAGGCAGGTGGTCTAGTATTGGGGCACAGAAGGGAGAGGGAGGAAGATGAAGGAGAAGAAGAAAGAGTGAGAGGGAAGGAGGAGGGGGAGAAGGGGAGGATATGGAGGAGAGGAGTGGAGGGAGGAGGGATAGGAAACGTGGGAGGGGGGAGAAGGGGAGCTGAGAAGGAGAAGGGGCATTACAAGAAGGAAGGGGAGGAGAGAAGGAGGAGTCTGGAGAGAAAAAGGAAGAGGGAGGAGGGAAGTGAAGAAGGAGGGAGGAGGGGACAGGGAGGAGACAGCGGAGTTGGCGATAAAATCCCTGCGGGTCAGCTGGTGGACCAGCAGTCGCTGAGTGGAGGAGCATGGCCCTGCGTGTGGGGTTGCTGTTGCTCTGGGTCTGCCAGCTTCACAGTGTGATCGGTCCTGACTATGAAGGTAAGTCACAACGTGACAGTGTCAGGGGTGGACATTTAAAAACCGAGTCTTGCCCATCTTCTGCCATATGAGATGCAATGGAGGGTAAAAGCCTCCTAATTTCACGTACCCTAAGAGAGAAAAAGATACCCTCTCTATCTTTCAATTATTTCCATTTCATAGACACAAGCCACTGGTGGGCTTTAAAAACACACAAAAATAAGAAGATCCGACTAACAAAAATGAAAGAATAGGAATGCAAGTTGGAAAACCCTGTTGACAGAGTCGTATTACTTGCTAACCGTGTACTTCCCTTCTCCCCCTACCATATTTTAAATGGTGTATTCGAGTCTTTTTTTTTTTTAAGATTTTATTTATTTGACAGATAGAGACAGCCAGTGAGAGAGGGAACACAAGCAGGGGGAGTGGGAGAGGAAGAAGCAGGCTCCCAGCAGAGGAGCCTGATGTGGGGCTCAATCCCAGTTCGCCGGGATCACGCCCTGAGCCGAAGGCAGACGCTTAACGACTGCACCACCCAGGCGCCCCTGTATTCGAGTCTTTGAAGATGAAACTGAGTTTTGGCAAGTCTGTATTATTCCTTTACCAAAACCACGTGGCCTTCAACAGCTGTAAATGACAATACGAGAAGGGAATTTCATCACAGAGCCGTTTCTTACACATCTGCTGGGGAATCACACATAGCTGTGAAAACAGTTATTTTGAGAAATTTTTGCAAAAACGATGGTCTTGCATGTCCTACGTGTAAGTATTCTTCAGGACATGTTTTCATTGCAAAGTAAATCAAACACGGTGTGGAGAAATGTCTTTCTTAAAAAAAAGAGGTTCTCAGTGTGGCTATGACCGCTGCTTTCTTATCTGTTAGAATATTCGTTTTATGCTTATGGAAAAATCACACTTTTGTCTGGGACATCGCTTCTTTCATGAAATGTCACTCTTGTATGTACGTAAAAAAGAAAATATAAGGGCAAGAGGCTGGTTAAGATGGTCCTAAAATTTCTCCCCTTTTAGTGCCTGGCCCTCCTGAATTACCGAAGTCACATTTCCCCACATGACACCGTCTCCACGCTGCCCAGAGTCTTGATGACCCACCAGTCCCAGGCACGGTCTTTCCACTTACATGACGCTAAGTCCACTTCTGAGTCTTTGGAAATGTTGCTTATTCATGCTGTCCATCTCCCCACACAAGTGTGAAGAGCCCCAGTTCTGGGGGTTTCCTTTGAGCCACTGACATGCATCCCACAAGTGTCGGTGGTGGCCTCGGTGCAGGCATGAATGACCAAGTCCCCACAGCAACTGGCCTGGAGGCAATGACATGCCATCGAGAATAAGGGGCATTCTGATCCCGGAGCCAGAACATGAAAAGCATTGCATTTTAGCATTTTAGAAGCGAAGAGATGGGAGGCTTGGATCCTGCCAGGTGCACGTGATGTAGAGATTAAGTGGCAAGAGTGTCCCCACTCATGAGTCCCCCAGCTGGTGGGAAGAAGGGGAGGAGACAGAAGAGCTGTGCAAACTCAACCGCCTCCGTGTCTCGCGTGAGAATGGAGATGGGATTGACCTGGCAAGACTTCGCAGAGGGCCCGGTTGAGTGATCTTGTTCCAGGACCAGACATTGGCCGTGGCAAAATGTAATTTCTCCATGTTAGGAGCTGTTGGGGTAGGAGCTGTTGGGGTGCACTCAGCGAGGACATGGCGGTGGGGTCCCTTGCAGGGAGGACCATCCGGGCAAGCAGCCCCCGACATGCAGCGTGAATGCAAAAATCTGGAGCTAAAATATGAATCTTGCATTGCAAGAGCCTTTATTCTTTTATGGGGCAGGAGGCGAGGGGAATGATAACTCGGCGCTCCCGGAGGTCCCTACTGGCCGAGAGCAGAGCACCCTCCCAGCCAGCTCTGTCCCACCTCCCTCCAGCAGGGACTCCGAAGTCCAGCCCCCACTTGGCCTCTCTGCCTCCAAACCGGGCTTCTTCTGTGACCTCAGGCCAGGCTCTGAGCCTCAGCTGCTCCGAGTTCCCACACCTGGCACAGGGATGTGGGAGGATGCCAGCCGGCGTGGGTGAGACTGTCATTCATTATTACAGTACCACCCGCAGGGATGAGAGAAGCAGTGTATGTGTTTGGATTTAGCAGCTGATATTCACGGAGTGAGTCTGTGCACCTTGGATACCTCAAAGGAAGTGGCATCGTGCTGTTTTTGTCCTTCTGCCTCTGGCTTATTTCCCTTAGCCTGATGTCCTCCACGTCCATCCGTATTGTTGCCTACGGCAGGAGTTCCTTCTCTTTGATACAATCTAATTTTATTTATTTAATGAATGCATTTCTCTTTAGTAAATTTCCAAGGCACGCACGTACTCCGTTCTCCTTATCCATTCCTCCGGGGATGGACATTCGGGTCGTGCCCACGTCTTGCCTCTCGGGATTCATACTTCAGTGAGCATGGGAGTATAGAGATGTCTTCAAGATCCTGATTTCAAGGCTTTGGGATAAGTACCCAGAAGTGAGATTGCTGGATCACATGGTAGTTCTATTTTTAATTTTTTGAGCAACCTCTGTGCTGTTTTCCATAGCAGCTGCACTGTTTCATATCCCCAGCACGCGCGCTCCGTCATTCTTCGCTGCTATGATTAGGTCAGGTTTTCTTTTAAAAACCCTTAACCCATTTTATTATGGAAACATCCCCACATACTCAGAACTGTCCATGCCCCGCCGGTGTGGATGGCAGACAGAATTTCTAGTGTTAACCAGAATAATACGCGTCCTACATAGGTTCCTCATAACAGTCCCATGAGGCAGGTACAGTTATTGCCCTCGTTTTTTAGAAGAGAATCTGAGGCACAGAGAGGTTGAGTCATGGACCCAAAGTCACACAGCTCGCTGGGGACAACCGAGCTAAAGATTCTGAGAAAGCGTATTTCTTTAGCCACGTCTCTGCACCGTCCTTTTATATTCTGCATGTGCCCTCCCACTGGAATCCTTCACACGTGTAAGTGTGAACCAGTAAGTCATTGCTAAACGCCGCCTTTATGTGGTGTTTCCTGCTCCAGGAAAAAAAAAGTTGCATGTTTGGTCTAAGTTGCCAGTTCAACATGTAAAGGCAAAAACACACCCCCTGAGATCCTGTCGGTCTTCCAGTCTCAGAGAAGAGCAGTTGAAGATCTGCGAACAATGGACAGTCCGTTTATAATGAAATGCCTTAGCCCTTTCTGGGCGATTTCTTGTCATTTCAACACTTGCAAGACACTAGAGTCTCCATTTTTTAGTGGATATAAGTACACTACTGTTCGTGAAAATCGATTGCAAACTTGAATAAGTCTTCCGTCTCATCGGGTAGAAAATAATAATGGTTACTGGAAACAAGAGAGAAATCCTCTATCATCGAAATAAAAGCTTTGCCACGCGCCACACAGCTCCCCAGAAAATACAGTTAGAGCAAAAGGAAAAATTACAAACCACCCACAATGACACTACCGAAAATAAGCACCACTGAAATTTGGATGCATCTCCTTCAAAATATTATCCTTACTGGATTATAATGTAGTAAAATATTTGTATTTTATTCTAGTCTAAAGGCAAAATCTAGTGAAATAAATATTTGCTAAAAATTGTGTCTTTTGGGGCACCTGGCGGGCTCAGTCAGTGGAACATGTGACTCGATCTCTGGGTTGTACATTCAAGTCCCATGTTGGGTATAGAGAGTACTTAAAAAAATAAGATAAAATAAAATAAAATAAAATAAAATAAAATAAAATAAAATTGTGTCTTTCAGATGAAGATCCACCAGCTGCAGGTGAGTTGATAAAAACTCTTTTATTAGAATTGCTTTTTAAATTTGGAAATGAACAGTCTTAACCTGAATGTTATTCCATGTCCTGGGATCGAGCCCCACATCAGGCTCCTCTGCTATGAGCCTGCTTCTTCCTCTCCCACTCCCCCTGCTTGTGTTCCCTCTCTCGCTGGCTGTCTCTCTCTCTCTGTCAGATAAATAAATAAAATCTTAAAAAAAAAAAGATGTAAAAATAGTGAAATAAACAACAGCTTCAAATTTTCTTTTTCAGAAACTATAATTCACTTTCCAGAAGTCAAAGGTAAGTTGATCGGAAAACTTTTGTGATGACAGTATTATTTTCTTTTAATTTTGTAAAAAAGGGGAGATCAGTGGGACTTTTCCTGATAAAAAATTCTTTTTTTCTCTTTTCATAAAATTTGATAAAAGCAATTTGTAAACAGATAAAGAAAAACAAGACATAGAGTCACCCTGAACTTTACTGGCACTACTCTTTAATTTCTGCCTATATAACAGAAAACACCTGATTTTAAAATTCACATAGGAGGGGCGCCTGGGTTGCGCAGTCGTTAAGTGGCTGCCTTCGGCTCAGGGCGTGATCCCGGTGTTCTGGGATCGAGCCCCACATCAGGCTCCTCTGCTGGGAGCCTGCTTCTTCCTCTCCCACTCCCCCTGCTTGTGTTCCCTCTCTCGCTGGCTGTCTCTGTCTAATAAATAAATCTTAAAATAAAATAAAATAAAATAAAATAAAATTCACATAGGAAAAATGTCCAGTAGTAATTAGGAATATAACCCCCAAAAAAGTGCTGGAGAAACACCTTGTATTGTCAGATATGTAAACAGACTACAATTATAGTAATACAAATAGGATGGTATCAGCCAAGAATGCATCAAATAGTAATAATAAGTAATCTTTTCTGATGCTTGCTAGCTTCAGACCCTGCTCATTCTACCCTGAAACATCTATTTTCAAATAAGACAGGAATCATCTCTTTTAAAGGTATACACCTTAAAATTGTATGCATGCTTCATGGGGAAGAAAATCCAGGTCAAAGGGCACATTGGTAGGAAAGACGAATTGCTATTGTCTTTTGAGAAAGCAATACCCAGCAATATTAACAATTCATATCTGCTTTAACCTAATAATCTTCATTTTGGGATTCCATTCTGTAGAAATAAATACTTTGGTACATAAGGACGTACATATATGGAAAGTTTGCTCTGGCTTTATATGGAGGGAAAACTATCTGAATAAGGGAAACGTTGAGTAAATGTGGCAAAATCCACATCAGAGACTATGAATTGGCATTAGGAAGGAGTTGGAGCTACAAGGGTTAAAAGGATACATTGGATAACTTTCTTGGCGTAAGTGGGTGGACAGAGATGTCCTTCGCTGAGGAAGAATAGAAGCAAGAGAGAAAGACGGTGAGTTCAATTCCAGAGAAAGTTCTGACCACTGTCTTAAATGGAGAACAGGAGGGGGAAAAACGATACGTTGGAAAGGATTTTTGTGATATGCTAAATTAGCAACAAGTTATGGATATAAAGTATGATTCATTTAAGGAGGGCGCAAAAGCTGTGCCTGCGTGCCCATATACGCGTATGGCTCTACGAGTGCTGTATAGGCGTATGGATATGCATACGTGATGTCCGTATATGCATACGTGATGTCCGTATATGCATACGTGATGTCCGTATATGCATGGAGAAACTGTGGATAGATGCAAACCAGGCAAGATACAGTGTGTGTGTGTAAGAAGGTGAAGAAAAGAAATGGAGGGGAAATTGTTTAATAGAGAAGTCTCACATTTACGTTTCTTTTTTTTTTTTTTTTAAGATTTTTATTTATTTATTTGACAGAGAGACAGCCAGAGAGAGAGGGAACACAAGCAGGGGGAGTGGGAGAGGAAGAAGCAGGCTCCCAGTGGAGATGCCTGATGTGGGGCTCGATCCCATAACGTCAGGATCACGCCCTGAGCCGAAGGCAGACGCTTAACCGCTGTGCCACCCAGGCGCCCCAACACATTTACGTTTCTAAGCTTAGGAGAGCTTTCTGGAACTGAGGCCAAAGGCTAAGCAAAATATATCAAGAGCGTTTATACCATGGAGAAAAGTGGGACACGGAGTAAGGGTTGAAAACAAGAAACCCGTATTAGTAGGGGTCAAACAGCTCTACTGTAATGCGACCCAATAATGTTCCCCAGAACCCCAGTCAGTGGCTCTCATTCCAGTGCAACCAGGGGAGGGTGAAAGTAAGTTTGTAACAGCTCCACTAACACTCCCAGAGAAAGACCAAGAATGTTTGTTTTCTCTAGATGGCGAATGTTTCTTTCCATTCCACTACAAAAATGAAATATTCTATGACTGCGTCAAGTTCACGACGAAGCACAAGTGGTGTTCCCTAAACGAGACTTACCAAGGATATTGGAAATACTGCTCTGAAGACGGTGAGTGTCTCGCCTCCGAAGACCTCAGGGTGGTTGGTGATCTCCGTTAAATGAGATCCGCGAGAGGGCGCTGAAAAGGGACTAATTGTGAAAACGAGCTTTGCGCAGGTCTCCGACGGTATGAAAATCACATTGCCCCAAAGACGTATTATGAGAGCTTCAACCTTGAAAAGAAAGCTTGTAGCAAAACCTCAGTCCCCCACCAATATTGCAGAGCGGATGATGCTGGGGGGGGGGGGGGGGAGGGGGCGCGCGCACGCGCATGAGAGTGATGGCAAAGAGGGGGTACAACATAGAGAGCCGTCCTCTTCTGATTGCTTCTCTTCTCTGTAGACTTTGCAAAATGCGTGTTTCCCTTCTGGTACAGACACATGATCTACCGGGAATGTACTGAAGATGGGGACGCGTTTGGGAAAAAATGGTGTTCGCTGACCCAGCATTATAACAAGGACAAGATGTGGAAATACTGTGACTGATGGTGAGATTTTCCGGGAGGGGCGTGGAAAGGTCTAATCGTTCTCATGGGAAATAATCTCCAGTTTCTTTTGTGAAAGGAGGAGATGGGACCTCCTTGTAAGGCTTCCCCCGCTCCCCCAAGATATGAGTTGGAGGTGATCCAGCTGTAAATAACTTGGGGTTTTGGCCATGGATTGTGGATGATGAGATTTTGATCTGGAACCCTATATTCTAGCCTCAGCATTTATACATGTTAATTGGGTAAAATTAGGCCCTTTTAAAAAAAAGTCTGTGGACTTTGGGTAATAATGAAGGGTCAGTGTAGGTCCTTCCATTGTGACGAATGTCCCTTTCTGGTGGGGGCGGGTGTTGATTTGGGGGGGGGGCTATACCTGTGTAGGGGTGGGGAATACGGGAACTCTGTGGCTTCTGCTCAATTTTGCTATAACCTAGAACTGTTCTTAAAAAATGAAAGCTATTAAAAATGCATTATTTTGGGACGCCTGGGTGGCACAGTCAGTTAAGCATCTGCCTTCAGCTCAGGTCATGATCTCAGGGTCCTGGGATTGAGCCCCGCATGGGGCTCCTTGCTCAGCGGGAAGCCTGCTTCTCTCTCTTCTTCTGCACCTCCCCCTGCTTGTGCTCTCTCCAAATAAATAAATAAAATCGATTTAAAATAAGTAAATAAATAAATAAATAAATAAAAGAAACTACGAATCAAGTGGATTAACTAAGTCACAGGGTTCCACGGTCATGACTGTTACTACATTAAAAGGTAATAAGATCAAAGAGCGAAGCAGGATTTATCACGTGACCCAGAAATTCCACTCCTGGGGATGGATATACCCAAACGAACTGAAAGCAGGGACCTGGACAAATATTTCTATGCCGATGTTCTTTTCAGCATTAGTCACAGTAGCCAAGAGGGGGAAGCAAGCCAGCGTCCATCAACAGTGGATGAACAGAATGTGGTGAATCCCAACGGCAGAATATTATTCAGCCAAAGAAAGTAATGAACTTGATACATTCCACAACATGGATGAATCCTGAAAACATTATACGGAGTGAAATAAGCCAGATACAAAGGAACAAATATTGCGTGGTCCCATTTATATGACATATCTAGAATAGGCAAGTTCATAGAGACAGAAAGTAGGTGAGAGGTTACCAGGGGCTGGCAAGAGGAGGGAAATGCGGAGTCACTGGGTAATGGATATAAAGTTTCAGTTTGGGGTGATAAAAAGCTTCGGAAATAGATGGTAGTCTATTTCACCGTGCACAACACTGAATATAAGTAATGCCACTGAATTGTACACTTAAAAATAGTTAAAATAGTGAATTTTAGTGTGTGTGTGTATCTCCATGATTTTAAAAAATTTATAATGTAAAAAAAGGTACTATAAATAGAAAGATTTATAAAATTGAATTCTATCTTGGGACGCTGTCTCTTGCTAGCTCTCTCTCTCTCAAATAAATAAATAAAATATTTAAAATAAATAAAAATTTAAAAATTAAAATTTAATTAAAAATAATAAACATGCTGCAGAACTGTAGGTGAAATCACAGAGTAGACCATGTGTATCCAAGGTATTATTTCTGATATTTTAAGCTGATTTTATAAATAGATATGGATGCCATATACACATACGTACATGGACAGGTCCCCGGGACGTGGTGAGCAGCCTGGTGACTGTGGCCAATGGCGCCATAGTGCATGTATGAAGGTTGCTGGAAGAGTGAATCTCGAAAGTTCTCATCACAAGAAAAGAAAATGTTTTGTTAACTTTTTATGGTAACAGATGGCGACCGGACTGCGGTGATCCTTTCGCAATGAACACAGTGTCCAATCGTTCCATTGCCCACCTGAAACGAATACAGTGCTGTGTGTCAATATAATTCAATAAAAATATTCATATATATGTGCCAAATCATATTTTCAAATCTATTCTTACTGTAGGTCATGGCGCCCCCTAAAAAAAAGTTTGGAAGCACTGTCTTCGTGAACCCAGAAGGTTTACGGTAATCTTTCATGAGAAAGAGGAAACCTAAAAAGAATATTTTTGACTTCTCTCTCTAGTCTTTGAATGCTGGTAGAAAGGACTGTCTTTGAAATGGGCTTACTTGTCTCGCTGTGACTGAACCCGGGTCGTGCAATTAATCCTTGAGTGCACAGTGACCGTCATTATACCCGGCACCAGGGATAACTTACAGATCGGATCGTAGGGAACCGTTGACCAGAGCGACATCTAGTGGTGACAAATGGATCACACGGTTTTTAAAAAAAAATCAGCTGAAAGCTTGCTATTCATTGCGCAAAGAGCCAAAGAGCCAAACTCCTAACAAATTTCCAGGCATGAATCAGTTCGCCGTCTCGATGCGCCTTGAACGATTGGGAAGCTGGACAACTGTGCAGCCATACACTGTTGTAACGCCACAGGTATACACTCTCAGCCTTCTTGGTAGACTTCCCCAACGGGGCACAGTGCTCGGTGTCCAGGAGAAAGGGAAATACATACACTTTCCAGGGTCTCCCGAATACTGGCTCTGAGTCAAGATTAATTTTCAAGGACTCAGACCACCCCTGGGATCCAGTAATTCGAGTGGAAGATTCCAGAAACATGAGACAGAGCCCTCGCTTAAGTTAGCTTTGCTCCTACGTCAGTGCAATGATACCAAACATGCCTTGCGATTCTTTCCCCAGGTCCTGGGAGTGATACAGTTTGAATAAATATTTTCAGAAAGGTTTCCCATTCACGTTGGTTCCCTCACCCTTGGACTATCAGCCATTACGCTGGAGGTCACTAGTCTCCCATTAGAATAGGACACAAAGAGAAATGCTCTATCCTTTGGGGATTTCAGAGATGAATGGCGCCAAAGATAGACTTGAAAGATTGTTCTTACAACCCTATTCATTTCTCCAAATGGGACAACAAGAAAGGCTGCCAAGAGTGGCCACGATGTATTATCTTGTCATCCCAGTGGCGACTCCTTTGGCAGCTGTTCTTCTAAATTCATCTTATGACGGGAGACCCGGGTCCTGGGTAAGCAGCTACTTAGAGAGTGTCGCGAAGAAGAAGCTGGTAAATACAGCGTAGCCAGCCAGCCATGCAACCAGCTCCCTTAGTGCTACAGTGATGGAGGGAGACTGGACTTCCGTGAGCAGTCCTCCTCCATCGTGACTTCTGGAACACATTCCACTTCCTCGAACTGAAAGAGCACCTGTGGTAGGCTCATTCTCCGGAACGCACTTCCTCACGGGGCACTTACCGTGTCCTGTGCAGGACCATATAGACGTTCTCGGTTCTGCAGTGACGGGCCAGAATCTTGTGCAGGACATTGTTTCAGGCTCTGAAGCTATTAGCAATTTGAAGAACACAAATGTAGTTACGGATGTTGAACTGCCTCAGAACTGGAAGCTGGAAAAAGTACCCTGTAGAAAATTTCCATTTATTCTATTCCATTGGTCTAGGTCTGTCTTTATGTCAGTATCACACCGTTTGGGTAACTGTAGCTTTTGAAATCAGGAAGTATGAGACCTCCAACTATCTTTTTTCCGAGAATGTTTGGCTATTCACGGTCCCCTGAGATGAAAAAAAAAAATATATATATATATATATATAATTTTATATATATATATAAATAAGTTTATATATATAAATAATCACAATTACATTTTTTGAGTACAGCTCAGATAATATATATATATATATATAAAATTGGAATTTGGGTAGGGATTGAATCGAATCTGTAGATCATTTGGGGGTCATATGGACACCTTTAACAACATTGAATCTTCAATCCATGAACATAGGACATCATTCCATTTATTGGTGTTGTCTTGAATTTCTTCCAGCAACATTTTATAGTTTCTAGTGTTCAGATCTCTCACCTCCTTGGTTAAGTTTATTCCTTAGTATTGTGTTCTTTTTGATGCTATTGTAGATGGGTTTGTTTTCCTAATTTTTTTTCAGATTGTTCACTGTTACCGTAGAGAAATGCAACTGAATTTTGCGTGATGATTCTGTATCCTGCTACTTTGCTGAATTTATTAATTAGTTCTAACCATTTTCTGTGGCTGTGCGATCTTCAGGGTTTCCCACATATAAGATCATGTTGTCTAGGGGCGCCTGGGTAGCGCAGTCGTTAAGCATCTGCCTTCGGCTCAGGGCGTGATCCCGGCGTTATGGGATCGAGCCCCACATCAGGCTCCTCCGCTGGGAGCCTGCTTCTTCCTCTCCCACTCCCTCTGCTTGTGTTCCCTCTCTGGCTGGCTGTCTCTCTGTGTCAAATAAATAAAAATAAAATCTTTAAAAAAAAAAAAGATCATGTTGTCTGTGAACAGAGATAATTTTACTTCTTCCTTTCCAATTTGGATGCCTTTTACTTCTTTTTTCTTACGTACTTGCTCTGGCTAGGACTTCCAGTACTCCGTTGAATATAAAAGTGGTGAGAGTGGGCATCCTTGTCTTCTTCCAGATCTTAAAGGAAAGGTTTCAGGGGTTCGTGGTTGTGTGTGATGTTAGCTGTGATGGTCGGGAACTAACCCTAAGTTAAATATTTTCCTGTTAAATTTTAGGTTTAACCGTCATTGTTCAGAATGAATATAGGTCCTAGAACCGATGTTCATTTGAGGCCCAGGCACCCCTAGTGGATCCTTTTAATGTGTAGATTCCAACCATCTTTTATTTTTGCATCGTTTTCTTTGATTGTATCGCAAATATGATTTTTCTTGTTATTCCTTTTCAGGGACACGCATTACGTGTGTGATGTAAGTTCCTTTATTTCAATCACAGTCTCTATAACTCCTTATATTTTTATCTTGTTTTCATCCTCCTGGATGTCCTCGTGCCTTTCTTAAATGCCCCTTCTTGAGCCTGTACTTAGATCTACTGTCCCTTGGCCACATTTTAATTTAGTTTTCACTTTGGACACTTACATTTTTTTTTCTCCATTTCCTGCTTGTTCCATGCCCCTCCCCCATTTTTAAAAATTCATTTTAGTCCTTTTTGAATTTCTAATTCAAGATGTGTTTCCTATCTCCAAATACTTATTTGAGGATATTTCACCCCCTTGGTTCGTTTGCTTCTGGGGTTTTGTGTGCACACTCGCGCCAAGTCCGCTAACTTACAGCCTATCACACACGGGGGTTATTGGTTTATAAGATTTATGGCTCAAGGGCGCCCTCTGCCGTCCACATGGTGAGAGGCAGTTTCTTTCCTGGACGGCTTTTTGTGGGGGAGGAGGGGCGCTCAAGGACGGGAAGGTTTGTGGTTTCTAATATTTGGGGGCTTCTATCTTATTTTATAGTGTCTTAAAGTGTGCCCTTCCTTTCTCTCATCACCAACCAGCCTCCAAAGGATTTCTCCCTTCTGTTTACACTTGTCTCCTACAGAAAGCACCACATCGGCCACCTCGGGTCTCTGGACTTCTAAGTTCCTCTGCTCCTGACATTCTTTGATCCACCAGGACTCCTTTCCAGTACTTTCTCATTTAGGGCGGAATTTATCCTCTGGGGATGATTATAGCCATCACTTTGCCTTTTCCAGACTATCATATAGTTGGAAGGGTACATAGGGTACATAGCGTTTTAGGAACGGCGTCTTTCACTTAGCGACATGCATTTAAGGTTCCCCAAAGGTTTTTATGTGCCTCGTGATAGTTCATTTTATCACTAATAATATCCCATTGTCTGGATGGACGGGTTTATTTACCCACTGACCTACTGAAGGACGTCTTGGTTGCTCTCAAATTTTTGCAGTTAGGAATAAAGCTGCTGTAAACCCCAGTGTGCACGTTTTTGTGTGGACATGACTTCTTAAAAATTTTTTTCATTTGTTTGTTTTTGTTTTTTAAAAGATTTTATTTTTTTATTTATTTGACAGAGAGACAGCCAGTGAGAGAGGGAACACAAGCAGGGGGAGTGAGAGAGGAAGAGGCAGGCTCATAGCGGAGGAGCCTGATGTGGGGCTCGATCCCAGAACGCCGGGATCATGCCCTGAGCCGAAGGCAGACGCTTAACCACTGTGCCACCCAGGCGCCCCTGTTTTTGTTGTTTTTTAAGAGAATAGCTCCAATGACCTGTTTTTTCTTTTCTTTTTTATTTTAATTTTTTAATTTTTATTTTTTAAAGATTTTATTTATCTTTCAGAGAGAGAGAGAGAGAGAGAGAACACAAGCAGGGGGAGTGGCAGGCAGGGGGAGAAGCAGGCTCCCCGCTGAGCAAGGAGCCCCATGTGGGGCTTAATCCCAGGACCCTGGGATCATGACCTGAGCCGAAGGCAGCCGCTGAACCAACTAAGCCACCCAGGCGTCCCTTTTCTTTTTTAAAAAATTTTTATTTATTTGTCACAGAGAGAGAGCACACAAGCAGGGGGAGCAGCAGGCAGAGGGAGAAGCAGACTCCCCGCTGAGCAGCAGCGCCCCCCCCCTCCAATGCGGGACTCGATCCCAGGACCCTGAGATCATGACCTGAGCCAAAGGCAGATGCTTCACTGACTGACTCACCCAGGTGCCCCTGTTCTTTTTTTTTTTTTTTTTAAGTAGGCTCCCAACGTGGGGCTTGAACTCACAACCCTCAGGTCAAGACCTGAGCTGAGATCAAGAGTCGGATGCTTAACGGGCAGAGCCACCCAGGCGCCCCTGGACATGTGTTTTCAACTCATTTGGGTCGTACTGGGTCATGCAGTACCGTTTTGCATTCCCACTGGCAATGAATGAGAGTTCCTGCCGCTCCTCGCCAGCATCGGTGGTGTTGCTGTCTGGATTTAACCATCTTAATAGGGGTGTCGTGCTGTTTCATTGTTTTAACTTGTGATTCCCTAGTGACACATGATACTGATCATTTTTCCATAAGCTTAGTGGTCCTCTGGATGTCTTCTTCAGTGAGATATCTGTGCAGATCTTTTGCTCATTTTTTAAATTGGGTTGTTTGTTTTCTTATTGCTGAGCTGTAAGGATTCTTCGTATGTTCTGGATATCAGTCCCTTGGCAGTAGACGTTTTGCAAACGTGGTGTTGCAACACCATTTTTTGAAAACACTACTTTTTGTCCATTGAATTGCATTTGCTCCTTGGTCCAGATCAGCTGATTTTATATATATGAGTCTATTTCCGGATTCTATCCTGTTCGGTGATCTACTTGTCCATTATTTCATTAATTCTTGCGCTGTCTTGGTTCCTGTCTTTATCAGTTGGCTTTATAGTAAGTCTTCCAGTTGTACCCTTTGACCAGCATCTCCCCATTTTCTCTGCCCTTCTCCTCTGTTTCGGTGGCTTCAACTTCTTCAGATTCCACATATAAATGCGATCATATTTTTTTTTTTTTTGGCGTGTGACTTGTTTGGCTCCGCGTAATGTCCTCTGGGTTAATTCATGTTGTCACAAATGGCAGGACTTCCTCTTTTAAAGATGGAGAATGGTCCATTATACATATGTACATTATATATACATTTTCTTTATCCTTTCACCCATCAATGGACACGTAGGTTGCTTCCATATTTGGGCTGTTGTGAACAATCCTGCAATGAATATGGGAGTGCAGAAATCTCTTCAGGGTGCTGACGTTATTTCCTTTGGATATATACCCAGAATTAGGATTGCTGGAGCACTGGTAGTTTATTTTTAGTTTTTTTTGAAGAACCTCCATACTGTTTTCCACAATGACTGCCAATGGGCAAACGGTCCCAATAGACGTTTTTACAAAGAAGACGTATAAATGGCCAATGGGTATATGACAAGGTGTTCAACATCACTAATCATGGAAATTCAAATCAAAACCACTGAGATGTTGTCTTAGTCCTGTTGGGATGGCTATCATCAACATCTCAAAACATAACAAATATTGGGGAGGACGTGAAGGAAAGCAAACCCTCACATGTTCTTCTTGAGAAATCCACTAGGGGTCAGGCTCGAGCCCCTCACCGTTGAAGCTCCAGGTTTAAATTAAGTTCTGCCTCAGGGGACACCATCATCCCCCGGCTTGGAGTATAGCGTGATTTCCTGAACTTAGTCGGTCCTGTCCAAAGAGATTGTGCCCCATGGTGGCTTAGAGCACTTTGGAATCAGACACCATGGAATTTGAAACCCACCCCACATTTTTTCCAGCTGGGAGACCTTCCGTCAAGTCACTTAACTTTTGGGGGCCTTTGTTTTCCCATCCACAAATCGGGTTCACACTATTGCTTCCCTGATGGAGGTTTTGTCTGGGTTGTAGAATGATCATTTTAAAATTAAATCTTTGTTACTGTTCTTGCAGTAATAATGGTGGTGGTAACAGCCAGGGTCAAAGCGAACACTTACACCGCACGCCTTTACTCCGTGCTAGAAATTGTCTAAACTGCTTTGTACCTATCACCTCACGTAAGGGGTCACATAGCTAGTAAGGGGGAAAGCCAGGAGTTGAAGCAGCTGGACATTCACCAACACGGTCTCTAACATCAATAGTTACTAACGATGATGGGTTTTTTTTTTAAGTTACTCTTTCTTAATGACTTTTTTTTTTTTTAATTTGAGAGCGAGAGATCGCGAAAGAGAGTATGAACAGGGAGGAGAGGGAGAAGCAGGCTTCCCTGGAACAGGGATCCCTACGCGGGGCTTGATTCCAGAACCCTGGAATCACGACCTCAGTGGAAGGCAGACGCTTAACTGACTGAGCCACCCAGGCGCCCCTAAGGATGATCGTTTCGCTCCGAGGCAGAGATGGGAATCAAACCCAGATTCACCTGCCTTGAGGATCCGCGGTATTTTCCACCCAACCAAAGGGCTTCCATCCAGAATGAATACTTTCACGCTCTTTCCTACAGTGTTGCGCACACGTGGGGACCAGGAGGACATTTAGGCGTGCTGACAAATCTGCCGTGTGGCCCCCGCTCACGAGGCATTGCTTACCGTAAGCCACGTGCCAGGGATGTTGGCTGGACGTCGTTGTCGAAATTTCCCGAAATCTGGCTCTCCGCTCCAGAAATCTGGGAGCGTCCTTCTCGTCTACTCTCTGCCCGGTATGAACATGAGAAACGCCTTACCGAGCGTGACAACGACCACCCTGTCCTGATCGTGTGGCTTGTGCCGCGTTCTGGCCTCACGGCTTTACCCACAGTATTTCCTAGAACCCTCACGCCAGACCCCGCGGGAGGCGCGCTCTAGTCGGTCGCCGATGGCTACGGAGCATGCGCCATTTATGGGGCGCGGTTTTGTTTTACTAGAGATCAGGTGTTGAGCTAGAGAAAGGCGTCCAGAGCGTGCAATCTAGATGGGAGAAAGGTAATAAAGAAGCAAGCGCACATTTATAGAAAGGGATATGCACAGGTGTGAATGCCAGGAATTGGGCCAGGGAGAGAGAATCCCTGTGTAAGTGATTACATCAGGGTAAGCGGGAGAGACGGAGTTATAGGAGCCAGTGCATTAGAGAGAGGGATTTAGAACAGCCTTTCTAAGGGCGCCTGGGTGGCTCGAAACATCTGCCTTTGGCTCAGGTCATGATCTCAGTGTCCTGGGATCAAGCCCCACATCGGGCTCCCTGCTCAACGGAGAGCCTGCTTCTCCCTCTCCCTCTGCCCCTCCACCTCATTCATACTCTCTCTCTTGCTCACTCTCAAATAAATAAATACAACTAAAAAAAAAAAAAAAAAACAGCGTTTCTAGAACAGCCGACACTGAATCATGGAGATCTGAAAAAAGGGAAGGAAGAAGTCCCGCCCCATGTCTTCTGGGAATGGTGTTTCTGCAGACAGACACTGCATGTCAGTGCCTGAGATTGGATTGTGTTTGGGGAGCTGGAGAAATAGCAGGGAGGCTGCTTCGTTTGGGCGAGCGATGGGGCAAGTCCAAGGTCAGACAGAGCAGGGGCTTTGGCATTTTTCCTAAGTGTCATGGAGGCTATGGGGGCTTCTCATCACAGCAGCGACATGACCTTGCTCTAGCTTCTATGTGAAGAGAATGGAGTGGGCGCAGAGGTGCAGAGCAGGGAGCCCAGTCAGGCAGCTGTGTGGGGTGCTGGGGGAACCTGGTGCTTGGATTAGAGAGAGAGCATCAGCGGAAGCGGGATATGGCTGGGTCCAGGATATCTCAAGGCTAAAGTCCGTAGGACTGGCTACAGGGTGGTGGACAGGAATCAAGGATCTCCCCAGGGTGACCCATGCATCCAGGTGAATGGCCGTGTCGTTCACGGAGATGGGCCGGTTTGGTGGGGAAAATAGAGTACTTTGATGATCCCAATTTTATGGATGAGAAAAGCAGGATTGAAATCGGTTCTGCCAGTTGCCCAGAGTGTCACAGCGAGAAAGAGGTGGAGGCTAAATTCAAACCCAGGTGTTTCGGACCCTTAACATAATGTGCATCCTCTTACTCTTCAGTTCTTCTCTGCGTGCCACCAAATCCCCCCATCTCTGGTCCTCACGGAACTCTCAACTCCACAAGAGCTACCGATTAAAGGTAAGTTATCCGTTATCTGCATATAGATAAGACTCAACTTTTCCAGGAATTGAGACACATTTGCTTGTTGTGTTGACTTTCAATTCTTGCCCATGATCTCAGATTTTCCCATAGTTTAGACAAGCTCAGGCCAACAATCTCACTTTGCAGACATAAATCAGGGTGTGATGGGCTGAACTGTGTTTCCACCCCTGCAAATGTATACATTGATGCCCTAACACCCTATCCCCATAGGACCCATAAGGAGGTAATAAAGGTTAAATGAGGTCATAAATCTAGGACCTTAATCCAATAGGGCTGATGTCCTTATGAGAAAAGACTCCAGAGGTGCGTCTGGGTGGCGCAGTCGTTAAGCATCTGCCTTCGGCTCAGGGCGTGATCCCGGCGTTCTGGGATGGAGCCCCACATCAGGCTCCTCCGCTAGGAGCCTGCTTCTTTCTCTCCCACTCCCCCTGCTTGTGTTCCCTCTCTCGCTGGCTGTCTCTCTGTGTCAAATAAATAAATAAAAATCTTTTTTAAAAAAATGAAAAGACTCCAGAGATCTTTTTCTCTATATACAAGCACAGAGGAAAAAGCCACGTAAGGACACAGGGAGAAGAGATTCCTTCACCCAGGAATCAAATGTGCCAGCACTTTGATCATGGATTTCTGGCATACAGAACTCTTAGAAAAGACCCAGTCTGGGGTATTTTGTTACGGCAGTCCTTGCAAATTCATACACGGGGTTTCAGGAAGATGTACGCATCTTATCTACAATTACTCAACTCTCAAAAACAACAATGTCTGGTGAGGGGTGAATGCTTCCTACTCACCTTGTCCTGGGGGCTCTGAAACATTGTAGCTAATGCCCCATCTAGCAACTGGGAGACCCAGGATTTGACCGTTAGTCTATCCGACATTAACGCCCGTGTATTTTCCACTGGGTCTAGAGCTGCGGTTGCCAGGAGACCTGAATCCAAACCCAGGGCCATTTTTGCAGAAGATAAAAGAGTCCCACGTAATCCCCTGTCTGCTGGAATCATTAGTGATTTCTCTCTGGGTTTCCCTGTGATTCACATAAAAGCTCTAGAATCTAAGTCCAGCTCTGCCCCTTGGTAGGTTTAGGACCTCAAGTTTTGGGGGTTTTATTCTTTCCTTTTCTTTTCCTCATTTCAACCCTACCAGCACTGTTGGCTAGATACCAACTCTGGTTCTGAAAAATATTTTATCACAGTTGGTTGAGTGCCTTGGGGCATAATGACGATTCAGTTGAGCAAGAAAGGAATAATGGGTCCCCTCTGATGTCCATGACGGCCCTTCCAGAGGGTAGGGTGTTCTGGGACCCGCTCGGAGTGTCCTGGACATATGCCTTTAGGGGGTGAGTCCAGGTTGAATCTCCAGAAGGTGCCTCATCGACACTACACATATTTACCACCGTCTCTGCGACCTCACGAATATTCAGGAATATCACTTTCCATGATCTTTGGGAGAAGTGATCATTAGAATCAAGAGCATTTTTCTAAATTTACCCATGGGGCACCTGGGCGGCTCAGTCGGTTGAGCAGCTGACTCAATCTCCAATCAGGTCGTGATCCTGGGGTCTGGGACTGAGCCCCGCGTCGGGGTCCCCACTCAGTGGGAGCCTGCCTTAGGATTCTCTCTCTCTCTCCCTCTGCCTCCCTCTCTTATAAATAAATCATTTTTTAAGAGAAAAGAAACACTTTAAAAATAAATAAATAAATAAAATAAAATTTACCCCCCAAAAGGGAGAAATAAATCAAACCCAAAGATGGTCTCTTCCCTGACAACAAAAACTCCAGTACTTGCCATAGACACTAGCTGATTTAAATAAGAGGTATGGAGAACTGGTCACACGTTCCCACTGATTTTGTTTGTAGCATCCTGAATAGTCTTGGTTCTGGACTGGAAACAATGTGGTGTGATGGAAAATGATTATCTCAAAAAAGAAAGAAGAAGAAAGAAAGAAAGAAAGAAAGAAAGAAAGAAAGAAAGAAAGAAAAAGAGAAAAAGGAAGGAAGGAAGGAAGAAGAGTATTCACTGGGCTCTCCAATGGGATCTATTAGCCCCTACATTTCAGAGATCTGGCATGCAGGCTCAGAAAGCAAAAGGAACTTTCCACGGTCACACAGTTGGCTGCCTGGAGTGAACCTCTGCTCTGCCACTTCTGCCTCAGTTTCCCCAGCTGTCAAGCCAGGGACACGATTCCCATGACATGAAGCTGTGTGAGGCTCCTCCCAGCTTCATGCAGGCCCCGTTGCTTACTTGGGCCTAACAGCTGACCTCCCTATCTGCAGGGAGCCCAGAGGCTATGTTAAGATCCATCCGTTTTAGCAAAATAGCAAAATGCAAAGAGCAAAAGCCTACTTGGCAGACGGGAGAAACGCAGCTTCTCCAGGCTCTGTGCTTTCATTGAAGTTTCTCCAGTTCCGTTTACTCATCTCTATTGGAAAAGGCAGATGTGTTTCTAACCAGTAGCGCCCCACAGGTGGGGCGGTAAGTGAAGTAACTCTGGGAAGACCTTAGCTTAGACAGACGCCGAAGGGTGAGGTTAGTCCCTTCCCATCCCCATGGCCACAGTGATGCTTGTTCCTCATCTCGGATTGCCCTGGGGGTCCAACGGGACACAACCCCCCTCCGCTTTACAAGTACTCACTCTTCCGTCCCTCGTCTCTCTTACAAAAGTGTGTGGGCCTCGTCCGCTCTCCCCAGATATCTCCAGAGATGGTGGCTGGGAAAGGCGTTCTAACATGGTCCAAGCCCACACGTGGGAACTGGGGTTAACATCTGTCCTTTATGTGGGGCGCCTGGGTGGCTCAGTCGGTTGAGCGTCAGGACTCCCAGTTTCGGCTCAGGTCAGGCTTTCAGGGTCATGGGATCGATCCCGGCATGGGACTCTGCGCCCTGTGCAGTGTCTGCGCGAGATTCTCTCTCTCCTTCTGCTCCCCTCCCCACTCGTGTGTGCGCACTCTCTCTCTCTAAAATAAATAAATAAATAAATAAATAAATAAATAAATAAATAAAATCTTCGAAAAATAGTAATTAAGGGAGTAAATGGCATGAAATGGATGTGGGAGGATCAAGCAGGCTAGGAGCAGGGGTTCCCAAACTTCGGCCAGCCTCCAGCACCTGGAGGGCCCGTTACTACCCAGCGGGCTGGTCCTGCCCCCAGAGTTCCAGCAGGTCTGGTGTGGGGGCTAAGGATTTGCACGTGGGACTCGTGTGTGGGTGAGGGGGTTGGAGCTGCTGCAGGGAGCCCACTCTCAGGATGCTGTGACAGGGCATTCTCAGGTGGATGTTCCTGATTCTTCCACGCACCCACGGCATCGAGGGCACGGAGAACCTGCTGTGGAGTCAGTCCGGGCGCCGCGAGAGCAGCTCTGGTGGGAGGGGCAGAAGCAGCGAGGATAAATCAGAGGCAACGTCCGCTGCGGGGGCAGGCCGTCTGCAGGTACCTGGAGGTGATGAGAAGTCTGGCGAGCTGGCTGTCCCTGGCTGTCTGTATGAGTGGGCTGAAAGCAGGTGCGTGAAGGAGGGGAGCGGGGGTCGCGGCAGGAATGGGAGACCCCGGGTGAGCAGGGCAGGAAGCAGATTCCACCGACTGTCCCTGGGGTCTTTGACATACAGCATAACAGCTGGTGCAAAATAGAGGGTGTGGGGGCTCCGCTTATAATAAGTGTCTGAAATCGTCAGACTCCCAGAAACACAGTGCAGAGGGGTGGACGCCAAGGCGGGGGAGAAGGGAGCCGGGGGTTTGCTGTTGGGTGGGTGCAGGATGAGGACGGTCAGCCTGCAGTCGGCAAGACTACAATGTGGACTTAAACATGTGTTAAGAAGGTAGATCTAGGGGTGCCTGGGTGGCGCAGTCGTTAAGCGTCTGCCTGCGGCTCAGGGCATGATCCTGGAGTTCTGGGATCGAGCCCCGCATCAGGCTCCTCCGCTAGGAGCCTGCTTCTTCCTCTCCCACTCCCCCTGCTTGTGTTCCCTCTCTCGCAGGCTGTCTCTGTCAAATAAATAAATAAAATCTAAAAAAAAAAAAAGAAGAAGAAGAAGGTAGATCTAATGCAGAATGTTCTTACCACAATTAAAAAAACAAAAACAGAAGAGAGAGAGAACACTTACTACGTGCTATTTTGGAAAGTTCTCTTTCACGATTTCCCTTTTATAACTTGGTTGCAGTTTGAACCGTAAAAAATGCCTCCCCAGAAAACAAATAAATTCGGTAGAGAGCAAGCGATCTTTAGCTCACGTCGCTGGGGTAAGGATTAAAGCAGAAACGGTAGGCAAAACCCCTGGAACAGTCCCGCCCTGCGTGCACGCAGTAGGCGTACGCGTTGGTTTCCCGCTCTCCGGAGCCAGGGAGACCGCGCATGCGCGGGGTGCCCCCAGCTGTCCGAGCCCAGCGCGCTGGAACCGGCTCCAGGGTTTCGGCTCTGGTTGGGAGGTTTGGGGGGCTGGGTCAGAGAAGCCGGAGCTGACTCCGTTGAATGCTGCCAGGGTGCGGGGGTGATTCTGTGCCCGGGTGTCTCCACACCCTCTCTGCGGGGAAGGCAGACCAGATACAGTCAGTCGGTCAAGAAGCAGCAGCCCAGGGACAGGCGTGGTTGGTAATCTGCGGCGCAGGGAGCAGCGGGGGCCAGGCTTTCGGATGTCAGGTGGCTTTGTTTTTCCCTTTCTCGAAACCCAGTGGGCACACTGTAGGTTCTCAGTCAGTATCCGTGGTGGTGTGTCTCCAGCATCATGAGCGGGAGGAGGACCTGGAGGACCAGGTGGGAGGGGTCAAAACCATTTATCAAACGGTAAAAATAGCCACGTGTGGCCGGAGGTGTGATGTGACGTGACCTAAAGCACAGTGACAGAAGGTCTGTAAGGATTTGGTCGTGTTCCGCCATATCGGCAGATGGGAACGGCCAAGGACCATTTCTGGGGGCACCGGGGTCTCAAAGAAATAGCCCGTTCCCGGGAACCAGAAGACCAAGGTGGACGTGAGCCCGGGCTGCACCCGTTTTTGACTGTGGTCAATGTTTGGGTGAAAGTCTCTCTCTGCGCCTTCACCTGTAAAATGAGAAGGCTGTGGGGATTACGGACAGCAGAGGTGAGACGTGGGTGGACCTTAGCTGTTGCGTTGCCAAAGCCAAGAGCACTGTGACAGACAAAGCAGCAAATTCAGCCAGCACGAGTGGTTTGATGCGAAAAGTATCCTAACTCACCACCAGGACGCAGAGGGGAGGCTCAGCTTTGCGGCAGCTCCTAGAAGTGCTTCAGGGACCGAAACAGCGCCCCCCAGAGGCAGGATCATTTTAGAGGCTCGGTTTCTGGAGCGTGAGTACCTGAGCTATTTTGTTTTGTAACTTTGAAAGTGATTTCCTGCTCTACACCTCCATTTGTGTATCTACAAAATGGAGGTCATACCGATAAATATAATATATAATAATCCCAATCGCACACGGGCAGTGCAAGCATCAGTGTCAATGAGATAATTGGCATAAGGTGTTAAACGCAAAGACTGGTGCCTAGAAAACCACCCCAATGACTATTTATTTAACCATGCCTTCAAAATCGCTGACATGTTGCCAGCTTCTTTCTGAAGAGAAGGGCTGCAAGCCCCTAACATGGACGCCAGACACACCACATGGTAGCTTCTGAGATAGAATCTCATTCGGACCCACAAATTAGCATTGTTGTATCAGAGATAAAGTGAGACTTGTGGATTAAATCACTTGCGTAAGTCAGTGACAATTCCAAGTTAGTATCAACGTCATGTTCAGAACTCAGCGTCCGAAGTCATACTTCTTGACTTTGGACCTGGTTCCCACCACTTGGTGGTCACGTGACTCCCTCTGTTCCTGTTTTCTCATCTGTAAACTTTTGGGGGAATGGGGAGAAAGAGAGAGCTCTAAATTAGAACCTCTCCTAGGACTGTTTTGCAGGTCAACTGAGGAGAGTAGCTGGAACATAGCAACACCGCCTTAGACGTTAGCCAATGTTATTGGGTAACGAGCCTTCGTATTTCCCTTCTAGTCTTTTAACAAGGTCTAACCTGGCTTTTATGGTCTAACCTTACTCCCTAGAACGGGCTCAGGGATGATATGAGGGCAAAATTTTCCAGGAAGCAAAACAGAACAGAAAAAAATCATCACCGAGGCTACACTGAACAAACAGGTTGTTTTCCTGAAACACTGACATGTGGGCAAGAGCTAGAACGTTCCCTCCAACCTTCAGACTTGTGGAATTTCAACCAATGGGTAGCAGTTGAGTGACACTCGATTTACTCGAACTTACTCGGAGAAAGACCTTGGGGATAGTCGGGGCTCATACCTGAGTTAACTTAATGGGCTTTTTTGGGTAGGTATGAGACAGCCCGCCCCCATGGGAAGTGACCACAAGTCATCCAGAATGTGATAGCATAGGTTTTTCTGCAACACGAGGACAGATGGCTACATGTCCCTCAAGGTATTTTAATAGTCATTAGTCAGGCACCTGCTGGCCTAGTGGGTTAAGCGACCTGAGAGTCATGACCCTAGAGTTCCAGGATCGAGTCCCGAATTAGGCTCCCCGTGCAGCAGGGCGTCTGCTTCTCCCTCTAATCTTCCCCCACTCCCTTACTCTCTCTCAAATAAATAATAATAATATAAAAAATAAAATCTTCAATACTCATTAGACTAGGAACGGAGTATTTTGGGAGGTGGTCTGAATTTTACCCATTTGTTTTCTCTTTCAGAATTGATTATCCATGTACGCCCTCCGGTTCTAGGTAAGGAGACCCCTCTTTATTTGTTAGCATCTGAAATGTTAGCCACACCCAGGAAACAATATCATGTTCTTGAAGCTCCTGTGCTTCCCGCCATTTTGCTCCTTCTTTTGCTATTCTTCAGGCCTTAAAGGCCCTCCCTGGTCATGAGAGCCAAATCACATATTGATAAAATTCACCCATTTTAAGTGTACCATTCAATGATTTTTAGTAAATTTACAGAAGAGTATACACGTCACCACAATCCAGTTCTGGAAAATGTCCATCGCCCCAAGAAGATCCCTTGTATCCATTTGCCATCACCGCCCATTCGCATCCCCAGGCACAAGCAACTACTAGTCTCCTTTCCACCTCTATAGATTGGTCTTTTCTGGACATTTCATATAAATGGAACCCTGCATGTGATCTTTCACACGTGCTTTTAAGTTAGAAAGTTAATCATGGAACTCTTATGTGCTCGCCATAGATAACGTTGCCTCAGTGTCTTAATTCTTGGAAGGGGTGGACCATGTCCACATGTGGATGACTGGTACTCAGTTTTTAACCTACACACTCACGAAACTCATGAACTTGGGGGTTTCGAGAGAGAAATGAAGATGTGGGAACACTTCGTGGGGGTAGTCAAGCCAGTAAAAGGGACACTTGAGTCCCCAGGTGTTGATTGGTTTCTTAACTACTTCAATCACCAATCACTTGTTTTGGGGGTTGAACCAATGTAGCCTGGAGTATATACTAGAAAATGTGGCCCTTCAGCCCTCTGGGCTTTGGGGTCAGGAGGAAGCTATTTTCAGAGCAGTCGGCAGACACCTGGGTCTCTCTGTGTGGGGATTGTGTGCTGAGGACCCAAGCTGACCTTAGCAGGAGACTCATGACAGTACCCAGTTCCCTGGGCTGATGTGGGGATATCATTAAACACGTTAGTGCTTGTAGACTGTGTGTAATATGTCCAGCAGAGAGTAAGCTATATTACATAAACACGTAAGAACTAATTAATTATAAACCTAACAATAACTAATGCTAAGTAATGCAAATTGTTAAATAATTTAAAATATTAAATAATAAATATCAAAATGACAAATAATATAGTTAAATAATAAAATAATAAAAGTGCTAATATAATTGCCAATAAATAACATATTATTAAATCATAAATATAAATGACATATATCAATAAATCATAAATAATTGCTAAATAATAACAATAAAATAATCCTGTGTCAAAATTACTTCAGGCTTATGAAGGGCCAACCAGTATTTCTTACCTAAGTCTCTATTATGTGCCAGTCCTATCAGTTGGTATCATGGGTCTAGCTTTGACCAAGAAACATGGGGTCATTTCTGACACATGAGAAAGACCGTGAACAAGTCCTTATGCATTAAATAATTGTAAGAAATGGGAACCTGTACGAAAGTGCCATACAAGTGGATCTAACACAGTCTGTATGTTCCAGAAAGTTCCATGGAGAGTCACATCTAGGCTGAACCTAAGAAGAGGGTGAACAGGCAAAAGAGTATGTGGTGTTCCTGCCAAGCAGAGAAAATCATGTCCGTAAATCCCAAGGCGAGCAAGATGGCGGCACGCTCAGGCGTGAGCCAAGAGAACACAGGCAGGGCGATCCATGGTGAGGCCTGAAGTCCAAGATCAAGCAGAATATCATAAGTCATCTCAGTGCTACTTCTGATCCTAAGAGCAGTGGGGTGTTGATAGGTTGGGGGCAGGGGCAGGCTGGTCGTTGCGAATGAACATTCTCCCTGCAGTGTGGAGAATGGATGGGACAAATATGTTGGAGGCATCCAGAAATAGGTTACTGTCATAGTCAAGGCAAGGGGCGATGCTAGGTGGTAATCCAAGTACAGGACACGTAGACAGCTTTGAGACACACTCAGGAGCCCATTCCGGCAAGCGAGCAGATTTACTCTGAGGGAGAAAGGAGACTACGAGAAAGACTCCAGAATTTCAGCCCATGAGAGGAGACGTGGGCCCTCTGGCCGCATATATTTCGTGCCACATTCAGGGAAGGCCGTTAGCGAGACCTACCACAGGTGGACGCAGAGCCGTGGGTGGGCAAGCATGGTGCGGATAATTGGGACGGACGTTAGAAAGTCAATTCCCTCTGCAAGCTTACCCCACACCCAGCATGTTTCCTCTTTTCCAGATTTTGTTAACAGCACGTGCGTCTTTCCATTCACATACGGCGACACCCTCTACTACAACTGCATCTCTCTCCACAGCGATTATGACTGGTGCTCACTTGACAAGCAGTTCCAAGGCAGGTGGCGGTACTGCACGGGTCAAGGTGAGCATCGCGGTGATGGGCTGTCTCGGATGCCAAGGGTCCAAGAAGCGACTGATAGCAGCTGACATGCCATGACTTTGGTGTTGGATAAAGCTGAGTCCGAACCCTGAGTGTTCTCCATGCGTTGACCACTTTGAAAACAGTTGGGTGTGGTAGGCAAAGCGTGTGTGGTGAGCGTAGTGATGGTTGATCTTAAAATTTGCCATGTTCGTCTTTCCCCTTCTGCCCCTTCCTTTCCCTGCAGATCCCCCCAGGTGTACCTTCCCCTTCCTCTACAGAGAAAATGTTTTTCACAAATGCACCAGGGAGGGCTATGTTTTGAATCGGAGTTGGTGCTCATTGACAAAAAATTACAACCAAGACAGAAAATGGAAGCAATGCTCTCCTCATGAGTAAGTTGGCTGGGGAAGAAGGGTGTGTGTGTGTGTGTGTGTGTGTGTGTGTGTGTCTGTCTGTCTGTGTGTGTTGGGGGGTCTCTTAAAGTGGGGAAACTTCTAGTTTAATGCAAAGAGAAGCTTGGGGTCTACGTTACCCGGTGATGGATTAGATTGGGGGTCAGCAAACGTTCCCTGTCAAGGGCCCATTCGTAAGTATGTTAAGCCTCACAGGTCTTATGGTCTCTCACATACTCAACTCCGCCCACAGCACAAAAGTAGCCACAGGCAATAAAAAGCAAATGAACGTGGCTGTGTTTATTTATAAATAAAGCTTTATTTATAGACCCTGACGTTTGAATCTCATATAATTTTCAGGTGTCACCGAGTATCAGTCACCTTTTGACTTTCTTTTTTTTTTTTTTTAAAGATTTTATTTATTTATTTGACAGAGATAGAGACAGCCAGCGAGAGAGGGAACACAAGCAGGGGGAGTGGGAGAGGAAGAAGCAGGCTCATAGCAGAGGAGCCTGATGTGGGGCTCGATCCCACAAGGCCAGGATCACGCCCTGAGCCGAAGGCAGACGCTTAACCGCTGTGCCACCCAGGCGCCCCAACCTTTTGACTTTCATTTTCAGTTAGCCACGTAAAAATGAGAAGACCAGGAGCTCCTGGGTCATAAAAACAGGTGGCAGGTTGGATTTCACCAGCCTTCCCCGAGACTAACAGATCAAAGGAGAACACAGAGCCTTGGTCCCACTGCAGGGAAGGCAAGTGGGGGTGACCTTCGACTCTCCTTGTCCATGAGGAGCCATGCCCTTCGACCCAGCGGTTTCCACTCTACGGCTATGTCCTAAAGAAAGCACTGGGCAGCCACGTGTATGTGAGGACACGGTCACCACACTGGCCCATAGCGCTTACGGCATCTGCAGGTGTAACTGAACGAGGACAGGCAGTGAACTGGAGTCCCAAAGATAGATTTAGGGACACGAAAGCTGTCCAAGACCTAATGGCACGTGGGACAGCAGGCAACTTTAAGAAACACAGAAATGTTGAAACACTAGCAAATGTGCAGATGATAAGTACGGAAAAATGGCAGGGAAGGATGAAGAAACGTTCACCGTGGTCACGTGGATTGGCGGCAACTTCCGCATTCTTAGTAAATCTTTACATAGAATCTAATACGTGCAAAGGTACGCGTGCCCGACTTTTGTTTTTTAAATACTGGTTTCGATTTACACAAGTGATACATGAACACATGCTCACTTCAACACGGAGGCAGCACGTGAATATGGGGAGTAAAACGTTACCCCTCCCTGTCCTGCTCACGTCGCCTCTTTGCTTCCTACTCTCTTCCATGGCGGGAAATCCAGCCAGCAGCTAAGGATGTGTTCTTCCGGGTTTATTCTCTGCATGGACACGAAATGAACGATCTTAAGGTTTCTTAAAACGTGAATGGATTATACTATCCCTTTTGTCCCGTGACTCGATCTTCATTTAAATATACACGTTATGGCGGTTTTTCCACGTGAATGCATAAATCTACCTCACTTTTCTTCATGCTTTCACCCAATTTCAAGATCCAGCTATACTATTCTCTGAAAGTATAACTTGCTTGTCTTTAATGGGTACCCTCTACATTGATTTTTAAGTGAGTGTGTGAGGGTTGGCTTTTTAAAAAATATTATTATTAGGGGGCGCCTGGGTAGCGCAGTCGTTAAAGCGTCTGCCTTCGGCTCAGGGTGTGATCCCGGAGTTCCGGGATCGAGTCCCACATCGGGCTCCCCTGCTGGGAGCCTGCTTCTTCCTCTCTCACTCGCCTGCTGTGTTCCCTCTCTTGCTGGCTGTCTCTCTGTCACATAAATAATAAAAAAAATTTAAAAAATATTATTATTAGAATAGCTGAGTGGAATCACTGGGTCAGAGGGTAGGCACTTCTCAAGTGTGTGTGTTACATTTTAGGTTATTCCAGATTATCCTCTGTCAACATTACTAGACTGCCCATTTTTAACTTTCTTAATGCCAAAAATTATCAATTTAATAAATTTGTTCAAATAACAGACTAACGTGTGTTAAATAATCAAGGAATTAAAATGATCAATAGTGGCATAGTGAATTTGAGAGTGAGAGACAAAGGCTTAACCTTCCTATGGCTACCGATCTGCAATACATCTGTCTTTCTCCTGTTCCGCTTATTCAGGGTAGTTCTGACGGGTAGACCAGATCTCCCATCAGAGAGACAACTGGTCATCCTGTCTTGGAGGGTGACGGACTGTGATACCTCTGTTTTCTTTCCACAGTCTTTAAATAAGTCTTGGCATCCTTCAAGAGACAGAAGTTCTAGGACTCATCAGCCGCCTCTCAGAATATATTATTTCCCTGATTATTGTGACAATAAAGATTTGACGTCTCTTCCCTGTGGATGACTTCTTTTGTTGAAAAAAAGGCACAGCCAGTGCTCAATGGTAATCAATGCAATGCTGACCGTGGTCGGGTGGGGAACCAGTAGGACATTTGTGGGGAAGAGCTTGCCTTCAAATCAAGATCTTGGTGAATTGCTAAGTGTATAATCTTTGGTAAGTTAAGTAAGTTCTCAGAGACTCAAGCTTAGAACTGGATCACTTGGCTCTTTCTCTTCTTACCTCCTCCCCGTTCAAAATGCCTACATCCCTTAGTAGCCAGCATTCTCTTAGATCTGCAACTGGGCTCAATCCATTCAAGCCTCAGCACAATCTTCTTCGTAGTTTTAGCCTTTTTCTGGAAAATCAGCTTAGTCTGCCCACCATAGCCACTCTGCTTCCTGTCATAACGCTGCTTTCCCAGGGGGATAAAGAGAATCCTCGCCTTTCTTGCACTGTGTCACTTTGTGGGGTTGGTGCTTGCCACACTTCTTGCAGAAAAGTCCGGCAGGTTTAGGAATGTTCACCATGTTTGCGAAAGGGCTATCGGCACGGAAAGCTAGAATGATGTTTTTGAGTTTCATCCACTTTGTAGCACACATATCAATATTTCATTTCTTTTTTATGGCCGAGTAATATTCCGTTCTCTGGCTATACCATGCTTCGTTTATCCATTAATATATATATTTTATAAAATACATAGGTGATATGTGTAGAGCGAGTGAATTTTCACAAGCTAAACACTCCATGTAACTGACAACCATTCTAAGAAACAGATCATATCCGGGGTGCCTGGGTGGCTCAGCGGGTGAAGCGTCTGCCTTCCGCTCAGGTCGTGATCCCCAGGTCCTGGGATCCAGCCCCAGATCGAGCTCCTTGCTCAGTGGGGAGTCTGTTTCTCCCTCTACCCTTCCCACCGCCCCCCTGCTCGTGATCGATCTCTCTCTCTCAGGCTCTCTCAAATAAATAAATAAAATATTTTTAAAATAATAAAATAAAATTAAAAATAGAACCACACTGAGACACCGGGCGAGTGCTATGACAAAACTCCCAAGACAGGGTGGCATATAAACAACAGAACAATGGAAGTTTCTTTCTCACAGTGCAGGAGGCTGGAGGTCTGAGATCAGGTTGGCCAGCGTGATCCGGTGAGGGCCCTCTTGTGGGCGTGGTTGGGGGGTGACAGGGGTGGGGTAGGGGGTGGGCAGCCCTCTGCTTGTCTCTGAAGAGGGCAGAAGGGGAGCTAGCTCTCTGGAGCCTCTAAGAGTCCACTCATAATTAATCCATCCACCCTCCTGACCTAATCACCTCCCAAAGGCCCCCCACCTCCTAATACCATCACTGTGGGCATTAGGTTTTCTAGATAAGAATTTGAAAGGGACACAAACTTCAAGCCATAGCACTAGCAGAAATGCAAAATTAGGGGCGCCTGGGTGGCTCGGTCAGTTGGGTGACTGCCTTCGGCTCAGGTCATGATCCCAGGGTGTTGGGATCGAGCCCCGCCTCCGGCTCCCTGCTGAGCAAGGAGTCTACTTCTCCTCTCTCCCTCTGCCTCTCCCCACTGCTTGTGCTCTCTCTTCCCAAAAAAGAAAGGAAGGAAGGAACTCCTGAGATTCGAGCTCGTGTAACAGTATTTCACTGGGCGAATGCACCCAAACTTATTTTATCCGTTTTATTCCTTTAAAAAAAAATATTTTATTTATTTGAGAGAGAGTGTGAATGAACAGGGAGGGGAAAGGCAAAGGGAGAGGGAGAAACAGACACCCCGCCGAGCAGGGAGTCCAACACCGGGCTTGATCCCAGGACCCTGAGATCATGACCTAAGCCAAAGGCAAGTGTTTAAATGGCTGCATCACCCAGGTGCCTTCTTAGCACTTTTTTTAAATAGGCATTTCCATTTATAAGAAGATTCATTTCATGTGCCACAATCTTTCCCCAAACTGCTGAATTTGCCCAGACTCTTTCCCCTCATGTTTTAGCTAGGAGTTTAATTTTTTTTAATGTTTTTTTTATTATATTATGTTGGTCACCATACAGTACATCCCTGGTTTTTGATGTCAAGTTCGATGATTCATTAGTTGCGTATAACACCCAGTGCATCGTACAATACGTGCCCTCCTTACTACCCATCACCGGCCTATCCCATTCCCCCACCCCCCTCCCCTCTGAAGCCCTCAGTTTGTTTCTCAGAGTCCATAGTCTCTCATGCTTCATTCCCCCTTCTGATTACCCCCCTTTATCCTTTTTATTCCTGATGCGCATTTGGGAAGTTGCTAGCTTTCCCGCGCTTTGACTGTATCTTTCCGCAGGTGTCTCGTGCACGTTTCTGTTGGGCATCCACGGAGGACTGGAACTGCCTGGTGCTAAGACGCGTGTGCGTTATGATTTAGTAACTTCGGGCCACTGCTTTCCAAAGAGATTGTTCCGATTTAAATTCCCACCAGTCATGGTTCCAAATCCTTGCCAAATTAATATTCCCTAGCTGGTTGGCTTTAGCTTTGCATCATAGGAATGGAAACAAATATTACGTTACCTCTGTCTTTTTCCTGCTTTTCTCCCATCGAACCCTCAGCGTCTCTCCCATCGGGCCCGAGGTCCAGGCTCGGAAGCAGCGGTGTGTGGATGCCCCCTGGTGGCCTTAGGGCGTCACAACAGGTATGTGCGCACCCCGTTTCTCTCTGTTCCCCTAGGGCGGCCCTGAATGAACCCCACCTTTGACCTGTGTCTCTAGGCACGTTGTTGATTGTAACAACAATATTAAAGCTGCACTAGCTTAGAGGTATTTCCTGTTAGGCACTTATTTAGAGGAATTTCAGATAAAAAGTAAAAAAAATGGTGGTTTTTTTTTTGTTTGTTTTGTTTTGTTTTTTACCAGCAAAATCACTGGTGGGTACTGTGTTCGCTTACTATAAAAACAACATCCTTAAAAACCTTTCTTTTTGTGGCACTGGATCTTTTTAGATGGCTTTTAGCAAAAGGGACCACCAGAGCCATTCTGAATTTTCTTTTAGTGAAGTAAAGTCTGGTATGGTCTTAATAATGACAGTGATATTCAACTGCCTGAATCCATCAACTCCTCAGCAGAGATTTGGATTTTTTTTTTTAAGATTTTATTTATTTATGTAACAGAGAGACAGCCAGTGAGAGAGGGAACACAGCAGGCGAGTGAGAGAGGAAGAAGCAGGCTCCCAGCAGAGGAGCCCGATGTGGGACTCGATCCCAGAACGCCGGGATCACGCCCTGAGCCGAAGGCAGACGCTTTTAACGACTGCGCTACCCAGGCGCCCCTGGATTTTTTTTTTTTTTTTTAATTTGAGAGGAGAGAGAGGGAGCGTGAGCGGAGGAGAGGGGTAGAAGAAGAGGGAGAAGCAGACTCCCTCCTGAGCAAGGAGCTGGATATGGGGCTCGATCCCAAGACCCTGGGATCATGACCTGAGCGGAAGGCAGACGCCTAACCGACTGAGCCCCCCAGGCGCCCCTGGAAGCAGAGATTTGATAGAACAGATCTCAAGCTTTTCACATTAGACTCCCAGTGCCCAGGTCCTACCCCCAGAGACACGGCTTAATTGGCGGGGGCTGTGGGAATGTTAAAAGCCCCAGGCAGCCCTAATGGGTAGCAAAGTTTGAGACCCACGATTTAGAGCAGTGGTTCTTCAAGCGTCGTACCCGACCCAGCAGCATGAGGATTACCCTAGCTTGGGAACCGAGAAATGCAGAGTCTCAGGCCCCACCCCAATGTACTGGAGCTGAACCAGGGATCTGGACGGAAACGGGGTGTCTAACCTGAGATGCCTCCCTGAGATGAACACCTTGCAGGGACCTACGAGGCTCTGGCAGACCTGGAGGGAGCTAGGCTCCTGGGCGGGTTGGATGGAGGGCTCGGTTAATACGGACAAGGTATCGAACACCCCACGTTCCCTCTGGCCAGGCACACCTGAGTGTCAGGCGATGACTCAAACAGTGCTCCCACTCAAACAGTGCTCCATCCTCTGCACTACTCAGAGACTCAGTTTGTCACTCCCAGGAAATGGGTTACCTCTTCTATCTTCTCTAAGAAAGGGTGCTCCCTAGAAACCGAGACTAGAAACAGATCATTCCTCCAGCCGCCTAGACGATGGCTGTATCCTTTGCATCCTTTCCACATTTTGTTCCTCCAGGACAATGGGACATCTTGTGTCCCTGGGGCTGAATCTCTCCCACGCCCTTCCCTGGATATCTCAAAATGGGTTTCCTCTGTGCCTGCTGATTCTGAGACCCTATCTGTCCCTTCTGGCTAATGGCTCCTTGCTTCCAGTCTCACCGGGGTTTCGGCTTGACTCCCTTCTCCCCTGTCTCCACTCCCCACCAGGTAGACACACTTCTACCCGCACCACCTCCATCTCCAACCCAGAGCACCCAGAACAGAATGGAGCTTCTTGATCAGCTCATTTGTGGAAGGTACAAACAACGGTTCTTTTCATATATCCGGAGTTCTTGTCCTCCACGCCTGTGCTGAGTCTGAAAGCTTCATCTCCTCCAGAGTAAATCGGGAGATTCTTACCTCTACCACAGATGCCATGGTGCCAAGGACCCACAAGGATCACCGTGAAAACCACCAAAGGGGAGCACTCTGAATCATAAGGATCACCATGGGTCCCACCAGACCAACAGTGTTGGCTGGCCACGTGATTGAATGATCAACAGTGCTGTGATTTTTTGCGCGATTTGGAAAACAAAATTCTTGCTCTGGTGCTACGTTGAGGGATAGATACAGGGAAGTCCCAAGACCTGCCTTTGATTAGTTACCACGCCCCCACCCCGCTCCTTCCTGAGCTGAGCGGAAGGTCCGATGCTTCCTGGCATGGTCCGCACACAGCCCAGGAAAAGTTTCCTGGGGTCGAAAGGTCCTTGGATTCAGAGGGGCAGGGGGCTGGGGCTGCTAGGTAAAAGGTGAAATGTAATTGGAAGGTGAGAAGCACAGGATCTGTACTACTTAAACCACTCGCTTTCTGCGCAGCCAGTCAAGCAAAAGCAAATTGTCTCCCCTGATACAACTCCCAATCGCAGCTCTGTCTCCTGGGATAGATGCAAATTAGATTTCTCCCAGGGGCGACTGGGGTGAGGTTTCGGTGGTTTGTGGCACGTCCTTAGCAGGGTCTGTCAGATAAGGAGGGGCTTTCAGTACATCCTGGCAGTGTCTCCACATCCCCACACCACACACACACACACACACACACCCCAGAGCCGGTCACATGACTGTCCCTCCCCCAAATCTGATCTAATTCTCTCTCTGCTCTGCTGAGGCCGGCCTGGTCTAAGAGGATTGGAGCATTTGCTAAATGGGACCGGGACAGGGTCAGAGAAACAGCTGTGGGGAGACCCAGGGGCCAGGATGGCCATGGGGGCGGGGGAGACAGCAGAAGTTGGGAAGGGGGGGACACAAAGGGGCCGAGAGAAGGGGTGAGGAGTTCTCCTGGAGTGCTGGGAGGAGTGGTCGAGAATGTCAAAGAAGGGCCTGACTCCAGCTGAGTGTTTACAAGAGGTCCATGAACTTGATTAATTTTCAAAGTATCAATCCCCAGCCAAGGTCCAGGTTAAGTCATTAGAATTAAAAGCATTGAACCAGGTTCTTGGATACAAATGAAATATATCAGCTGAATTCTCTATATGGCACAAACAGATTGGAAAAATAAAATGTTCAATTATCACCTAAAATTCAGGATCAAATCCGACAACTAAACGTCCAGAAGGATGTCCTAAGACCCCTGTGGTATAAAATAAGAATGTTTGGTGGAGAGCCTTTGTAAACAACCAAAAGAACGAATAAGTAATATCCTTGGATTGGGGGGCTCCGTAGGGTAAAGATGTCCACTCATCCCCAAATCATTTATGGATTGAATGCAATTTTGATTAAATTCCCAGTGAGGTTGCTTGAGGCTGGTAGAAAGCTCTCGAAGCGACCACGAAGCAAGCAGAGGCGGGGAGCAGAGGTTCCGGGGGACACCTGGGACCCCACAGAAATGCCCACAGGCACCCTGAGTACCAGCAGGGACGCTCACAGCAGCATGACACGTGGTGACCTTGACCTCAGTGAGCACAAGGTGACACCTCAGTAGGTGGGATGAACGGGGTGTGTTCCCACTGCAGAGGAGTAATCGGGGTGCAGCCCGACCCGCCACCGCTGTCCCCACACACATGGAGGCCGTGCACGAAGACGGAGGACACCTTAGTCCGTCTGACCCCAGGGGAACCGCAGGACTCTGTGGGGACAGATTCCCCTATAAACTCAGTAACAGCACCCCCGAGTCACTGCCATCGGCAGGGTCACCCCGCTCTTGGGATCCTGACATCAAAGGGGAAAGAGGGTTCCTCCAAGGGGTCTTGGGGCGAGAGGGGCCTTGTGAAATTGGGGGCCAGCACGGGGTCTGGAGAGAAGTCCAAGACAGGAGCCCTGAGGCCTGGCTGGGTCCGGAGCTGGGACAGGGGTCTGTGCAGCGGGGACACGCTCCGGGAAGCCCTGCTCTGGGTCCTGCTGGGCTCTGCTGCCCTGGAGATCCGTGCGGGGCTGTGCCGAGCCACACTGGAGAGGCCTGGGATCCCTGGGAACAGGGGGCTAGCAGGGACCGGGGCCCAGCTGGGGACAGGAGCAGGAACAGAGGCGGCCTGGGTGGGGACAGGGAGAGGGACAGGGACAGGTGCGGGGGCTCCATAGCCCCTCAGTGCAGTGGGGGCTCCCCGACTTCGCCCTTTGGGCAGTCCCTGCAACCTGGCATGCTTGGCTTTGTGGTTTGTTTTTTGTTTTTTTTTAAGATTTTATTTATTTATTTGACAGAGATAGAGACAGCCAGCGAGAGAGGGAACACAAGCAGGGGGAGTGGGAGAGGAAGAAGCAGGCTCCCAGCGGAGGAGCCTGATGTGGGGCTCGATCCCATAACGCCGGGATCACTCCCTGAGCCGAAGGCAGACGCCTAACCGCTGTGCCACCCAGGCGCCCCGGCTTTGTGGTTTTTGAACCACACCTGGAAAGAGGGACAGAGGGGAAAAGGAGGTGTGAAAGGGCTTGCCTCTGTCCCAGGGCTGGGGCTCTTGGGAGAAAAATTCGGGCCTCATACTGCTCTCTATGGCCCCAGGCCCAATTCGAGGCCCCTGGGGTGCAGCAGAGGGCAGGAGGGGCAGGGCGTGGACACCCCGGAGCCCAGGGGCCAGGAAGGAGCCTGGCCCAGAGGGTCTCCCACCTTCCCACAGGCCCTGAGTGCTGGTGCCTGGAGACCCACTGGGGCTTCAGTCTGGGAGAGGTCACATTGGCTGGTTTGGACAGCACAGAGGATGAGATGAACTTGGGGTCCAGCCCTGGGGCTACACAGGGGGCCCCTTGCTAGCTGTGTGGGACCCTCTGGCCTCAGTCTTCTCAGCGGTAGTGGGGAGGGCCCAGCCCCCAGGAAGTGCCACCTTCCCAGTGGGTCTCGTTAAGACTGGGGACACGGGGGCGCGGGGGTCGTACCTTAATTTGCTGTTCGTCCAGGTCAAGCCTCGCCGCCAGGGCGAGATACTCCTCGTAGCTCGGGAATCGGTTCGTCTCGAAATGCTTCTCCAGCTCCTGCAGCTGCTCCCTTTGGGACACACTGCGATCCTTCCGATCCCTCCAACCCTTCCGGGTCCTCCAGAACCTTGGGGTGCTGGGGGACCTGGCCGAAGGAGAAACAGGGTCAGACAAGCCACAGAGACAGCCCCCAGCCCGTCAGCGCCCCTCCCCCTGCCAGGGCCAGGCCACGGTGAGCAGATGGGAGGCTTGGGCCTGGGGTAGGAGGCACAGCTGTGCATTCGAGGCAGCCTGTGGACCAGATGCCCTGGAGTCAGGTCCTGGCTCTCCCCCTTCCAGCCCAAGTCCCTGTGCATGTCTGGGCCTCAGTGTCCACATCCTTGAAATGGGCCTGAGAACAGCTCCTGTCGTAATGCCAGGGCCCACAGCCACGGAAGGCTGCTGGCTCAGAGGGGCTCCCGCCTCACCGGGCCCCCAGCCCCTCCCATCAAGGGCCAAAGTCCCCCTCACACTTGCAGGGGGCGACCGTGTACCAGGCCCTCTGCTCAGCACACCCCAAGAATTTAAGGGCATGGCCCAACTCCACAGAAGTCCCCACAGCACAGTGTGGGACCCCTCCCCTACCCCCCACCGACAGGGGGCCTCCTCTGGATGCCCAGAAGGCCTCCCCAGCCTCAGCCACAGGGGCTGGCCCCACAGCGCACCCCCAGCCCCCAGACCCCGGCCCCTCAGGCAGGCCCAGGCCCACCTGCAGGAGGGTCTGACCCCTGCATCCTCGCTGCTCCTCGGCTGCCTGCGTGTGAGGCTCTGCCCACAGGACCTGGGGCTTAAATCCCACAGGCAAGCTGTGCCCACCCAGACCCAGCCTGAGGGTCCCGGGACTCTCCCTCTCTCACCTACCCTCAGCCCCGCCCCTGGAGGAGTCACAGTGAGTGAGTAATCCTTTCCACCCTGTGGGGGGGGGGCGGGGCTGGGGGCTGGGACCTCAGTGGAAGACCGCCTTGGTCCCACCCTTGGGCGCTCTCACCCAGGGGAACCGCAAGTTGCCCATGGTGCGGGGTCCCCATCCCAGGAAAGGGCCTCTCCAGCCTCCAGCCAGTGCCCTGGGGTCATCCCATCCCTTCCCAGTCCTGGGAGCCCCAGCCTCCCACTTCCCCACCCAACCTCCAGCCTCTCCTGCCTGGTCGGTCCAGCAGCCTCTCCCCAGCCCCCCAACACCACTCTCGCCTTCTCGTCCCTTCTCTAAGTGGCCCCCGAGTCCTGGACAGAGGGGTGCTCAGACACGCTGGCCCCGATGCTGATTCGGGGTCCGTGCTGGTTTTCCTATGGGATGGAGGCCGACGGGGGTGCAGGTGGACGGCGGCCCCTTCCTCCCAGTGAACGAATGAACGGGGGCTGCTCTGGGGGCTGGACTCAGGAGCTGGGCGCCCCTCAGGCTGCTGAGACCCACAACTAGCTGGCACGCTGAGCTCCTCCCTGGAGGAGGGTCTGCTCGGGACTCGAGTCGGGGAGAACACAGCTTACGGGCTCCGGTCCCGGGGAGGGCTTTTATTTTCCTCAGCGCAAGATGAAGGTTAGGCGATCAGACCCAAAATGAGGCAAAGAAAGCAAAGGGATCTTGTTGTTGGAAGTTGGCCTGCGTGTCTCACGGCGGCATCTGCCCTAAGTGGACATTCGCGCCCCTTCCTTTCCGTTTTCTTTTCATTCAAGTTACTTAACATACAATGTGCTCCTCCCTTTCTGCAAGATTCTGCCTTAATTGGACACTTTTTTTCTCCTCCTTGGGCAGGTGGGAACACACGGGTCACCACGTCAATGGCTCTGCTGTCCACAAGGAACAACTAGCCATTTCCTTGGTGCATAAGATGTGACCAGAGGCCACCTTCTCTCCCATTTTTTTTTCTGAAAGATTTTATTTATTTATTAGAGAGAGAAGGAGAGCGAGCAGGAGAGAGAGTGAGGAGCTGCAGGGCGGGGGGAGACAGAGGGAGAGGGAGAAGAAGGCTCCCTCTCTCATTTTTAAAAGACATTAAATGTACCGTTTTGTGGATGAGATTGGCCCAGATTGAGAAGAAGCGTCTCACCTGGGTTGGGGGTGGGACCGTCCGAGCCCTCCCACCCGTCTTAAGGGTGAACTTGCTTCAAGCTTCCTGCTTGCTGACCTAAACCCCACAGTTTGTAGCGGAACGAATTCACCCACTTCCTGACATCCCACAGACCCCTGGCCTTGAGGCACAAAGGACCAGGCTTTCCAGAAGGGGACGCCCTGGGGAACAGTCATGGTGTCCTCCGTGATGGGTTCCCGATGCAGGGAAGAGTCTGGGTGCAGGTTGTCGGGCTGTTGGCCCAGCCTTTACTGGGAGACACCTGGGAGCCTTGATGACTGGCTGATTATTGGGGGGGCTCTGGAAGGACAATGGTCAGCTGCCCAGCACCAGCTTCTCCTGCACATGGCCCCCTCACCATTTCCCACGCCTTCTCCTTTAAACCGTCCGCTGCCTCCGGGAGAAGAGGGTGGACTTTGAGACGTTAGTCCACCATTGTCCCCAGTCCCCAGCCTCCTCAGTAAGGCCAGCTTTCCTTTCCCATCAACGCTTGCGTCTTGAGTATTGGCTTTCCAGCAGCCAACCTGAGTTCAGAAGCGGTCCTCTGTCCCGTAATGGGGATGCGGAGCCTGACCGTCTCACGCTCTTAGAGGGCAGGTTGGTTTTTGAGAGACCTGGTGAGAGCTGTCAGTGCCCCTCAGCCGAGGACTGTCAGGAGGACGCAGGAGTGGAGCACATGTGGGTTTATCATCTCCTAACTAGGGGCATCTTGGTAAGAGGGTGTTTGAAAGGACCTGTGCAGGACATGGGCTTGTATATTATTTGGGGGGGGGGAGGTTCAAAGAAAAGTGATTTTTATGCTCAAAAGAATTGAAGTCAGGGGGACACCTGGGTGGCTCAGTCAGTTAAGTGTCTGCCTTCGGCTTGGGTCCTGGGATCGAGTCCCACAGGGGCTCCCTGCTCAGCGGGGAGCCTGCTTCTCCCTCTCCCTCTGCTGCTCCCCCTGCTTGTGCTTTCTCTCTGATAAATAAATAAATAAATAAATAAATAAATAAAATCTTAAAAAAAAAAAGAATTGCAGTCAGGGACTCAAGCAGATCCTGGTACACCCGTATGGCTAGAGACAGAAAGTAGATTCTAGGTTACCAGGGGCTGGGAAGAGGGGCGGAGGGCATGGGGAGATAGTGTTTAATGGGAACAGAGTTTCAGTTTGGGACAATGGAAAAAGCCCCGGGGGTGGATGGTGGTGACTGTTGCACCACCTTGTGCAAGTACTTAACACCAGTGAATCGTGCTTTTAAAAATGGTAAAAAAAAAAAAAAAAGATGCCTTTTGTGTTCTATAGATTTTACTGCAATTTTTTACAAAGATACTATTTTATTTTAGAGAGAGAGCACGAGCGGGGGGCAGGGGCGGGCGGAGGGAGAGAATCTCAAGCACACCCTGTGCTGAGCGCACCGAGCACGGAGTGCAGTGGGGGGCTCGATCCCACGACCCTGAGATCATGACCCGAGCCAACACCGAGGATCGGACGCTCAACCCCCTGAGCCGCCCAGACGCCCCTACTTTACCACAATTGTTAATAAAGGAAGCGAGGCTGTGCTCTGGGTTGAATGATGTCGGGAAACAGAGGTCTTGCTCTGATGGGGTGTCTGGTCTCGAAGGCGAGGAGCTGCGGCATCGGGAGCCGTGGGGAGCGTGGCCAGCGTCCCCCATGCCAGCCTGCGTGGGGAACAGCCGTGTCTTTGGCGGTCTGGACAGCGTTTGTGTTTCTCGTAGCAATCAGACATGATTAACCGGGAGTCCACTTCAACACAATGGGAGACTGACCTTGTCCCTTTGTGTTTCGTGGCCTCGCTTCTAGGGGGCAGGAGGTCACTGAGTCCTGGTCGTGAGAGCCCGGCCAGCTCCTGGCCCTTGGGGGCTGCTTTCTCTTCCTCCTAGTTAGCAAACCCCTTGAGGTCAACATCCCAAATGCTGCTTGGAGCAGCTGGGGATGCCTGGAGGTCCTTACCATTATCAGCAAAGACCCTCCCTAGACGGGCTTGGTTTTCCCCATCCATACAATGGGATTATGTCAGGGTCCACCCCCCAGCCCCAGGCCCCACAGACATGGGAGCCTTCACAGCTGACATCTGCTCCGGAGAGAACCTGTCACAGCCGCTGGGAGAACCCACCCCTGGCCCCACGGCTCTGTCCCCCGGGGCAGAGTCACTGGGTAGACGTCTGCCTGGTCTCCACCCTTGAGAACAGATCACACAGTTATAATTACCTGGTGAACCAGCTTCGCTCCCTAGCACCTCCTGACAGCACGGATTTTCAAAATCTGTGTGCCTCCGAATCCCCTAGAGGGCTTGTTAAAACCCGGACTACCGCACCTCCCCCGGCCCCCTAGTTTCTGATTCTCTGGGTCTGGGGGTGGGACCCCAAATTTGCATTTCAGACAAGTTCCCACCCTGAGCCCCTACCCACCTGGCCGTGGTCCCAGAGCTTAGCTTCTTTTAGGGGCAGGAAGAGGCCAACCAGGCAGAAAGGGGAGGATGGAGAGGTGAGCTAGGGCTGGATCTTGCTCTCAGGAGCTCTGAAGTTATTCCCAGAACACAGAGGAGAGAGGCAAGAGATAAGATGGCAGACAGGAGCAACGAAGGCAAACAGAAAGGATATATAAGAGAGAGAAATTCAAATGCATTTTTCTTTTTTTTCCTTTTTTAAGAGAGAGAGCACAAGCTGGGGGGAAAGGCAGAGGCAGAGGGAGAGGGAAAAGCAGGCTCCCCGCTGAGCAAGGAGCCCAATATGGGGCTCGATCCCAGGACCCTGAGATCATGACCTGAGCCGATGGCAGACTCTTAACAACTGCGCCCCCCAGGCATCCCAAATATAACATTTTCCATAAGGTTCTTTTGTAGATACCCTTTATCAGCTAAGGAATTCACTTCTCTTCCTCATTTCTAAAAGTTCGTTATTTTTCATAAAAAAAGGATTTTGAGTTTTAGCAAATGTTCCTCCTGCATATATTGGGATGACATGATCTTCTCTTTATTAATGCGGCAAATTACCTCCCTCTGTGTTTAAATATTAAATCGGTCTTGCATTCCTGGAATAAACTCAACTTGGTCGGGATGTATTATTCTTTAAATATGCTGGGTTGCGTCTGATATTTTGTCTAGGACTTTGAGTTCGTGATCTATCATTTTCCTTTATCTCAATGTTCTTGCCAGGTTTTGGATACCAAGGCCTCATGAAACAAATGAAAAATGTCTCCTCTCGGTTCTCTGGAAGCTTATGTAAGATTGATGTAATTTTTTTCTCAATTGTTCTGTGAAATGCCTTGGGCAAGCCGTGTTCTTTGCATGAAAAATGTTAATTATGGATTATTCTTCTTTTAAAAAAAATAATGTACTTGTGTTTTTATTTTTATTTACTTATTTATTTTTCAGTAATCTCTACCCCCAACCCGGGGCTCGAACTCACGACCCGGACATCAAGAGTCACACGCTCCACTGACTGAGCCAGCCGGGTGCCCCTGGATTATTCTTCTTCGAAAGGACTATTTGGATTTTTAATTTTTTATGTGCTTGCTTTGGTAAGTTGGATTTAGCTGGGAGTTTGTCATCTAAAGTTTCAAATTTCTGGGCATACAATTATTCGCAATATCCTTTCACGATCATCGATATCTTAATGTAGGATTTTTCGTAATGCCCTCTCTCATGTTCATTCTTGATATTAGTAATTTCTTTTTCTCTTTGTTAGTGTTTTGGGGAGCTGCTGATTTCCATAGCCTTTTACAAAACAGCTCATGTCTTTTTTTTTCCGATAGTACATTTTTTATTTTATTAATTTCTGCTCTTATCTTCACTTATGTCTTTCCTCATTTCTAACTTCCTGAGATGACATTAAAGATGGTTGATCTTAGTCTTTCTTCTTATCTGGATCTGATGTATCATTTAATGCTACGGCCAAATCAAATGGAAGTTAGGAGATCGTGAGCAATCGTATGCCAACGAATCTGACAGTGTAAAGAAAAATGGACAAATCCCTTGAGAAATACAGCTTTCTGAAACTGACCGAAGAAGAGACCTTAAACTATGAACAATGATATATCTGTTAAGTAAATTAAGCATATAATTATCTTCCCACAAAAAAAAAACTCCAGGCCCATAGGCTTCACTGGAAAATTCGATCTCCTGATTAAGGAAGAAGGCATACCTTGCACAAAAGTCCTCTCCTGGCGTCTGTCTTGGCTCTTCTATCCCTACCTAATCCCCTCTTCTATGCCTCTCCGTTTTCACCCCCTCTTGCTGGCCCCCATCTCCTCCGGACTCTGAGGGGCTGAAAGCACCATTCCGAAGTCACGCTGGCACATGGCGTGGCCCCAGCCACTCCGTCCTCGCCTCCCAGCCTCTGTTCCATCTTTACCCAGAGGCACCTGGAAGGCTGGGACCGGACCCCGTTTGCCCTGGGAAAGTTCCCTCCTGACCCATGAAAGAGGGGAGCTGGGAGATGGTGCCCACTGCGTGAGGCTGTAATGAAGATTGGGGGTGGGGGCAGAAATTCAAGGAATGTGCCTAACGGTCCCTAGCACACCACAGTGCCAGTGAAGAGTTTGGCTGTGATTTTTTTATTACCGCATGTCCTAGGCATGATTTCCATGGAGGAAGGCGTCACTTTGTTAAAACTAATTTGCTGGGGGCACCTGGGTGGCTCAGTCGGTTAAGCGATTGCCTTCGGCTCAGGTCATGATCTCAGGGTCCTGGGTTCCAGCCCCGCTTCTGGCTCCCTGCTCAGTGGAGTGTCTGCTTCTCCCTCTCCCTCTGCCCCTCATCCCCACTCATGCTCTCTCTCTCTCTCTCAAATAAATAAATAAATAAAATCTTTAAAAATAAATAAATAAAACACATTTGTCTCCACGGAGCCCGTCCCCCCGGGGGTCACGAATCTGAACATAATCCCTGCTAATTCCCGGCCATTCTGCTGAGGCTGGACCATCATAAGAAGATTGGAGCATTTGCTAAATTAGTCCTGTTCAGGGACAGAGGAAACAACCAGGGAGGGGCTCAGAGAGCAGGAGGAGTGGAGTGGGGGAGGACCCAGACATGCAGGGGTGCGGGGGAGACGTCCGCACACCTGAGCTTGAGGCGAGGGAGGAAGGAAGAATGAGGGAGGACCAAAATCGGAGGGGAGGGGAGAAACACCAGCAGGGTCTGGAGGGTCCAGCAAGATGAATATAAAACCCAAGTACCTCTTTCTAGTGGTGGGATCTTGGGCAGGTCACCTGACCTCCCACAGCCTCAGTTTTCTCATCTGTGAAATGGGATGATAAAAGCATCTATCTGATACAAATAGCATCTCTCTGGTGGATTGTTTTGAGAACTGAGCGTTTTGGAACTGGCTTTCTCCAGTGTCTGGCAAACAGTACATGCTTGGTGGATTTTTCTTTTTTCCTCCCAATTAATTGAGGTATAATTTGTATTCTGTAAAATCTACCCATCGTAACAATACAGGAGTTCAGACCATCATATATGGCCATGGAACCACCACCGTAATCAAGATATAGAATATACCCAGGGTGCCCGGCTGGCTCAGTCGGAAGAGCATGTGACTCTTGATCTCGGGGTCATGAGTTCGAGCCCCATGTTGGGTGTAAAGATTAGTAAGAAAATAAAAATAAACTTTTCCTTTTTGTGGCCAAGTAAGAGTCCATTGGATAGGGCGCCTGGGTGGCTCAGTTGGTTAAGCGTCTGCTTTCGGCTCAGGTCATGATCCCAGGGTCCTTGCTCAGCAGGGAGTCTGCTTGTCCCTCTCCCATTCCCCCTGCTTGTTCTCTCTCTGTCAAAAAATTAAATAAAATCTTAAAAAAAAAAAAAAGTCCTTTGGATGGCCCAGGCACTTTTTGTCTACCCATTCAATAGTTGAACGACGTTTGACTTGTTTCCGTCGTTTGGTCATTGCCAATAATGCTACAATGAACAAGAAACCTCAAGTTTTTGCTTGAACACCTGTTTTCAATTCTTTGGGGGTATATACACAGAGGTGGAATGACTGGGTTGCTACCTAGTTCCAGAACTTTTTTGTCACCTAAATAGAAACCCGTACCCATTAAGCAGTCACTCCCCATTCCCTCCGTCCTGTCCAGCCCCTGGCAACCAACTCTTCTGCTCTCCCTCCCTGTGGGCCTGCCTCTTCTGGAGAGTTCATATGAATGGAATCCTACACTCTGTGGCCTTTAGTGTCAGGTTTCCTCTGCGAATGTACTTAGAACCACCAAACCGCACACTGTGAGGTCATAAGAACGGGGACGCCTGGCTGGCTCGGACTGTAGAGTGTGCAACTCTTGATCTTGACGGGGTCAGTTCGAGCCCCGCACTGGGTGTAGAGATTACTTGAAAAAATAAAATCTTTATTAAAAAAAGGTGATCGTAGGGGCGCCTGGGTGGCAGAGCGGTTAAAGCGTCTGCCTTCGGCTCAGGGCGTGGTCCTGGCGTTACGGGATCGAGCCCCACATCAGGCTCTTCTGCTAGGAGCCTGCTTCTCTCTCTCCCGCTCCCCCTGCTTGTGTTCCCTCTCTCGCTGGCTGTCTCTATCTCTGTCGAATAAATAAATAAAATCTTTTAAAAAAAAAGTGATCGTAATGGTCAATTTTATGTGCTTGTGTTTTACCACAAAAATAAATGTTTACTGGGCTCTTACCATGGACCAGAGGTTCAGGACCAGATACTTAATATAAGGATCTCATTTCCTTCTCTCGAGGTAGGTCTGCTCAGTGTTACAGGAGGGGAAGCTGAAGCTGGGAGAAATGAATCACCCGGGATCCAGGGACCAGAAGTGGCCTACCCAGGGCTCGGACAGCAAGTGTGTCTGACCCCACCAACTCTGTCTCCCTCTCCCCACCCCCCAACATACACACACACACACACACACACACACACACACACACACAAATCTTATCCTGGGACTCCGGGATTGAGAGGGACAGAAGCAGACAACAGTGACTTACATTTGGAGAAACAGAAAAAATGGGCAAAGAAAAGAGAAGAAGGAGAAAGAAAAAGGTACAAATCCTGCAAAGAGAAATGGGGGCCTGGGAGTCTGGGGGACAGTCAGAAGGAAAAGAAAGAGAGAAGCAGAGGTGAGAGGGACAGGGGGGAGAGGGGGACCAGAGGCTGGCTGACAGGGAGGGCCTGTGTCCTCACATGGGCCACGGAGGCAGGAAGCATGACCACTTCCCTCCCCCACCTGGCAGAGGAGAACTCAGGGGCCCAGCGAGGTCCCAGCAGGTGGAAGCTGGCATCTGGAGCCCATGTCCCTGCTTAATTGGCTTTAAGGAGATACTGAGGGAAAGACAGTGACCGGACAGAGAAAGCACGTGGACCGACCCATGTTCCCAGAGACCAGGGCGGTGGGGGGGGGGGGG